>NC_139697.1:7143957-7168957 GCF_964188405.1 Protomyctophum parallelum
ATTCAACAAACGAAGATGGAGACACACTGTGGTTTGCCTTCAGTACAGCCGATGAAGGCAAGGGAGGGAATGGGGGTTCGATGGAGAGACTTCGGGGAGGAGGAGGAGGAGGAGGGGACCATATGGGGGGGCCGCGCCGTCAACAAGGCACAAACGTCCCTTCAAGAAGGAGAGCAAACTTGTGCACAATAGGGCCCCTTTGGAGAGCCCTGGGGTAGTCGCAGCTTTAACACCCAGTGAGAGGAAGTCAAGCGGAGCCATAAAGCACGATGAACCAGAGGGGGACAAGAGCCTTTCCATCAGCCAACCAGCCAGCCAGACACACACACACACACACACACACACACAGCTAACTTACCAGCCTGCGCCGCGCTAACAAAACCCCCTTTCTCTCCTCAGACTCCTGGCCCCTCAAACATTCGACCATACGCACATTCTTCAGTGACATAATGCTTTTTTAAGCCATTGCCCTCTTCAACCCCCCACCAGCCCCTCCACTCGCTCACCTCGCCCACCCCCCACCCCACTTCGCCAATTACTATTTGAATATGAATACGAGTGGAGGGGTTAAGTGTTTGTTTTCGCTCTCGTGGTGGTGAGAAGAGACGGAGGGAGGTCAGCCCGGCTCCCTGACATCAACAATCTGCTGTCCCATTGATGTGCCTCTGGTAGGTGTTTGCTGAACAGAACGGCCCTCAGGGCTCATAAAGCTGGCGTGCCGTGATGGGAGCCATAAAACGCAATGCTGCTGCATTGCAACGCCCTAAGGGAGCTAACAGGATACTTGTGTATTAACAACACTGCTGCTGTACTACGTTTTTGATAAGGGGGCGTGTGTGTGTGTGTGTGTGTGTGTGTGTGTGTGTGTGTGTGCGCGGCTGCGCGCGTGCGTGCGTGTGTGCGCGCGTGTAAAGATGAGTGAGTGAACATTATACAACCTTTTAAAAACATTCTAAGAGGCTGTTTTAGGGTTGGGTTTAGGGTTAGAAGGTTTAGAAACAGATAATGTGCAGTCGAAGGAAGTCCTCATGCAGTTTCACAAGATGGTTTGTCTGCGTGTCTTTTTATTCAAAACGTTTTGTTAACGCACTGCAAGCTTTTGCTTTGCATTTTCTCTCTCCGTCTTGTACTCAGTCTGTAAATGTATGAATCGTGTGTGTGTGTGTGTGTGTGTGTGTGTGTGTGTGTGTGTGTGTGTGTGTGTGTGTGTGTGTCGGTCAGACAAAGGGACAGACACTGTCCGGAGTGTCCGGAGTAGATCTAGGTCATACTTTCTGCCCATTGCCCCGCAGTGATGAGATGGCTCTGGTCAGGTGCTCCGGAGCCGGGGGGGCCACAGAGTCATTCAGGAAGAGGGACAAATCCCCAGTACCACCACAGCCCCCCAACACACACACACACACACACACACACAGCGAGCGAGAGAACAGAAGCTCCTCATTGTAGTGGGGACAAGATAATAAGCACGCAACCACAGCCTAATTCACTCGGAGGGAAGCTTGTGCCAACTAGGCTAGTTAGATGAGAGGAACAGTGGGAGCTGTATGGAACCGAAAACACAACAACATTAGATTAGAAGCCGAGAGCCTCACAGAGAATGTCATTTACAACTTACAAGTACGTTAGTGACTCATATAATTTCACTATGGGGTCTCTTAGGCTGGCCTACGGGGACCAGCGAGGGACAGGTAAATCACATTCTCCGCAAATTGCAGTCAATAATAGACAGACACCACGAGAGATGCACGTTGCACAACAACAAACAAATAGCCACTTTTGTGTCACTTCCGAGCAAGTATATCAATCAACCCCCACCAGGGTGAACAGCACAAACGGCTGATGTAGCAAAACATTCAACGGAATGATGGCGAAATGTAAGCGTATATGGGAGAAATGTGCAGAGGGAAGGAGAATGTAATATTATAGGCTCAGAGGGAAGTTTTGCCCCCTGTGACAGCATGCCTGTCCCACTTGGGGAAAGATGAGTTGTGTGAGAGAGTGAAGGATTTCTTGAATACATTTTTCTTTCCCTATCCGTTAAACGAGACAGATGTCAGATTCTGGTTGTGGCTTCTGAGCCAGCAGACAGGAGCCACGTCGTCCTGTCGTCGCACCGACCATTGATAATTTAATAGGCAGCCAATCATGTGTCTGTGCAAGTCATCATGTCTTACATAAGATACCCATCTCAGCCAATAAGTCCCCACTCGCTCATGCAACCAAAAGATTGATATACTTTGTTGCGTGAGGTTTGCTCACAGAAAATATCAGATTCATAACACATTATGTTGTGTGTGTGAAACCCACACACAACTATGTAAAACATTTAGTGTTTCTATCTACTACCCATCCCCGGCAGGTAGTAAAGAATATGTAATCACTGCCATAACAGAGGAGAAGAAACGACACACATAGCAGAGAATGAGCGATAGCACAGCGCGTGGAAAAGAAGAAGGGAAGAGATGCGAGTAGAAGAGAAGGGTGGCTTTACGACTTTTACTACCTCGCTCCCTCGCTCCCGTCTCGTATTAATTCATTCCCACTTTCCATGACACTCCCGGGATGAGACGGCCTTTTAGTTTTTGACACCTTGTTATTCTTCACACTTTCAATTACGGGTTACTGCAAGCCTCCGGTTCGGCTTTTATTTTTATTTAATTTTACTTTATAGGCTTTTTTTTGGGGGGTGGGTAGTATTGGCCAGCTTTTAATAAGAGGAAATGATTCCAGGGGCTGGCCCACTGCTGTTAGAATGATCCCAATCGATTTTGGGGGAGGAGGGGAGAGCTTCCCTTTCCTCACTGCGGCGTGCAGCCTGGGCTGGGCCCGGCAGGCAGCTTAACCCAGGGGGATGCAGCTGCTGGTGGGATGGATGGATGCCGAATGAAGATGGATCAGTCAGTACACACTGCAAAAATCCTGAATGTTAATGCGACTCGGGTCGGGTCCATTTGGCTCCATTTGTACACTACCAGATTTACGAATGGATCTCTTCCTCTCATGCCCCCCCTCTCCATTATCTCCCTGAAGCCAGGGGCTGTTTGGCCATGGTGGTAATCTCTCTGTGTATGTGGGTCAACGAGCAGGGCTTTGCCTTCGTCACTCGGTTAGGACAGACTGCAGGGTCATGACCTCCTCAGTACCCCCCTGCACACACACACACACACACACACACACACACACACACACACACACACACACACACAAGCTTGTGTGTGTGTGTGTGTGTGTGTGTGTGTCTACACACACACACACACACACACACACACACACACACACACACACACACACACACACCAACATACACTACATGGACAAAAGCCTGAACCCAGGGCAGGGGGGACACTCACATGGATGGTTAAGCACCCACACACACACACACACACACAGACCAAACCCACACAGACAGAGACCGACAACTATGCAGAATCCCAATTTTAACAAATGATCGCAAATGGTCAACAGCAATATTGTCACAGAACTGAGAGGAGCAGCAGTAGAGTTCACCGAGTCACCTGTGACATTTTTACGTTCTTGAAAAGGGATCCGAACAAAATACCGACGCTGCTCCCCGCGCTTAAGTTGCGGTTAGGGTTAGGTTAGGGATAGAGGTTGTCGGTCTAATGACTGTCGGACCAATAATAGTGTCGGAACCAAGTACTTCACCCCTTGAAAAGACTATTGAATGATGACACATTTTGTTCATACATGGGGCACAGCTCGTCACATCAGTCCCACACAGTTTTTCTAATTTATCTTTTCCTGCCAATAGCATCTATCTCTTATGCAACTGTTTTGTTGCGTCAAATAACCAGTGACTCATGTGCATGTGGCTAGTATGAACATAGATTAGAGACACTTCCTGAACCTGAGAGAATGGCATGTTTTAGCCGTGTTTCTGATTAGATATGAAACACAGTTACACACAGTCACAATGCCAACCAGAAATCACCACACGGAGTACACTGATAAAAACCAAGGGTTGACATTTCACGCACAACAACATAAAGACTCCATCACATTCTGCGGATAATACAAAACCACAATGGTGTTTGGAGTCACTGAAACAGCTTCACTTATTAGGTAATTAAAATGAATTAATTAACCCATTTTGTACGGGAACCCCTTTTGGTGTTAACATTACGTTATGCTTTCGCTATTTTTGAAAAATCGAAGAACGGTTGACATAGAAACATAGCTTTTTCAGAAAACTGTCAATTTCAAATAGACATTTTTAGAATCTGATCTCAGGTCAGAATGGGTTAATGACTTAATTAAGTAATTAAAATGTGTGCGCGTAAGAGAGAAAGGGCATGTCATGGGAAATTAGATGGATAGATATACTGATAACATAACAAACTGTGAGTTTATGTCCTTCTGAGCTCAAAATCACACACACACACACACACACACACACACACACACACACACACACACACACACACACACACACACACACACACACACACACACACACACACACACACACACACACACACACACACACACACACACACACACACACACACACACACACACACACACACACACACACACACACACACACACAATCAAAGAGCTCTAATTAAGCTGCACCACATTCTAGCTAATTATCTTCAGGATCATTAGCATTCCCTAACATAAGCCAGTACTTTATCTAAGTGAGAACAGGCCATCATGAAATATGCATGATTTATTAATCTGACAAAGAGAAAACACAAACAACTGCAACGACTGCAGGGAGTGAGACAGTCCCCCCCCCCCCCCCCCCCCCCCCCACCCCCCACCTCCCTCCTCTGAACATCAGGGTAGCGGATTGGATGACAGGCCCCCCACTGTCCGCTACAAGACAGTCTGCTGTCAGGCAACGTTACTGCATTCATCCAGGTGAATGACATTCAGATAGCAATGCTGTCGTACAGGGATGCTGGTACAGTGCTGTTGTTGTTGGTTTTGTTTGGGCCAGAATACCACCACCCGATTCTCGAAAATTGCGGCGCAGCGTGTCGTTGAGAAAGAGAGTGAGATTGGAAGTGTGGCAGGGGGCCATCTCTGATCTAGCCAAATCACAACAGTGCTTCCAATTCCATATGGTTCCAAAAGGGAGAGAAGACAAATGAGGGTGAAGAGAGGAAGGGAAAGACTACAAAGAGGGGGGGAGGGGGGGAGGGAGAGAGAGAGAGAGACTTCCTTTATGTCTTTTCACTGACCCAAATGCTTACGAGAGGCTTTTCTCAAGTGGGAGAATTCCTGCTGATGACACAGTTGTGAACATAAACATGCAGAAGCACGGAGCTGATATCTTTTGGAAGACTGTCTCCATGCACGCACACACACACACACACACACACACACACACACACACACACACACACAGATGCATGATTGATGTACTGGATCACTGACTATCACTGTGCATCTTTGTCACACATCAATTCCCATGCACGCTCAAATACCCTCACTATGTTTTTCCTTCTGACTGTAACTAAATCTCCGCTTTGTCAACCCTTTTCAACCCTTTTTCCCTTTGTCAACCCCCCCCCCCCCACACACACACACACACACACACACACACACACACTCAATCAATTTCTCTGATTTCCTCTTTCAGTTCAAGTCTCCTGGGTGACCTTGAGCATTGGATGCCAGTTGTAGTGGTTAAAGTGCAACATCAATACGAGCCGACGGAGCTGGTTAAGTATTAAATGGGTGGGATGATGATGCTGCTGTCCGCTGCGATAGGCTTAACACACACACACACACACACACACACACACACACACACACACAAAGTAGAACGGAAGAGGAAATGCACAGTCAAACCTGACAGATCACTCATGGTAATAAACTGTGCATTTCAAAGTGAAGAGATGTACTCAAGCGATACATGATGACACTTTACCATTCATTCTGTGCCATCGACTACTTGCCAAGGGGATAACACTTTATACAATAGTATGCTGATTCTGCATTACTTTATAAACACACACACACAGTCACACACACACACATACACACACAGGTACTAGGCTTTCTCTGACTATGCATGCCTATAATTACTGCGTAATCGCGGACGGATGGGATTGCAACAACACACCAGGAACTGACTGACTGTGAACACCCGGTTGAAATGAATCGGGAGTTGATTTATAGATAACAAATCTGGAGCAATTCAGAACAACATACCCCCCTCGTTAAGTGTGTGGTAACAACAAAGAAGGGTGGTTTCTACATGACATGACATGATTTGTAATCACCCAGCCCATATTACTTTGGAACGCTTGTGTACAGCCAAGCTACTAATGGCTGTTCTCTGTCCCCGTCTCCTCGGAGCATTGTCAACCGCTCCAAGGACTCTTTAGATAATGTATCAATGAATGGGCTCTTTCATCAATGCCTGACCATGGATGGAAAGGGAGTCAGTGACTCCAAAGCGAAGTGACCAACTCGGAAAATCAATTTAATGGATGTGCAAGGTCTGGATTGTTTTGTGCGTGACACACACACAAATTGAACGCAATCAACGCATGTTCATGGACATAACCCGGTATATGTATGCACAGGTGTATAACTGTCAATGTTTTATGTGTATCTGTATGCCAATGGTCATGGTGTTTGTGTGCGTGTGTAGTGTACATGATGATAGCTGTCTGTCGGTGGGTGCTGGTGGTCATACAATGTGACTGACTGATCGTGTGCAGAGAGCTAAGTAGGCCTTCAATGTCCCCTCCTGCTCTAATGCATTCCATTGAAAGGTAGTGAGGTTGGAGGGCAAGAGGCAGACGAACCGTTCAGACAGACACGTTCAAGCTGGAGCTACAAGCCACCCATGAGAGCATGTGTGAGTGAGTGTGTGATGTGACGTGCACGTGTTGATGGCTGATGACAAATAGCATGCCAGCAGCCTGCCATCCCACTCTGTCTATCCTGCAAGAGTATGTATGCATTTGAAAAATAGCCGATCAACAAGCTCAAACCGCGTTGCATCACAACACATTGTGAGCGTGTAGATCAGCTATTTTTTACTAATATAGGGCCTGAGTGATATATAGGGCTTGAGTGGTAAATGCATGATGAAAAGCGTCCAGGTATGCATGTGTACTGTGCATGGACTCTGCCTGCCTTGTGGCAGCGTTCCTTCCTCAACCCCTAACAGCTGCTCTGACACGTGTGCGCATTCCTCACTTCCATGACGCCACGACGACGTCCCTCCAAGGCACTGCTCTCCTTCTTCTGCCTGGTGGAAATGGAGCGCTAGCGGGCTAGCTGGCTGGCCATAGATTCTCTTAGCTCAGGGAGCTACTGTAGGTCGGTGTCTCTCAAAGCACAACCCAGCAGTGGAAGGTATAGCAACAATTTATTAAAATAAAAAGACCAGTTTCAAAGTTATTACTTTGAAACTAAACCAAATAAATCCAAATACAGTTTGTTGTCAAAACAACCAGACTAAAGGATTGTTTGAGTGGTCTAGTCAGTGAATGGGATTACATTTTGGGAGAAACACCTACATGCTACATGAGCACAGCACACTGCATTATTTGCCTTTGAAATAAATGTGCCCCAAGAACTCAATATGATTGATTGCATTTCAATAGATCTGTCCAGAGTCTAATTTAAGCTAGGGAAGTCAGTGCCGGCGATAGAGAAGTCAAATATTTTATTGACATCCATCGAAACTTAAGTTAAATGACGATCAAATATCAATCCGAATATCAAACAAACAAATATGCTCCTCTCATTTAGCCGTCATAAAGTTGGTTTCTATAAAAGTACTGAGACCGTCTATGCCAGTCAGGCTTGAGTGAGGTAAATTGACCACAATGGAACAAACCTTTGGCGCTTTTGTGATTATCCATTTGGCTTTTCTTGAAATGTACATGTTCGATCAATCAATGGTTCAGCATTTGTAAATGTAATATTTTATCTAGATTGTCTTTGGAGACCGAACCAGCACAGTACAGCAGCAGGGAAGAGAGGTGTGCTACAGGAATGTCAGATAACGGATGACACATTTCTCCAGGTGACATGGAGCCAAAGGCATCAATGAGAGAAGGAGGGAGAGAGGGTTGGGAAAGAGACTTGGGGGAAACGACACGGGTCGATCTACAGAAAAGGATGACTAATGGACAGACATGCACATTCTTGTGAAAATTTGTCAGGATTGGCCTTTTCAGTGTGTCAGTGAAGAGCAAAGGAGTTTAAGGGTTCAATTCAAGTTCACATACTACAGTATGTGAACAGACAGAATTTGGCTAGATCTTCTTTGCACTTATTTGCCCTGTTGTAAATTTGTATGGATCTCTTTCTACATCAGGTGGGTTTACTTTCCAAGTGCAACAAATTTCCCTTTCTCCGATAGACAGAGAGAGAGAGAGAGAGAGAGAGAGAGAGAGAGAGAGAGAGAGAGAGAGAGAGAGAGAGAGAGAGAGAGACATTGTGGAGGGTCTGTTATCACATGCCTGCCTGCGTTTATCCAGGATTACAGAAGGTATAGAAACCACAAGCAGATAAATGCAAATCAAACTAGCATCACTCACTGACAAGTGAACTTGGCAGCTAATCTTAAGTAATCTTGCTATGTAAACCTCACTGACAAAGCTTCCCTCTTTATTAAAAATACCAAACCTTTGACTATTGCTGTTGACTGACTCAAACATTCATTATGCCCTGACAAAGCTGAGACCTGGGAAATTAGAAGTAAACGACTGTCCCTGGGGGCGCAATGTGGGTTAGGGCAATAACTCATGGAAATTAAAGAGATAATGAACACATCATGACTGATATATTTTTGCTAAACACCTTCATAATTCAAACAAAATTATTACACCCGTCATGAGCTACAAAACCGTGATTATAGTTTTATAAAAGTGGGCCTTTTATAAGAGTGAATCGGTGTTAAAATGGTAAATGGTAAATGGTGCATTTATATAGCGCCTTTATCCAAGGCGCTTTACAGAGATTTTGCATTACATGCAAGGCAAGGCACCAACTAGCACATCGGGAGCAATTAGGGGTTCGGTGTCTTGCTCAAGGACACTTCGACAGTAACTCTGGGGGAGCCCGGGTTCGAACTGGCAACCTTACGGTTACCATCCAGGCACTCTACCCCTGAGCCACCGCCCCCGGTGTTACTTCATTGCAAGGTCATGACGACAGTATGGACCCTCACGGCAGTGTGGACCCTCACGGCAGTGTGGACCCTCACGGCATAGAGTAAGACAAGAGTTACGCAAACTCCGTTCACTTCATGGGGCCAGTCCAATGGCGGCTCTTCTACATAGACTTCTATTGAATGGGGACGACCCGGAAGTTTACGGAATGCATTGGCGTCTATGGGCTCGCACGAGTACATGAACCATGTGACGTGCTGTTTTCTGCCCCCCCTCAATATCGCAACTCTTCTATTAGATGGCTCTGCCTCACGGGTCTGTAACACTGACTGAGGGTGTAAAAATGGAACATTGTTCAATTACACACTGGGATTTCACAGTGTGGATTCGGGTCTGTGGCCTAACGCATGCATATCAAACGGGGGGTTCGTTCAGATTCAAAAGATGGAAACCTACTGGCTAATACTGGAATATTATCCCAACGGCCCAGTGTCTTGTTGTACTTGACTTTCGCCTTGATGTGCGCCAAAGTGTAGAGAACAAATCAAAACATGCCCGTGCATATCCTAGCCTTAGCTGCAGTGCTGCCGTGAAGTGAAGTGGGTCTGAATTCCTCCACCGAGAGGAGGGGATGTCCGGGTGATTTACGCCACAACCCGGGGAGGAAATAGACTGGCAGTGGCTGGAGAGAGAGCTTCTCGTTCACGCTTCAGAGGGAGCAAGGTTAAGGAGGGGGGGGGGGGGGGGCACAGTGAGAGAGGCTCACATTCACAACCCATTTGGGCTCCCTGAAAAACACTTTAATGGCCCTGACACGATTTCACATCCATTCCATGTTTATTAACACACACACACACACACACACAGACAGGGTACACACACACACACACAGCACTGTCAGACGGGGTACACTAACACACACACACACACAGCACTGTCAGACAGGGTACACACACACGTCACCAAGAGACCCTCTGTATTTCACTGTAGACCCAGATACCACAAGCTGTCATCAAGCACACACACACACACACCCTCCAGGAGTCCCGACTATAGACCAGATACCACCAAGTACACACACACACACACACACACACACACACACATATGATGCCTTTTCCCTTTCAATTTTAGAAAGGGGAATACTCTCCATTGCCAATGATTCTAACCTTCGTGTTTCCCCCCCAAACTTACTTGTCATACTCTGCGTTGTCCTTGTCACAGCGCGCGTCCTTGTGCTTCTGCCAGTCCTTGCCGTGCTTGCAGGTGGTGAGCAGCACCACGTCCTCGGCGTTGTGGACGTGGTACAGGGCATTCCGCGTGTCCGAGCCGATGCCCGTCAGGTAGCGCTTCCCCTTGAACACCAGCATGTACTTCCTGAACGGCGGGATGGCGTTGTACTTGAGGAAGCCCCGCTCGCCGCCCGTGCGCGGGTGCTCCTTGGAGAACAGCGGGATGGACACGTCGAACTGAGGCCTGAAGTTCTCCGTGCTGATGCTGGCCTTGGCCAGCATGGCCTGGCCGATGTCGAAGCCCAGGTCCTCCGTGTAGTCCGGCCACGTCCCCGAGTACAGGTTGAAGATGAGGTGGTTCCTGCCGTCGTTCCACAGGGGCAGGTTTTGGACCTTGGTCTTCAGGCTGTGCACGTACTGCGGGGACAGCTGGTCGCGGTCCAGCGTGTCCAGGCTCAGCACGAACAGACACGCCTGTCCCGGGTCCGAGGTGTAGAACCGGGACGCCTCGATGGTCGACAGGATGTTCTGGTAGCTCTCCGAGATCTTCTCGCCCTTCTGCTGCGGGTAAACGTAAACTTTGAAGCCGTTCTTTTTGCACGGGGCGAAGTCGAAGCAGGAGTCCATGCGGCACCGCTTGGCTTTGTAAACACTGCTGTTGACGTCCCTCTTCTGCCGCGGCGATACGTGGAGGTTGTACTCCTCGGTGTCCGGCTGGTCCCAGGGCAGGAAGGCTTGTAACGGGTCGGAGAAGTGGGGCCAGGGCTGGTTGGGCCGGTATCCGCCGCGGCTGCGGTCATGATGCCGGCTCCTGCTGCTGCTCGCCCCCGCTGGAAGTTGGACCCCTCCGAAGCAGAAGAGCAGGACTAGACACGCGCCGGCGGAGAGCAGGATTAGATAGCGTTTTTTGGCCTGCATGTGTCCGACGAACAGGGGCGCGTCGATTGCGAATGAGAAGTCTGAAGTGGCCCGAAGTTAGGCTCCTCTCTTCACCACCTAGTGCTACTCCGCTGCTCCATCCTCCGGCAGCCGACCTGAACGATCCCGAACCTGCAGCCAAAGCGTCTCCTCCACCTCGCCCCGTCTGCGTATTCCGTTCAGAGATCCAGCGATTGATCCAGAGCATGTGGGCGATTTGATATGAGTTGTCTTCCTCTCCCTCTCTTTTTTTACAGAGTTTATTCCATTGCACAACAGTACACACACGCACACACACACACACACACACACACAGCGGCTTGTATGCACAAATCAGTGCTGCCTGCCTAGGATCCACTTGAAACAATCAGATAATATGCGTTTCCCTCATTCAGGCTGTGCGATCTATTCAGGCTGCCTGTGTGATCTATTCAAATATAAAAGAAAGAAAGCGCCCGCCGGGGGTAGAGGTGTCCCGACCAGCCGTCTGCGAACTCCCCCTCCCTGTACGAGAGAGTGACGAGGGTCCCCGTGGCTCCTCCAGACGAAGAGGTATCCCACGGTTTGGATGGAAAGTGCTTAGCGCGTTGACCGGAGCGGTGGGCAGGCGGCGTACGGGAGAAGCCGTCGTTGTGGCTGGCTGCTGCCGCGGCGGCGCTCAGACCCAAACGCCCCGGAGTGAAGGTGTCCTATTCCACGCTGTTCTCCCCACCGGTGGCGTCTGGCCACTCCACGGGTCCATGAACGAGAGAAGAACGCGTCGGAACGCAGGAGGAGCGGATCAGCGGCGAAACTGTAACCTCACGAAACCCTGCATTTCTCTTCTTATTTAGAAGAATCTCCCGATAGTAGACCATGATCATACATACGCGCAAAAATAAAACAATCTCATCGGTGAAAATGGGACCCCGGAGCGAACAAACTTAACTGGTCTCACAGCGCACTCGTTCGCAACCAGCATCCGACACTTTACAGTTACAATGTGCGAGTTCCACGACACACGCAAAATGTTCAAAAAAGACCAGATTCCTTGATCCTAGTGTCCAATTACCGAATGCTCAGTTGTTCCGATTGTTAGCCTGTAACATTCCAATCCCGACACGACGGCAGCTGACGTGACGTCCCATCGGTGCGAAATGGTCTCTTCCTATTGGTTCATCGGTGGGGCCGGAAAGGGCGGTGCTTCAGAATGCACCCATTCATAGCCGGAGCACTGTGCAGTGCATAATGAACACAGAACTTAGACCTTACTTGGAACTGTGCCAGCCACTACATCCATTTGAAAGAATATTGCTATTTTTACACATTCAATATGCTGGATATTTATTGATTGTTATGTTTTGCAGGCAAACACACAGTAGGAAATCCAATGCTTTTAACAGCACTGGTACTGCACTTCTACAGACATTGTAACGGCTTCATATACAGTAGTATGTATAGTACTGGTTTGTTTTATGTTATAATAATAATAATAATAATAATAATAATAATTTGAAATAATTTCCCATTTAAAAAAAAGTTCATACAAAATGATTGAAATGTGCTTTCTTTGTAATGGACATTGGACACGTATCGTATGCTTTTCAAACCAAACTTCCAGTTGAAGAAAGAAAATTGATGAACTTAAAATAACTTTCCTCCAGGGGAAAAAAAATAGAATTACGAAATTAGGTCAACGACAAATAATAGGTTGTGGGAGCGGAGGTCAACCGTGGGGTAAAGTTTCTCAACCAATTTCTCAAAGTGTCATAGAGGATCTATAGGGACAAAGTGTGTCCTAATATGACAAGATTAATAGCAGAGGAATGGTTCTCGTCGAATGTCACCATGCCTCATATTAAGCCCATATAATCCTCCCTGCTGCCATTTGGTGGCAACCACACTCGGGCTCGGGTGAAGAGGCCATTCTCATTTTTTATCGGCCAATTAGCTTAGGAGAGGGGGACTAATTAGCGAGGGCTGGCTGGGAGGCAGGCCAGCATCCTGTGGTTAGTCAGGCCAGCGCTGCCTGCCTGCGCTCGTCGTCCGAATATGCTGGTGATGGAGAGGCCTGGGTGTGTGTCGTTCCAGAGGGCGCACACTCTCATCCCTTCATGGGGTTCCTGCATTAATCACGTGTTAACCCATTCTGACCTGAGATCAGATTCATACGAGGTTTCCGCCGGACACACACTGGGTCTGATGAACCCATTCTGACCTGAGATCAGATTCTAAAAATGTCAGTCGTTCTTCGATATTTCAAAAAATAGCAGACCTACAAGCTCGTATCGCGCCACTCGGTGGCGCGATATGAGCTTGTAGATCTGCTATTTTTAAATAGCTAAAGCATAACATGATGCCGACACCAAAATGGGTGCCCGCCGGTCAGAATGGGTTAAGATACCAGTGGTGGAAAGTAACTAAGTACTTTTACTCAAGTGCTGTACTTAAGTAAAATGTTGAGGTATTTGTACTTTACCTGAGTATCTCCAATATTCCAATACTTTTACTTACTTACTTACTTACTACTCCACTACATATTGGGTCCAAATGTTGCACGTTTTACTCCACTACGTTAATTTGAAAGTTTGAGTTACCAGTTGCTTTGTAGATTTGGATTATTAATACAAAACATATACATTACCCACTTCAACCCTATAAATTTTTTGGCCATTTGAAAATAGCCGATCTACAAGCTCACAATGCGTTGCAATGCGACGCATTGTGAGCTTTGTGAGCTTATAGACATATTTTGGGATTTTTCATTTTTTCTTGTTTTACAATGAGCCCCATTTGTGGTTTGTGCTGAATGGGTTTTAGCAGGATTGTAGGCTACTGATGTGTTGTTGTATCTCCTATTGTTGAATTTAATTCAAACATATTACAAGCCAGATGCATTCAGTAATACTGAATGCAGCATGTAATATGTGTCTCTGCAAACTGTTGTATTTTTCAAAAACACATCATCCAAAGATGAATGGTAGCAAGCAAAGAAAGGGACAGGGACAGTGTCTCAGTTTCTCCATTTATTTTGGCCAAACAAAAATGCTTTCACAATGCAGTAGTAGTGGTGTATGATCTAAATAGGATTTCATAGTGACTGAATCAACTGTGACTCAGAGTCACAGGTACAATACAATATTGATCTTAAAACGAAATGAAAAACAGTAGGCTACTGCTTCTCTTTTTATCAGCATCTACAGTATTAGCCAGCAACAACTCAACAGCAACAAGCAATGTTGTACAGTACCTTCATTGTCTCCACCAGGCCGAAGGCTTGGGGAGAGAGTATGTTTTGCACTCTGTCCATGTGTCCGTCCGTCCGTTACCAGCTAATCTCCAGCACCGTTGGCCCGATCCATGCCACATTTTGCACACACACGGCAAATCGTTATACAGTATCTCTATAGTGTATGTGCTCAAGACGGATCTGTCCGATATTTCATATTCCATCCTAATTGGCTAACATTGGTTTTCAAATTTGACAGGAATGGCCCGTTTTGAACAAAAAGCGAGGAAGCCTCAAATCATGAACGCAGCGTGCAATTTACGTGCAATCTTTCATGCACTTTCCTACTAGGCTGAGGAATATATCCCACCCGTTTCACATTAATTGGCCTGTTATAGCACCACCAATAGGTGGATTTGTGCAAAACAAAATGCAAAATTTGAACAAAATGCCTCAAATCATCCAATTGCCATCAAAGGCATAAGAACAAATGGCACCCCTTTTCACATTGGCCTATTATATAGACCTGACCTGCCCTGGTTGAGACCTTTTCTAGTTGTGGTTGTTTTAATTTCATGTGCTTTAATTGCTACAACAAATTAATGCATCTTGAGAACAAAGGGAGTCTAGCTAGAACAGGGGTCTGCAACAGGTGGCTCTAGAGCCGCATGCGGCTCTAGAGCACACCCCTAGTGCACACCCAAACGTCTTAATATTTATTCTACACATTTTTACAAAATTGGAAAACTTAACTAAACTAAAATTTGCGTCATAGCATGCGACACACTCAGTGCCGTGCCAGCCAGGTCTATTATAAACAAACCAGTGGGTGTGTGAGGCTGCTGCCTGCTACGCTATGGCTTCTACAGGGAGAGAAATAAAGATAGCCGACGAAAAACAGAGGATTTAACAGTTCGTGGACAGAGGCTTCACAGCCAATGCAGATTGACTGCCTGTATGTTTAATCTGCAGTGAGAAGCTATCAAACAACAAAAAAAGTAACGTTGAAAGACATTTCCAGGGAAAGCATGCTAAATTCTGCTAGTTTCATGCAACCCGGGAGATAATAAAGCTTGGCAAGCTGCATTATAATGCGTAAATTTATTTGCGGCTCCAGATAGATTTTATTTCTGTTTCATCTGAGATTCCTTCAACAACAAACAACGACATCAGATTATGAGAAGATAACCGAGCAAGTTTTACAATCCTAGGATATTGCGTCCTAGAAATCTTCCTCCTAAACTAGTGTGAACATTTTCAAGTTCTTCACCTGGCCATGCATCCTTTTGCCCCATTGACCTTGACAATGAAATGCACCCTGGAGTACAAACAGAGACGCCAAAACTAGAAAAAGCCAGGAACTAGAAACTAGAAGAAATAAAAAACACAATCATTCTTAACAAAATCATACTCAGCATAATCATGACAGGAGACAGTTCAATAATGTTTTAGCGTGAGCTCAGCTGTCTATTCTCCTCATCCACACTGTATACGTCAAAACAAAAGGATAACCGCTCATCTTATCTATATAACACCATTTGATGGTATTATTACGTGTTAAGTTAAACGAACAAACTATAAACGGTTTGACAAAGCCAAGAGCTAGATTACCTGGGCTTTCTCAGGCTCCCCTGGCGCTGATAAGCCGCGTGTAAAGCACTTCCTCCCCGCGACAGCAGGCAGCCATGATAAAGGCCTGCAGATTCAGGCCGTGGTAAACAAATACCCATAGTTGGAAGGTAATCCTTGGGTTCAGGGAGTTCCAGGCAGGGGAAGACAAAACAGCCTTTGAGAGTCTTCAGGCTGCTGCTGATCACGGCTGATAAAGCTACCCTTTGGATGATGTAACAAGTTTGGGCTCCTGGAACAGCCCGACTGGCAAAGGGCATACTGTGTGTGTGTGTGTGTGTGTGTGTGTGTGTGTGTGTGTGTGTGTGTGTGTGTGTGTGTGTGTGTGTGTGTGTGTGTGTGTGTGTTTGTGTGTGTGTGTGTGTGTACTGTGTCTGAATTTCTTTGTGTGTGCGTGCCACTTTAGTGTGCACCAACTCTGATCTAATAACACAAATGATTCCCAATAGACTCTTTATAAAATACTGAAACAGTATGGTATATTTGCTTATCGGAGTGAGTCTGTCTATCTATACACAAGGGCCTGTGTGTGTGTGTGTGTGTGTGTGTGTGTGTGTGTGTGTGTGTGTGTGTGTGTGTGTGTGTGTGTGCATGTGCGCGTGCGTGCGTGCGTGTGCGTGTGTGGACAGTTGAGAATAACGAGCCGCAAATCCAATAGACTTGCTGTTGTAAAGACTTGTGGAGGGCCTCATAAAAGCAGAGAATTGAGTTGCACTGATGTAGTGTGTAATCTCTTCTGCATGGTCTCCCTGGGAGTGTGTGCACCTCCATAAGAAAAACACTGCTGTTTCTGTCCCTATTTGGGCTATTTGGAAAATAAAACAACGCAAACCTTTTCAAATATTCATAACCCTCGTATTGTCTCGTCACCTGAGCTGTTCTTTCCTAGTATTGATTTCCATTCAAATTTCAAGGCTAAAAGTTCAGAGAAGTTTACTTAAAGTGATAAAAAAAATAGTGTTGCTGTCATTTGAAAACCTTGCGGGCTTAAACTCAACCAACGCAGCAGAACATTAATTCAGCAGACGATCCATTCTCTCACCGTTGACATCAGCAATGGGTAGAATGTTAAGTAGACCCAGAGGTTTCTAAGTTCTGGTTACATAGCAGTGTGTGACTGATGTGGCCGAGTCAAGCGAGTGGGAGTGAACGCAGGCATGGAGGCTGTGTTCTCCTAGTACCAGTCTCCAGGATAGCTCCGGGGCCGCTGAGTGCTAAATGATGTAGCCTTGGCTATCTTTTCAAAGAGATGCTTTACTTAGTGTGTGGGATGCAGAGTGACCATCCCCCCCCCCTTTCTTTATTTATTTAAAATGACCTTTCGACTCAGGAACAGAGATTGCTCAGGGCAAACGTAGCTGGGTTTACGTGGGGTGGGGGCCTGCAGGGCCATCGTTTTGTTGCTAGGGCTCAAAGCGAACTGAGCTGAGAAACTCTGGAATTTTAGTCCCAGAATTCTTCAGGGAAGCGCAGGCAGGCAGGGCTGGCAGCATGGCGGCATGAAATGAAGCGTTTCATGTTAGATGTGGTGATAGGTTTTTGTCCTCATTAAAATAGAGATTCCTGCCACTGCCTCCTCCTTTGTATTCCCCTGCAATTCATTCAAGCCGGATTTTTTGATTTGGTGGGATTTGGATGGTATAGTATAAGTCCACTGAAGCATGTGGAGAGAGAGAATACATCTGGTAGATTCTCCTTACAAAACAAAAAAGCCCCGTTGGAAGTACTTCACACACACACATATACAGTAGTTGATGACTTATGCGTGCTAACTTCATGATTAAAGCCAAAAAAAAAGTAAAGGAAAGGAAAGAGACTGGTTAGTTCTAAAGCATGTGGGCCTATATTCCTCCCCATGAAAGAGTTCTTTGATGAATAGTTGAGATTTCTAAATTTAAAGCACACTCACGGACAGGTTGCATGATGTGCCAATCACTTGAAACATATCAGCCCAAGTCAGAGGAGAGCCGAAACATAATGAGTGTCTGTGTCGTTAAATCTGCTGCACCGATATTAAATCAGAATCCCTCGAAAAAGAGACCTATAGGCGTATAATATCGTTGCTTCAGAAAGTGCTGATGTTGCTGCTGCGGGGCCCCTGCTGGCGATACAGCACGTTAGGTTCTTTTTGCATGCATTCAGAGGCTCTCTTAATACCCCGTGGGATTGCCACCGCGCAGTAATCCACTTAATTTACAATTATCCATGCGAGCCGCACTCATATAGAATGATAAATGGACCTAAGTAATCCCACTGATACAGCCGGCAAAGCATGGGAAATAGATCACGTCTTCATATTTCTACAGTATTTACTGTATATATGTTACAGTGGTGGAAAAAGTACTCAAATGTTTTACTGCGGTAAAAGTATACTGTGATATAGAAATACTCCGTTATGAGTAAAATTCCGGAAATTCAAAATGTACTTACAAGTACAAAGGTATTGGCAGCAAAATGTACCTTTTATTTAACCTATATTTAACCAGTAAAAACCACATTGAGACTGAAGTCTCTTTTACAAAAAGAGACTTAAAGTACCAAAAGTAAAAGTATAGTAAATGTAATTATGCAGAATGTCTCATTTCAAGTTTTTAAATGTGTAGGCCTACAAATCTTTGGAAAATAGCTGATCTACAAGCTCAGAATGCGTCGCATCATGATGCATTGTGAGCTTGTAGATCAGCTATTTTAAAATGGCCAAAATGTATATAGTGCTGGTGGTTACTGTATGTTTTGTAATAGTTATCAAAATCAAAAAGTAACTAGTATAATAATTGGAGTAAAAGTATAATATTTTCCTCTGAGATGTAGTGGAGTAGAAGTAAGTACAGTACTTAGTTACTTTCCACCACTGCATATGCATATGTTTTATATTCTCTGTTTGCACGTGACACGCATGCAGACAGATGCTGCTCACACAGGCAGACATGTTTTGTTTTTTTACACACAGACGTGCTATAGTATAGAGTAAAGACACACATCCACTGACATGTAGTTGTAATGTTGGCTACATGCATGCAATGATGCAACTACCTCCCCCTGGCCAGCCGGGGCGCCTGATGGAGGGGAAAGGAACTGGTCGGAATAACATGTCCCTTCCACACGCTACGTCCGGCCGGGGAAATTCCCCTCTGTCAGGTGAAAAGAAGCAGCTTCGACTCCTCATGCATAGAAGGAGGCATGAGGTCAGTCCGCTGCCCCCCCCCAGGTTGGCAGAGGAAGTGTAGCGCCCAGGATTACATTAGATAATTGGCACTGGGTGAAAAGAAAACTGGGTTACAAAATCGTGGGATAAAAAAATTGATTAAAAAAAAAAGGAAAAAAAAGCAATGATGCAAGCACTGTCCACCACCACCAACAGCAGCATTGATGTATCCAGCATGTATACAGCCCTCTCCTGCCAGTCCCTTTGAAGAGGTCTGATTTTAAAGCATTGCAGCCGGGGCTGAACGTCGATGCATTAACCCCACTGAGATCAGAGCAAGGCTTGCCTCTCTTCGCTGCTTTGAACTTTTCCTCTTGCTTGCCTCCTCTCTCTCTCATCCTGTTACCTTTGCTCCGGTCTCTGTCCTGCCCAGCTCCACATTTCTTTGGCTGCTGTGCTGCCAACTGGGTTTCCTGGCAGCGAGCTGACTGACAGCCGTGGCCTCCCTAATCCTGATCCGCATATAAGACACAGCTGAAAACTTGGGGGAGGCAAAAGCCTCTTTCACTCTTTGTGATTCACTTTCTCTGTTTCCTTCTCTCCCCTACTTTTTATCTTCGTCAGGAGGATATTCTGTCTGTCTGTCTGTCTGTCTGTCTGTCTGTCTGTCTGTCTGTCTGTCTGTCTGTCTGTCTGTCTTTTGCATACTGTCAGTGATACCAGCACACAGGTATGAGCACTGTGACTGACTGCAATAGCTAGATAAACCCTCAGAGGTAAGATGTACATTCTAGAAAGGGATGCAGATAGATGGAGAGAGCGAGAAGGGGAGGAATGCTGTGGCCTTTGCTGATGGGGGGGATTGCACCGATTAGCCAAGTACAGCCAAACAGACAGCTCCATTTCTCCCTGCAGCTGACATAGAGTAAATTATAAAATACTTCTCAACAAAGGATATCGAGTTATGGTATTGTTTGCTCTCCATATATGTGTTTGAGAGAGACTTGAAACAGAAACGTTGAAGCAGATCAAAGCATCTCCCCCCTCTCACTCAAAGCGGTATAGCTAGGTATAGAAAGTTATATGAGGGAAGGATGTGTGTGGTGGTGGTGCATTTGATGGAGAAGAAAATGACACGAGGAAAAGTGTTCACATGACGTGTGTGGACATGTATGGACCATATACTGTAAAAATGGATGCATGATGACGGCCGCCCGACATGACAGAGTTTAATTATGGATGGTCTGCTCTGTGCAGTGAGGCCTCCGGCACTAAAGTCACATATATACAGTACATGACTGAAGGCCTGGCTGGGGTGCATTCGTTAGACAACAGTCCGACAGGCATTAGTCCGACAATACTGTCGCTGCCAATGCGTGGCAGGTCAAAACTAACCCGTGGCTCTCTGTGAGGTTAGGTTTAGGGTTTGGGTTTTGGGTCGGGTGTCGGACGGCTAATATGTTATTACCACCAGAGGCTATATGTTGCGATCGTGGAGTTTTAATTATAATTTTTATGATACTAGGAGTTTGGTTAATGTTTTATCTGTGACCCACTTCTTCCCCAAGTCCATCTCTTTTTTTTACTTCCTTCTAGGACCCGGGGGCTGTAACTGTAACAATGAAACAAGCAGATCGAGTGGAAACGGATGCTGAGTTTTAGTCAGATAAATGAACCCCAGATGTTTCTTTTGTGCTTTATCTTAATTTCATGTCGTTGGGTAATTCATTTTGCCACTGTGTGTTCAATCGATTGTGGATGGGGGGCTGACGGGGCTGATACTCACGCTGGGTCAGCGTGTGTTATATCGACCCCGTTGCTCAGTTCCTCCCTCCTCTGTGTGTTGGTGAATTTGGCCCAGAGATCTCACATACGGCGACTGTCAAGGTACTGCTGATTCACACACTTTCCATTGTTCGGATGCTGTAATTAGCTTGGTCAGGCAGTCAAGTATACTAACAGTCCTACAGTCATGAGTTCCGGGCTAGTGATGCACCAAATATTCGGCCGCAGAAAATATTCGGCCGAAAATGGCTAAAAATGCATTTTCGGCCTATTCGGTTTCGGCCCGAAATAGGCAGAAAATATATCACCGAATAGTGTATGCAATTAATGCATTCAAAAGCACTGAATAAATGTTTTATGGACCCATAATAGTGAATATTATTTAAGTTTTTGCCATAATCCTGTTTTTTGCCATAATCAGGTAGATTTAACCCATTCTGAACAGGGACCCATTTTGGTGTTAGCATCACGTTATGCTTTAGCTATTGAAAAATAGCAGATCTACAAGCTCATAGCGCGCCACCGAGTGGCGCGCTACGAGCTTGTAGGTCTGCTATTTAAAAAACGACTGACATTTTTAGAATCTGATCTCAGGTCAGAATGGGTTATAATCAGACCAGTGTGTGTCCAGTGGAAAACTCGTATGAATCTGATCTCAGGTCAGAATGGGTTAAGGTGCTGCCATGACATCTTTGTTAGGAAAAAATATATCGAATATTAATCATATTCAGCTATTCGGTCAACAGTTTTTCGGCCAACTGTTTCATAAATTTGGTATTCGGTTTCAGCCAAGAATTTCCCTTTCTGTGCATCCCTATCCGACACCCTACCAAAACCCAACTCTTAAGTTTAGTTTGAACCTACCACGCATGTCAGGAGGAATACAAGAAGACTCACCCCGTTTCTGTTTTCCTCCCAGAATTTTCCCCAGTGAGGGGTGGGAGAGGCTGGACAGCAGACGGCTGGATTTTGAATTTCTCTAACTATAAACTTTCATGACAGCAGAACAGCCTAAGTACAAATATAATTTATGAAAAGCTACTACAGTGAAGTCTGTTCACAGAAGTTGTTGTAGGATATGTGGGGATTATCTGACGACGGTACCATTTGAGGGGGCAAAACCTTACACTAAATAATACTAAATTGTTTATAGGGTCAATATAAGTAATATAATATAGCCTTTCCACAGGAGTATCTTTTTATATTTTTCCAAAAAGAATACAAACAGCCAATAGCATATTACAAAGTTATCCCCCTCACTGGGGAAAATTCCGGGAGGAAAGACGGGCACGCACCGGGGTGAGTCTTCTTGTTACCGTCAGGAGCCACGGGTTAGTTTTAACCCACCACTGGTTAGTGTCGGGAGCCACGGGTGAGTTTTAACCCGCAGCACGGATTAGTAAGCGGCAGCGCATGTCGTGAGCGACGGTGTTGTCGAACTAATGCCAGTCGGACTGTCAGTGTGTCTAACCAACATATGCACCCCCCCTCAAGTGGATTCGTCTGTGCATTTCTGCATGAGTGTGTGTGTGTGACATTTTGAAGAGGTGCAGTATGGATCAGGAATAATAAGCATGAGTGTCAGTATGAACCATAAAGCTTCAAACTATGAGTCAATTTACTGCCCTGACTGGGCAGAGTTTCTGAAGGCAGAAAATTAAAGGTTTGACTCTATTGTCTTTAATAGTTTGGGGGGGGGGGGGGGGGGGGGTTTCCTGCTGTGTCTCTGCATGTCTGAGGATAGTTTTTGCTTCATCATGGGGAATGCAGTGATTCATGCTAAAAGAACCCCAACATCTGGTCTCATTAATCATCTTTTTTTCAAATTGAGGCTTTTAGGGAATTCAGTTTTTTTCTCCTCATTCTCTCTCCCTCTCTCTTCTCTCTCCCTCCCTGTCTGCACTACTTGTCATTTGTTGGCACTCTGGCATGCCTCATCACCCGCATTACTCCTCCTTCCTCATTTGCTCCCTAATTTGTTTCGACAGGAGAGAGTGAGAGGGATGAAAATGAAAGCAAGTTATGCTTAATTTATGCTCCGCTGTACGTCAATGTTGCACACGCCTAAAATAGCAGACCTACAAGCTGACAGCACCTTGCATACGTGCTGTGTTGTGAGCTTGTAGGTTGGCTATTCTTGGCAAACGAAACCATCACGCGATGAAGTATAAATCAGGTTTTATATGTGGAGGCCTGGAGGGAGAGAATATGGAAAGAGGGGAAGGAAAGCTGTGGGAAGGAGGGATGACTTTGGTATAAATTAGCCGAATTCTGTAGTGGCATGTCAGGTTTCTTTCACAAGTCATCAGTCGTTTAGGGAGTTCCTTTCTAAGTCATCTGGCTTTAGTCATCCAGTTAACGCTGTGATGCGTAGCGTACACGGTGATGCCACGTTGATCGCCCAAGGCTAACTAACAACATGATGATAGCAACAACATTCACTATACTCTGTGATAAAAAAAAGAGGAAGAAAAAGTCCCCTTATCAAAGATTTACAGCGTAGTGAAATTGCTGCTTTCAGACAGTAAGCTCCCACAAGAGCTGTCAGGTTGGCCAACTTCTTTGTTTCACTTTATTACATTTAACATGTGAACTGAGAGCCATAAAAGGCATACTGTGTGTGCATAGTATTAACAGTAGGAAGGACACAGTTAGAAGGCAGACACACACAGACACACAATGCACAAACGTTAACCACGGCACATACAGTACGTGCAGCTGCAAATTTAAGTGTGCATATGCGCATGTGCACACACATATCAAAAGGAGTGACTCACTTTAGTGGGGTTGGTACGGCTTGGTTTGAATAATAGCCTGCAGAGTGTATCTGCTCTTTACGCTGCAGACACAATGCACATGCTGAAGCCATTAGTGCTTATATAACGTCACTGTGTCTGCCAAGTAGGCCAGGATGAAACGAACCAACCCCGGTCTGTTGTTGCACCCCGGTCTGTTGTTGCAACCCGGCCTATCACTGAAGGATGAAACCACCCCCGGTCTGTTGTTGCACCCCGGTCTGTTGTTGCAACCCGGCCTATCACTGAAGGATGAAACCACCCCCGGTCTGTTGTTGCACCCCAGCCTAGCCTATCACTGAAGAATGAAACCAACCCCGGTCTGTTGTTGCAACCCGGCCTATCACTGAAGGATGAAACCACCCCCGGTCTGTTGTTGCACCCCAGGTCTGTTGTTGCACCCCGGCCTATCACTGAAGGATGAAACCACCCCCGGTCTGTTGTTGCACCCCAGCCTAGCCTATCACTGAAGAATGAAACCAACCCCGGTCTGTTGTTGCACCCCGGCCTATCACTGCAGGATGAAACCACCCCAGGTCTATCACTGAAGCAACCTCTGCTATAAATCTGACAGGAGAAAATCCAGGCAGCATACAGTTACACATCAAACCTCGTACACAATTCAACTTCAAATTTTAAATTTTCTTCATAAATGAATGCCCTATTACACAAACGTAGTGAAAATAAGAGATCTACAAGCTCACGACGTGGCGCGATATGCATCGCATTTTCACTATTTTGAAATGGAACGGTTTTGGACATACATATAAGGTTTCAGCCCGACAGCAACGATAGATATATACCATTAGGACATCAAGCATTCAGACAACTTCAAAGTTCTTCCCCATAAACCGCAGATATACTTGACTACATAAATCCCAAGTTCTAGTCCTTGTTCAAATGACAGCTTTAAAATGCATTATTGTTTAGCCACCATGTAGATCAATCAGCTGTGTGAGTGAATAGGGTCCTTAATAGAGCACTGAAATAAACAAAACGGCTCTTTGCCTTGATGAAAATAAAACGCCATTGATGAGAATGATGACACACTCACACGCACGCACACACACACACATTAATCCACCGGACATGGGCACCCAACCGCCAACCTACATACACACGTACACAGTACACACACACACACACTCGCACACGCACACGCACACGCACACGCACAC
>NC_139697.1:7173957-7558957 GCF_964188405.1 Protomyctophum parallelum
GTGTGTGTGTGTGTGTGTGTGTGTGTGTGTGTGTGTGTGTGTGTTAATCTTTCTGAGAGTAAGGGATGATGATTGAGAAGTTGATCTAACCCCACGACGCCCGAGCCGTTTCATCCCACTTTGAGTCAAACTTAATACGGAGGTATTTTGAGCTGTCAAAGCAGATCACATTGATAATGCATATTATACTACAGCGTGCTTGGCTGCCTGGTGAGCCGTCTCATCTCACTTTATGAGAAGTGTCAGGAACAATATCCTCACAATATGAGAGAAAATGGATCTGCATGAATTGGAGGGTGTGTGTGTGTGTGTGTGTGTGTGTGTGTGTGTGTGTGTGTGTGTGTGTGTGTGCAGTGTGAGAGAGAGAGAGGCAGCCTGCGAATGGACAAAAAGAGAATATTTACTTGCGCCAAAGTCCTGACGTCACTCACTCATCCCCTGGTCCCACCCAGTTATGTCTGTGTCCATTTTATTACCCATAACCCATATATGGAGTTATTTGTCAGGGGCCCTGTCCAGCACCTAGGCAGGGGCCCTGTCCAGCACCCAGGCAGAGGCTTTTGGGGTCGGTGGGGCGAACAGTTCTCGAGTTATTACAGACATACGTACACACAAAGGCGTAGTGCATTTATATTAGGATGGTTGTGTGACCCAAACATGGGTTGCGAACCACTGTTTGGGGAACACTTCCTACTCTGCTTGACTTGCTTCTCATACTTGAGTAGCAATTTGGAGATGTGTCTGTATTTCCTTGTAGGCTACCCCGCTAAAACGATGACAACGTTTCACATTGCGGCACTCCATGAAAGCTGACAATGCTGCTGACTGTACAACAACAAAACAAACAATCAACACCTTTTGGAGGATGGATATGATTTAACCCATTCTGACCTGAGATCAGATTCATACGAGGTTTCCGCCGGACACACACTGGTCCTGATGAACCCATTCTGACCTGAGATCAGATTCTAAAAATGTCAGTCGCTCTTCGATTCTTCAAAAATAGCAGACCTACAAGCTCGTATCGCGCCACTTGGTGGCGCGATATGAGCTTGTAGATCTGCTATTTTTAAATAGCTAAAGCACGACATGATGCCAACACCAAAATGGGTGCTCGTTCAGAATGCACAGGGGAGGCTTTGGCAAGTATAGCGTATCGTGGAATACAGCACTGTGTTGGATTGTGACAAAGTACTTTCACAATTTGGCCCCCGCCACAGACAGACACACACCTTTCAGGGTACACTGACAAATGAGGCGATGTCGAAAAGGCGGAAAATTTAAATAAAGTTCTCTCTCACCTCTCCAGCTGGCCAGTTCACTCCCATTAACCCCTGACCTCCCTCTGCAGTGCTGCCATTGGCTCGCTTCAACCCTATACTCGTTTACTGCCCTGCCTTCCAAAAACCCTGCCCTCTCCTTTTGAGTTTCCCCAGTTGGTAGTTTAGCACATTAGTCACATGACAGAGGAACAACTCGCGGAAATGCCATCGAAGAGTATGTATAGGTGTTAAAAGGATCCCTGGCTAATAACACTTAATGTGTAATTAATGTGTAATTTTTATGGATAAAAACCAATTAAACATATAAACTTAAAAGGTTCGAATACAAACATTGCACGTTTGCCGGTTTCATCTATATCTATAAATGCGCTGTGTGTTCGTACTGTATGTGTGTATGTGTATGTCTGTAATCCATGTAACTCCAGAACCGTTCGCCCCACCCACTTCAAATTCGACACGCGCGTCTGACACCACCACAGGGAGTGCTGTGCACGGTGTCGAGTCGGTTGGATACACCGTTGTCCAGAACCAGCACAAAAGCATCTATGGAGCTGGCCTGTTCTGACATCACACTGACACAAAATACTCTGCCTGGGCTCTGAACAGGGCCCAAATAAGCCAATTGATCAGCCCTGATCATGCCTAGATCTCCATATATGGAGCTGGCCTGTCACAATGTGTTCTGACATCCAGAAAAGGAATACAGACACACACACATAATTCCGCATTAAAAAAGTCATTGCATAACTGGTTGTGCCATTATCCATTGTCTAAAAATGCACCACGTCTCTCTCTGTGTGTGTGTGTGTGTGTGTGTGTGTGTGTGTGTGTGTGTGTGTGTGTGTGTGTGTGTGTGTGTGTGTGTGTGTGTACGTCTGTGTGTACATCTGTAATCCAACAGATCCCCAAACCTGTTGTTTTGGGGAGCGTTGCTTTTTGTTCATTCAAGTTCCTCTTGTTTCGGTTGGTGAGACACTTCCAGCGAGGCAGACGCACAACTGCTTCGAGAATCACTATAATTGTTTAGACACAAGTTGACACAACATAATCCAATGTATATATATTTAAATAGTGAGAGATCACAGAAACCTCCATCCTAAACGCTCTTCTTCCAAACAGGGTTTGATGGGATTTGCTGTGACAATTGTTTTACATTGCATCTAATGAGCGGTCGGTTTCTTTTGGCCCCGACCTATACGCATGCACGCATACTATTTGTGAGTGCGTGTAAGAGAGAGAGAGAGAGAGAGAGAGAGAGAGAGAGAGAGAGAGACAGCACTGTCCTGGTTGGCTCCCAGGTCCCAGCTGTCACAGTGAAGACAACGTGCCAAGGCCTGATACCCACGGGGGCACAGCCGAGTCAGGAGCTGGCATTACTGCCAGCTGGCCTGCCAGGCTCGAGACTTCAGCCCCAACACACACACACGCACGTCGCATCTTGCTCCCTCCGCTCCACCTATCAATCGTGTCGCGGACGCGCGCACACACACACACACACACACACACACACACACACACACACACACACACACACACACACACACACACACACACACACACACACACACACACACACACACACACACACACACACACACACACATGTTGGGCACACACCCAAGCCCTGGCATGTTGTCAGAGAGATGTGGAAGCAACAGGAGTGTCAACATCAGACAAGGTGCCACATAATCCTCCTCTTCCTCCCTGCAGTGCACCAGCACAGGCCCACGTACGACATCGATCAATAAATCAATTGTCTCGCTCAGCGCCACCTTAAGCCAAAAGTGCATGCACGTGCACTTGTGTGCATAGGGTGTCCAATTGATTGCTAGCAAGGTAGGAAGTGTGATGGCATAATGGCAAGATTAAGAGGCCGATGGAGAGATAAGCACGAGTGTGTTGGCCAGAGAGAATGACTCATGTAGGCCAGCGACAGACAACAAAGATGGTGATCTGCGGTAGATAAATAACGTTAGTTCCCGGTTTGGTTGCCAGAGCGCTCCGTTCCTAATGAGAACTGTGCCATTTCTCAGTAGTCTGTTCTTGTCTGTACTCGTGTTCTGGTGATTTTTGTGAAGCGTCATCAGACCTGTCCCAATTCAAGAGATTTGCTTCACAGGCCAAATTTCGGGATGTGAAACTGAGCCGGCCACTTTAACTAGGATGCATTGAGCATTTGAGAGGTGATTTCTGTGGACTTTGGACAGCCAAATATATCCCAGAATTAATTTTGCACCATCCAGCTGAATGCTCAAGCAAACTTGAGAGAAGTTAGCGTGAGGATGTTTTCCACAAGAACGCAATGGCAGTTACTGTATGGACCATATTATGCATGCATGTTATGCATGCCATGCTGGTGCTTGTCTGCAGAATGCATCATGGGAATTGTAGGAACACAGACGTTCCAAAACGGGGAATTTTCTCTATCAATTCAGATATGGTTTACTGTATGATAAACATCAACATATGCTACTGTCTCTTTAACAACAACTTTTTAAGCTTTTTATGGATATCCTCAAACAATAACAGTCTGTTGTCTGTACAATACTGCCCTACAAACACACAGTGTTTGTATTACGGGATTTATTTTATTTTATTTCAACTGGTCAGTCAAATGAGATATCGGCAAATAATTAAACTAACTGTAAATATGTCCATGAGGTAATTGTCATATCCCCCAAAATCACGAATAATAATAATAGTGCTTTACAGAACAATGGAGAATAAAAGAAAAGCAAAGCAACGACATAAAAAAACAAGCAGTAATGCAGTACAGTGAGGACATGAAAAATAAAAAATAAAAGATCAATTAAAGGCAATGTTGTAGAAGTGGGTCTTGAGCTGAGCTTTAAAAATGTCTACAGAGGCTGCCTGACGAAGGTACAGTGGGAGCTTGTTCCATGCCGACGGCCGTGGAAGCAAAAAGCTGCTTCCCCGTATTTCTTAGTTGCCATTTTTTTGGGCAAAGCGAGCAGGCCGGCGGTGAAAGACCTTAGGGGGCGGTTTGGGACATATTTAGGCAGGCAGTCATGTAGGTAGGAAGGTGCGAGACCATTGAGAGCTTTATAGTAAGTAAAATAATTTTAAAATCAATCCTAAAAACGAAGGCTATAATTTCACCTTTAGGGATACAGAAATAAGTCGATGGGATGTCAAAGAACGTAATTGCTGCACTTTGGCTTTGTGTAGGGCAGAGTATAATTTTAAGAGTCACTGAAAGATGACCTCGAGTAACGAAGATTTAATAGAGCTATAATGAGCTCCGCAGGTTATTCTTCCACGATGCCAGGCAACAATTATGTGTAACGACGCACCTTGAGGCCAAATGGTGCCAATTAATTGCCTTTAGAGCACAAGAACAGCTGTCATCGTTAAATAGTTGTTGTAAAGAGCAGTGGTGGTAAAAGTATCAATACTGCAATATAGAAATACTCTGTTCCAAGTAAAAGTCCGGAATTCTAAATGTAGCCTATACTTGAGCAAAAGTACAAAAGTATTGGCTTAAAAATGTACTTAAAGTACCAAAAGTATAGAAAGTACTCATTGTGCATAAATCTTTTGACAATAGCAGATCTACAAGCTCACAATGTGTCGCAATGCGACATTGTGAGCTTGTTTAGATCTGCTATTTTCAAATGGCCGAAATGTATATAAGGCTGAAGTGGGTAGTGAAAGTAACTCGAAAGTTTTCAAATAACTAGTGGAGTAAAGGTACAATATATAGATCCTAAATGTAGTGAAGCAGAAGTAAAAGCTTTGGGAATTGGAAATACTCAAGTACAAATACCTCAAAGTTACTTAAATACAGTACTTTAAGTAAATGTACTTGGTTACTTTCCACCACTGAGTGGCTGTCGTCGTTAGTTATCGCGAAGAGAAGGCCAGACGTGCTGTTGTTGATCGGCCTGTCTGGAACACAGAAACTGTTGTTGAAAGTGCCCTCTAAGGTGTGGACCTGTTGCCATCTCTCCTTTGTTGAAAGTGCCCTCTAAGGTGTGGACCTGTTGCCATCTCTCCTTTGTTGCCCGACTGTGAGAAAGTCCTGCTATTTCTGTGTATGATTGGCGTGTGGCCACAGGGATTACAGGGGCACACACACACACATACACGGGCACACACATACCCGTACACACACACACACGCACGCACGCACGCACACCTACAAATGAAAGAGACAGGACGAACTGACATGTAGGCGTACACATTATTTATTTAACCCATTCTGAACGGGCACCCATTTTGGTGTTGGCATCATGTTATGCTTTAGCTATTGAAAAATAGCAGATCTATACAAGCTCATATCGCGCCACCGAGTGGCGCGATACGAGCTTGTAGGTCTGCTATTTTTTGAAAAATCGAAGAACGACTGACATTTTTAGAATCTGATCTCAGGTCAGAATGGGTTCATCAGACCAGTGTGTGTCCGGCGGAAACCTCGTATGAATCTGATCTCAGATCAGAATGGGTTAAATGGACCCCAGGAAGAATAGCCATGCTTAGGCAAGTGCTAATGGGGCTCCATAATAAAGCAAAGTAAAGTGCACAGGAACACGCACGCACGCAATGGGTGCATTTGGCCAAAACCTAGTCCAAAACACACCCAAAACACACCCAGTCAGTCACCGCTGCTGAACAGTAGAACTCTGTGGTGACTCAGTTCCCTCTGTGCACATCAGACGATGACATTCCCTGCAAACCGTTACAAAATCCCTTATTACTGGCAAAGACAAACAATGTCTTGATTTCAAAATGTTCCGGGGGCCGGTATTTAATAAATTGCCTGCGAAGGGATTGCATAATAATCCCAACTGTTATTGTAAATGATTGCCCAAGAAGATCTCTGAGAAGTCGGGAGCTCTCGGAGAACTCGCTGCATGGGTTTTACCAGAATCCACAGGAGGGTTGCACAACACGCTACGGCACACACAGCGAAACCCTCAGTGTTCATTTCACTCTGGGACGAGTGAAAACGGACCCATGAGGGTCCATTTTGGGATCATAGGAGTTAATGGGAGTTTCTTTTTAAATCCTTTCAGAGTTCATGTTTGTTCTAACCACCTATGTACACAACCGCAACCGCTGTACCCGTCACTGAGCGTTGACCTTGATGGGAAATGAAATACTGAACAATAACAATATAATTGAAAACACTATCGATAACGGAACAGGGCACTATATGAAAACAAACCAGTTTTCATTCTCACCATTTCATTTAACCTGTTCTGACATCACAATGTGTTCCGACATCCAGAAAAGGAATACAGACACACACATAATTCCGCATTAAAAAAATCATTGCATACCTGGTTGTGCCATTATCCATTATCTATAAATGCACGTTGTTGTTGTTCTTCTTTTTTGTACGTACTGACCTTAGACGTACCTTTGCCTTATATTGATCTTGAAGCGGCAAGACAAATATGCACAGTGACAAAGCATCACGACAGGTCACTCTTTCAGTGGAAAAACACCCTGAAATCCAATACCCCAATTCAGGTGGGGGAAGAGGAGAGTGAAAAGTCCCTAAATGAATACTGACTCACACTCACTGGATGGACGTGAGGACACGAGGAAGGCAAATTCTTCTTGTTTTTATTTGATTTTATTATCAACCCCCACGGAGGACATGAGAGATGTGTACGCCATCTTTTCCCTGCCCCACTTCTGTGCAACAGTGGAAAAGGGAATAGAAGATTTCCCACTGAATACGGTGTGTTACATCAGGTTTTTATTGTCCACACGCACACGCACATGCATACGCACATACAGACACACACAGACACACACATGAATGCACACATGCTTGCACAAACGTCCGCTATCACAGAGTAACACGATCCCAACCAGTTGTCCCGGAGCCCCCCCCAACAGATTGAACAGAATCAGGCCCAGCAGTGTGAAATGTGTCGGCCATTTTGTCTCCGTCGGAACTGGGCGGCACGCAGAGCAAACCGCTCATTAGAGGGGTTCAACTGCATGTGACACAGCCCCCCCCCCCCCCAACCACACACACACACACACAGATTTATGCTTCCTCATCCAAACACAGGGAGAGGAAAAGCAGGAAACAACAATAGGGAGAGAGAGACAGAGACAGAGACAGAGACAGAGACAGACAGAGAGACAGAGACAGAGACAGAGACAGAGACAGAGAGACAGAGAGACAGAGAGACAGAGACAGAGACAGAGACAGAGACAGAGACAGAGACAGAGACAGAGACAGAGACAGAGAGACAGAGAGAGAGAGAGAGAGAGAGACAGAGACAGAGACAGAGACAGAGACAGAGACAGAGACAGAGACAGAGAGAGAGAGAGAGAGAGAGAGAGAGAGAGAGACAGAGACAGAGACAGAGACAGAGACAGAGACAGAGACAGAGACAGAGACAGAGACAGAGACAGAGACAGAGAGACACAGAGACAGAGACAGAGACAGAGACAGAGACAGAGACAGAGACAGAGACAGAGACAGAGACAGAGACAGAGACAGAGACAGAGACAGAGACAGAGAGAGAGAGAGAGAGAGAGAGAGACAGAGACAGAGACAGAGAGAGAGACAGAGACAGAGACAGAGACAGAGACAGAGACAGAGACAGAGACAGAGACAGAGACAGAGACAGAGACAGAGACAGAGACAGAGACGGAGACGGAGAGGGAGAGAGAGAGAGAGAGAGAGACAGAGACAGAGACAGAGACAGAGACAGAGAGAGAGAGAGAGAGAGAGACAGAGACAGAGACAGAGACAGAGACAGAGAGAGAGAGAGAGAGAGAGACAGAGACAGAGACAGAGACAGAGACAGAGACAGAGACAGAGAGACAGAGACAGAGACAGAGACAGAGACAGAGACAGAGACAGAGACAGAGACAGAGACAGAGACAGAGACAGAGACAGAGACAGAGACAGAGAGATGGGCAGCAGTGGGGAGACTGCCAGAGATAGAGACTCTAGGAAGAGGTGGAAGGAAAGGAACAATTAGGGCTGCTGGCAGAGGGAGAATCTGGAAGGAGACGAGACGTGTACAGGAGCAGCGAGACCGCCAGAAGATCAGAGAGGGGAAGGAGACGGAGAGGGCAAGGGAAGGGCAGGGAGCGTCGTGAGGCGGTAGTATGGAGGAGGTGAGAGAGGTGGAGGGAGAAAGAAGAAGGGGGGGGGCTATAGACGGAGGGGAGAGAGAGAGAGAGAAAGCGAGAGAGAGAGCGCGCTGGTGGATATCATTAGGGCCGGGGCGCGGGAGTTTTTTTTTAACGAGCGAGCTCACAGCATCCCTCCATCCTCAGTGGCGCCTGCCAGCTGGAGGCCCCCAGGTCCCAACGCCCCACCGAGGGGCCAAAGCCTGTTCCATCACGGCCAAAGGTAGGGCGGGGGGGCTGTTGCATGTGCACATTGATTTCCTCCAAAACCACGTGTGGAGCAACCCGGGCACATTAGCGCACGCTCTCGCAACGAGTTGTGCGTGCACGAACCTTTTGCCTATACAAGCTCAAACACACACACACACACACACACACACACACACACACGCTCACACAGACACAGACGCGCGCGCACGTGTATAGAAACACACTCAAACACAGCCTCCGGGGAAAGAAAGGTTTACGGCTTCTGCCCCACTTCCCCACCCCGTGCGCCGTCAGTGGCATAATGGACTCTGTCTGACACATAAACACAGCAGTAATAACCTCGGCTTCCCCTTGAAGTCTGCAGGAGGCAGTCAGAGCAGCGCGGCTGCGTGCGTGGGGCGGCGTGGCGGGAGAAAAGTTACCGCTGGGCCTATATACTTTGCGGTTGCACCTCATGCGCCGCATGTCTGCATTTTTTATCCCTCCATTTTGCTATAAACTCCCTCTGCCAACCTGGGGAGAGCAACGGACTGACCTCATGCTTCCTTCAATGCATGAGGAGTCCAAGCCGCTTGGATGCATGGAAGGAACACGTTATTCCAACAAGCTCCTCTCCTCTCCACCAGGCACCCCGGCTGGCCAGGGGGAGGCAGTATAGAACAGGATTAATGCATGTTTGTTGTGAGGGTACTCTATAGGGGGACACGGGGAGAACATGCAAACTCCACACAGAAAGGCCCTTTCGCCAAGCCCACCCAGGGTATATGGGCACTGATGATGACGTGGAGGAGAGAACACGCCCCCCCAGCGCCCACAGCGTCCCCAGCGGGAATCGAACCCAGGACCTTCTAGTTGTGAGGCGACAGCGCTACCGAATGTGCCACCGTGACCCCGAGGGAACCTTTTCTTGTGGACCGGCGAGGGGGGAAGCCATGCACGCTGCCTCTGAATCCAGAGTTGAAAACGGGGAGAGGATTAGAGCTCCTGGGCTGAGCAGTAACAGGAGCTGGTTCTAATAACAACAAGGGAGGCAGATAAGAGAGAGAGGGAGGGAGAGAAATACAGAGTGTGCGCACGCGCATGTGTGTGCGTGTGTGTGTGTGTGTGTGTGTGTGTGTGTGTGTGTGTGTGTGTCAGACAGACAAAGAGAGAAAGAAACGTCAAGAAAGAGGGAGGGAAGGCAGACAGGTAAAGTGTGGATGCATGTATGCAGAGAAAGGAGACAAAGAGAGAGATAGATTGAGAAAAGAGAGAAATAAAGACAGAAATAAAAGACAGATAAATCAAGGACTCCCAGTTTCAGTTAATTGTCTCCACCAGGCCGAAGGCATGTGGGGAGAGTATGTTTTGCACTCCGTCCGTCCGTCCGTGTGTCCGTGAACAGCTAATCTCGGCCACCGTTAACCCGGTCGATGCCATATTTTGCACACACACTCCCTGGATGCCAACCATGAACCTCTGCCCCAAACTTTCCAGAACGGCCTGTTATAGCGCCACCAGGAGGCCGCTTTGTGCAAAACAAGTTTTTCCATGCCATATTTTGCACACACACTCCCTGGATGCCAACCATGAACCTCTGCCCCAAACTTTCCAGAACGGCCTGTTATAGCGCCACCAGGAGGCCGCTTTGTGCAAAACAAGTTTTTGCACAGTACACCTACAGATTTTGTCCAAACATCACGCAAATTGGTACACAGTCTCTCTAGAGCCATTCAACGAAACGGGTCTTTCAGATTTATCAGACTCCATCCTGATTGGTTAAGATTGGCTTCCAAAGTTCACAGGAGTGCTCAGTTTCAAACAAAATGCTGCAAATCATGAACACATCGCGTGATTTCCGTGAAATTGTGCACCCACATTCCCACTAGGCCGAGGACGAAATGCCACATGAACAATTTCAACTCAGCCTCAAGGTGGCGCTATAACTGGCCGAAAAGTGTTTTTACCTCTAACTGCACGGATCTGTGGATAACCTGGTGGAGACCTGTGCCCGGAAGGGCACTTTTTCTAGTTGTAAACTGAAATGTAAGATGAGTTTCAAAGGCTTTGCTCTCTGCTTTGGAGAGTATGCACGCAGTCTCTGGTATTTGACAGATCTAAAAGATGTCAGAAGTCATTGTTGTTTGCAGTGAAGGTCGGACGGCATTGTCCGGCATATATATAATGTGTGTTCCTTGTATGAATACACTTCTTTCCACAGCGGATGTAACATGCATTTTTCCCACGTTTCCCTCTCTCTCTCTCTCTCTGTAAATCACAGGGGCCCTGTGATGAACGCATGTATAGCAGAAGCGCACTGTTTTTGTTTGACCTGAAAAGAAATCCCTCCAGCTTTGAAATGTCACGTTGAATCAGTGGGAAACGGAGGCATGTATTATCCTCCACAGTGCCGACACTGGGCTCGGCACAAAAGCAAGCGAGATAAACCCATGGACACCAGAGCGAGCATTATGTATACTTCCTCATACGACAGTGTGATCTATACAAGCACAGAACATGTAGCAACGTTTTCCACGTTATATACTCAAGGGCCAAGGCTGATTCTGTACAGGGAAGAAGAAGAAAAAAAGAACAAAACAGAAGGGGGTTACGCAAACACATCGGAACTCACAGAGGTTCTCGTGTAGGATTGAATAGACTATAAAGGGAATTACGGACGTCACACAGAGCTTAGCGGAAACAACGCGCTAGGCATGATAAGTGTAGCCGTGCAGCCAGGCAGACGAGAACATGGGGAGTCTGGAGCGTGAGTCAGTGGACGTTCATGACTGGCTGAATGTCAGTCCGATCTCTGTACTGAATCAACAGCCGTTAAGTGCTGATAAGAAGAGCCTGGTGGTGGTGGTGTGACACCCTGCATGCTGTTCATGAATGGAGGAGGAGGGACGGCCATGTGCGTCGCACCTGCATGGCCCATGCACGGCGCATGCCAGGATGACGTCAACATATAAACCGGACACAGACATAACCGGCAATAGGAAAAGTGGATTGTGCGCACGTGCATCATGAAAGCACATGTGGCATGCAGACATGTGCGCACGCACGCACGCACGCACACACACACACACACGCGTTTTCTCAAGCGGTAAACAACAGATTGGGGAATATGTTTTACATCATCATGAAAAAGGGGAGATGCAAAAACACTTGAAACCCTTTGACAATAAACCACAGCACTTGTGGGAGAAGAGGACAAAAAACAGAGACGTCAAAGATGATAAGAGATGTCAGGGAAAGATAAGATGCAGGCATTGGGGGGGGCGCACACACACACACACACACACACACACAGGGGGGAGGCTCGAGACCGAGTAGAGGGCTGTGCCTTCGTCAAAGAGGAGAAGTGGTGATGAAAATATGCCGCTTTTCTCATTCTGCCCCATGACATAAAACACACTCGCCATGCACGCACACACACACACACACACACACACACACACACACACACACACACACACACACACACACACACACACACACACACACACACACACACACACTTATATTGACACTCCAATGGGGGTTCAGCTATGTTGTCCCCAAGATGTTTAATTCATACGAGCTGCCTGCTCGTGCTCTGACACATGCGACAGAGAAAGAAAGATGCATGTGGATGCACTTGAGCCTAATTTATAGGCTATACTTCATGATGCGCTGCGTCACCGTGTTCTAAGATCAGTTCCTTTTGGCAAGCGACGCTGGCGTGCGACTAAGTATAAACAAGACTTTAGACACATGCAACAGAGATGGGATGGAGCTTAACTATGTGAGGGGGAGGCTGGAGTGTGTGTGTTGGTACGATGCACAAAGAACAACGGGGAGATGAAAGTGGAAAGATACATTGTACTGGTATCCACGGCAACGAGAAAGAACAGGGACAAAAAGACGACAAGACATGCACGGGGCTAAATGGAAACAAACCAGAGAGAGAGAAAGAGAAAGAAAGATATGCCAGAGAGAGAGAGAGAGAGAGAGAGAGAAAGAGTAAAGAGAGAGTAAAGTGAGAGAGAGTAAAGAGAGGGAGAGATGCTGAGATGTTGGCAAAGATAGCAGGAGTGATGGATAGAATTACAACAGCAAAATGGAAAAAAGTGGGATAGGGGAAAGCCAGAAAACAGAGGAGGGAGATTTCACGTGTACACAGACACGCATGCACGCACGCATGCACGCACGCATGCACGCACACACACGCTCATGCACACACATACGATTTATTCTGGGCAGGCAAGAGCGCACAACGCAGAGAGAGCGAGAGAGAGAGAGAGAGAGAGAGAGAGAGAGAGTCAGAGAGAGTGTGTGTTTGCAGGTCTCTCAGGAGAGGCAGACATTGGACTGAGCCCTAGTGATTTACTGTCATATCTCTCTTTTTATTCATCCCTCACTTCTGCTCTCCTCCTCCCTCGCTCCACCTCTCCGCTGCAGCATGGCCCTGCTTACGGGAGTTTGAGCATCGGGTATACTGGTGGGGATGTGTGCGTGTGTGTGTGTGTGTGTGTGTGTGTGTGTGTGTGTGTGTGTGTGTGTGTGTGTGTGTGTGTGTGTGTGTGTGTGTGTGCGCGCGCGCGAGAGAGATATAGAATATATCAGAAACCTTGTCCATATTTACTCTCTTGTTTGGTTAGTTAAAGGACCACTTCACCGCTTTTCAACCTATCTTCATATAATAGGTCCTCACTAATAATCATGAAAGAATGGCACGATTTTTTTCTACTCAGTCTGTGTCTCATAGGAGGGCTGTGGGCAGTTTAGAAACCGTCTTCCAGTGACATCATCATTAGGCAGATTTATTTTTAAACAATATTTCTTTACAAAAATATTTAGATTTTCTGCCCACAGCCCTCCTATGAGACACAGACAGAGTAGAAAAGAATTCACCATTTTACCATGATTATTAGTGAGGACCTATTATATGAAGATAGGTTGAAAAGTGGTGAAGTGGTCCTTTAAATCAATGGCCTATATTTTTTACTTTGTTGCACAAAAGTGGCAAAAAACAACAAGACTACCAGCTCAGTTTTGGACGTACATTTGTGCCCAACAGCGACCATATAATGTGTACCGTATGTGCTGCAGCATGGATGGATGTTTGTCGAATCAGCGTTTTTGCGCGCCTGCTATGCACGTGTGTGCGTAATGCGATATATACTGCCATGTGTCTTTGTATTTATGTGGCGAAATCAAGCTACACACAGTCACAAAGACGACGTGTCACTTCATCAGCATAATAAAATATAAACTGTGCACCCGAACTGAGAAGCGATAGGACGGCTTTGATGTCATTGTTTCGTGGCACACAGTATTGTTGATTTCCTCGCATCAGAAGAATGGGATTTGAAAATCTGACAATGTTTTTCCTATAATCTATCTCAGAGAGTAAAGCTGGTCCATTTTGGATACACACCAGTGGAGCCTGCCTGGCAAATGAGTGTGTGTGTGTGTGTGTGTGTGTGTGTGTGTGTGTGTGTGTGTGTACACACACACAGGCACGCACGCACGCACCAAGTGAGGCAGTGAACATACAGCATGTGTGAGAAATGGCAGTCATTTCCAATTGTGATTTACAGCATGTCCCAGCGGGGCCGCGCGCAGGCTGCTGCGTACGCTACTATAGAGGAGACTGTTAGCATGCTGCTACGCCATCATGGTATACCTGCCCAGCCGCTACGCTAACACCACTAACAACCACCATCATCTGACACCATGCACACACACACACACACACACACACACACACACACACACACACACACACACACTGTACTGTAGTGTACACATACCGTGTGCAAATATTATGTGCTGGCACGCACTCGTACGCCAATGCTTCAGGCAGCTATGCATCTGTTGCACACATAACATGCATGCATGCATGCACACTACACTACACTACACTACACTACACACACACACACACACACACACACACACACACACACACACACACACACACACACACACACACACACACACACACACACACACACACACACACACACACACACACACACACACACACACACACACACACACACACACACACACACACACACGTACGTCTTTTGTCCACCATCTGGGCTCATCTCCACCAACAGACAATTATTGAACCAGAATAAATTATGTATGGGGATTGGGGTCATAGTAAGGTTTAGAAAAATGCAAATGATGGTATATGCATGATGTGTGTATTTCTCATAGTATTTTGGTATAATAGTCGGCAATCAAAAGTAGACTGCTGGACTTAAAGGACCCCCATACTGGTGTCTGTCGAATAAAGCTCAGTGACTAAAGTCAAAGTCAAAGTCGTAAGATTAGTCACACATGTTAGTCACACACAAAATCTTGTTCTCCGCATTTGACCCATCTCTCGGAGCGGTGAGCCGCAGCGTGCGCTGTGTTCGGGAATCATTAGTTGATTTGAACCCCAATCCAACCCTTTGATGCTGAGTGCCAAGCAGGGAGGCATTGGGTCCCATTTTTACAGTCTTTGGTATGACCCGGCCGGGGATCGAACCCTCGACCTCCCAGTTTCAGGGCGGACACTTTAACCGGTTCTGTCCGTAGGACGGCTCCACACGTCCTAGGGAACCCAATCGACGCGTACAAAGCACGAGTATACACGTCCTAGCGCATCCTCAATGAGATCAGGCGAGAGAAGAATATTCTGAATTTTTTCCTTTTTTATTTTTTTGACTGACTTCTGACTTCAACATGCCTCTCGTTCCAAATATGAATGCTTTGGAGCTTCTAGCGATAGGCTTATTGATAGTAGACTGACAGGAAATGGGGAGAGAAATGGCGGGGAAGACACACGGCAAAAGGCTGTCGGGATCGGGAGTTGAACCCGTGGCACGCCGTTATAGGCTGGTTCAGCAGCCTATAGGTGCCCAGACGGTTGAGCTATAACCGCCCGGGCCAAGTGGTCATTGTTTATAATTAAATCACCTTCAGGGTGATTATGCCACCTCCGCTCCGCATCCGTGGCTATAATCACCCCGTCGGTGATTTATTTATCAACAATGACCACCTATAGCCGTTCATTATCCCTCGTCTAGTTTATTAGCAACACGACTCAGCCATGTATATGTCCATGACAACTGTTAATTTATAAAACAAATGTGACACGTCTTACCTTGGGCATATGATCATGTTAAATGGCACGGACAGTGTTTGCCAATGAGGTATTGCCCACTCACCATTTTGGCCTTAACCCATTCTGAACGGGCACCCATTTTGGTGTCAGCATCATGTTATGCTTTAGCTATTTAAAAATAGCAGATCTACAAGCTCATATCGCGCCACCGAGTGGCGCGATACGAGCTTGTAGGTCTGCTATTTTTTGAAAAATCGAAGAACGACTGACATTTTTTAGAATCTGATCTCAGGTCAGAATGGGTTCATCAGACCAGTGTGTGTCCGGCGGAAACCTCGTGTGAATCTGATCTCAGGTCAGAATGGGTTAAAGCTGCACTTTAACTTTCCTCTTCTACCCTGGATGTGAATCTATAGTTTCCTGAAATCAGGTAAAAATGTATGTCAGATCCTGTGTTTGGTTGATGAGACATTAAAGTTATGTTGTATTAACATACAGATTGGACAAAAATACATGTTATTCATTAAAAGAAGTTACATGGTGCCGTTTTATGGAGCAAGTAGAACCCAATAAAACTGTTGCACATTGTTCTGCTCACAGTTCTGATTTTCAAGGAAGCCATTGGATTTTAATTGAAGTTAGGTTATAATTGTTCCAATGGATTTTTAAAGACCGGATTGATTTGAAAACAATAAAAAATGCTAGCAAATTATGTATTAGACCCATTTAAAAATAAATGAAATAGCATTTTAATGACAGGAATTTACTGTATATGGCCAAAACTGTGAATTAAAAAAATGAGTATAGAGCCAAATCACAACAAGTCATCTATGTTATAACAGAGAACCCCATGGGTGTATTTGGTTACTATGTCAAGGAAAATGCTAAATAAAAGAAAATAAATAATACTTTAATATGTATGCCCCCAAAATGTCTTATGTTACTTCCAGGCTGTGATCAGGAGTGGATGTAATATTACCTCCACAAATACAGGGACACTTATTCCATCATTATACATTTACAATCATATTTAACAGTATAGGCTTCAGCAAAAGCTGGTTTAGAATGCTAAACGTTTCCAATGTACATTTATAGGCCAATATTATACCAAGCACAGTCAAACTTTCTCAACGTAATGGTGTCATTAACCCATTCTGACTGGGCACCCATTTTGGTGTTGGCATCATGTTATGCTTTAACTATTGAAAAATAGCAGATCTACAAGCTCATATCGCGCCACCGAGTGGCGCGATACGAGCTTGTAGGTCTGCTATTTTTGAAAAATCGAAGAACGACTGACATTTTTAGAATCTGATCTCAGGTCAGAATGGGTTCATCAGGACCAGTGTGTGTCCAGTGGAAACCTCGTATGAATCTGATCTCAGGTCAGAATTGGTTAAAGTGATATATCAGAATTATTCGAATTTTAAGTGATATCCATGAAAATTATATCCAAAAAGCAACTGATAGTGTTGATACTGTACAGTGGTGTATAATTATGTAAATATTTGAAGTTGTCCCTTTACCTGTTGCCCTATGCCATGCAGCCATCTCCCTCGACCATGTTGGGGTGTGAGAGAGAGAGAGAGGGAGTGAGGGAGGGATGGGGGGGGCAGAAAGATGGACAGCAACAATAATAACAATAAAAACTATAATAAAAGTGCACAGCCCTATCCCATGGCCACAGCCAGCCATAGAAAATGACATGCATCAACACCGGAATGGTTCTTCAATGACTCCATAGTAGCTGATTGCAGCTATACTGTGTATGATGAATCAATGTAATTACTAATTACTAGAGTTACGACATTGAGGGGGCAGAAAACGGAGCGCTCGAGCACTGTTCATGCAGCCTGGAGCGTTAACAAGCTGGAGTTTTAAATACATTGTTTTCAACAAGGGCGGCACAAATATCAGCAATGTTTAGGCATGTGAGCAACATGACAACTGTTTTAAAGTATTGTAACTAAAGTCTCTGTAATGTTTATGTCGTACTATTACTAAAACGATCCAAAATAAAGGGATTTAAGATCATCAAAGCTGGGCTGTTGCCTGAGTCCAGTGCATTCTGCAAACTTCCAGCAGCGAAGGCTCCAGAAAATAGTGACTGGGGGTGTTATGTATGAGCGTGCTGGCTATTTAGATGCTAGATGCATCTAGGTTTACATAGAAAGTCAATTGGGCTTGTTTTCTTAGGTGGGGGGGGGGGGGGGGGGGGGGGGCCCTGGAGCCGTCCCTGACTTCCGGTCCAGGACATTGTCCCTCTTGGGGTCCGTACGCTTTTCCGACCGTCATTGGTCCGACATGCTGAAAACGACCGGATTAAGGTTGGCGAACATGCGTTAAGGTTGGCGACTGGATTAAGGTTGGCGAACATGCGTTAAGGTTGGCGACTGGATTAAGGTTGGCGAACATGCGTTAAGGTTGGCGACTGGATTAAGGTTGGCGAACATGCGTTAAGGTTGGCGACTGGATTAAGGTTGGCGAACATGCGTTAAGGTTGGCGACTGGATTAAGGTTGGCGAACATGCGTTAAGGTTGGCGACCGGATTAAGGTTGGCGAACATGCGTTAAGGTTGGCGACCGGATTAAGGTTGGCGAACATGCGTTAAGGTTGGCGACTGGATTAAGGTTGGCGAACATGCGTTAAGGTTGGCGACAGGATTAAGGTTGGCGAACATGCGTTAAGGTTGGCGACCGGATTAAGGTTGGCGAACATGCGTTAAGGTTGGCGACCGGATTAAGGTTGGCGAACATGCGTTAAGGTTGGCGACTGGATTAAGGTTGGCGAACATGCGTTAAGGTTGGCGAACAATAAACATGCGCTGCTCCGTGCTTGCGGTTTATGGTTAGGTTAGGGTTTGAGCTAGGTTGTCGTTGTCGGACCAATGACTCATGGTCGGAACTTAGTACTGCATCCGCCACTCTTCAAAATACTCTTCGCCAATAGAAGTTAAGTAAGACCAGCCATTGGACTGGCCCCATGAAGTGAACGGAGTATTCTATGGCTCTGACGCAGTCCAAGCTTATGGGAGGAACACATAATACAATATACATTATTTATACATATTATTTATACATATTATATTTATTTATCCATTTATTTTACACACACACACACACACACACACACACACACACACACACACACACACACACCTCATCATAATCAATAATACCATTAAGATCCATCGTTAGGCACCTTATACGTAGACAGAAGGGGGTAGTAGAGCATTGGTCTGCATGCCTGTGTGTTGTGAACATGGAACATGCTGTCGTCACCCTGACAGAAACATCAGACATGCATTTAACATACCTAGTTTGGATGACGGTGTCGTTGTGTTGATTAACACATGGATGTCACTTGCTTGCAGGTTATTAGTTTATGCATAGTGTGTGCGTATATAGCCAATGGGTGAACTGCTGTGATTTTGTCTGCTGCTTATTTGTTCAGCATTGTGTGCGCTGGCTGAGTGTGCAGTGTGTGTGTGTGTGTGTTGGGAATCCACTATGTGTATACACCAAGGTTAGAATAGTTTAGTTTTTTTCATTATAGCTTAGTTTTAGTTAGTTTTGACATATTCTTTTCAAATTCAGTTAGTTTTTAGAGCGGGTTTGCTAGTTTTTATTTAGTTTTTATTTTGGTGAAAATGCTTAGTTTTAGTTTAGTTATAGTTTAGTTTTAGTTTTTTTCGTACTTTGGTTTAGGGTTAGCGTGGCTACATTCTAGTTTTAGTTTTTTAGTTCGTTTTAGTTAACTATTATAACCTTGGTATACACATTGATTGCTTGCACGCACGAACGCACGCACGCACGCACGCACGCACACACAACAATCTACTTGAGTACTGTACCTTCTGTACTTTACTTGAGTACTTGCAGTATTTTAGGATAGGCTACATTATGAATTGACCACTAGATTTCAACTATAGTGAAAATAGCTGATATTTGTTGTGCATGCATTGATATTAAAAAGAGCATATGCTTTTGTATACTGTGTTTATTTAGTTTTTTAAGTAAAAGTGAAGTACAGTCTACTTTGACTGAGCTCGGGTGCGTGCTACGTGTGAGAATGCAGCCTCACGTGTGGCAGGTCTTGTGCAATAACGTTGTGTGAGGTTTCGCCTGGCATTTGTCTTGTCTTAACAGTGCCCTGGTGTGGGCGAGCGAATCCCACGCCCCTTACGGCTGTTTGGGAGATGGCGTGGTGGCTGAGCCAGTTCGGGCAAGCCCTCGGACACTTTAACACAGCGTGCCAAATAAGCATGAGCTGGCAGTGCCAGGCTAGCAGCGCCAGGAACACTCAATGGGTGGACAGTTTTTCCTCAAGCCTTTGCAGCAAGAAATCTACCCGTTAAAATCCTCAGTTTTAAATGTATCCATTTGCAAACACTGGGAGTGTGTACAAAATGTAACCAGACAGACCCATACAAAATTAAATTAAATGAACACTGAGGTTTTTACAGTGTACATTTCTGGTTTGCCAATGAAACTATTGAATACAGATGTAGAGGAATTACACAGAATCAATATTGTACCTCCTGCAACGATGGTGCTGGTGTTTTAGTTTTTACTCAGACCAGATGAAAACCAGGAACGCAGTCTCCCAGGGACGGTGGATAACAGCAACATGTTGCTGCATTTGTCATGTGGGAAGTTAACCCAACAGTCCCGTTTTGTGTTTTAGAGGCTAACCTGAGGTTTAAATGGAACCTCAATAGAGCGTCGCAGTCCTGCCCCCTTTCATGACGACGGCAGGCCCAGGAAATAATTCCCCATGCATTTTTCCCATAGACATTTCAAAAAGTATTTTTTTAAAGACCTCGAACAAAGCCACTTCCGATCGTGACAAATTTGATTAAAAGTTTTTGGGCCGAACAAATGATTAGAAAGAAGTTCGGCCCAAAATATTTGTTTGGTCGATTTTGTCGTCATGATTTGTCACGATCTGAGTTGGCTTTGTTCATGGCTTTAAATAAATACTTTTTGAAATGTCTGTGGGAAAAATGCATGGGGACTTATTTCCTGGGCCTGTCGTCATCATGAAAGGGGCAGAACTGTGACGCTCTAAAACAGTCCTGTTGTGTGTGTGATTTAGACACTAACCCGAGCTTTAAAGAGAGCCTCATGGTCTAAAAACCATGAGCAGAGTTCATGAGAGGACACACGTTTAAGAAGGGAATAGTTTCTGTCAAGCCTCATTTGTACAGTGCTATAGTTGACCACCGAAACTAGCAGAGCTACAAGCTCACAGCGCGTAACGGCGCAGCGTCTTGTGAGCTTGCAGCTCTGCTAAAAGCTCACGGTGCATGACATGGCAGTATAAATCCTACATTACAGGCTTGTGGTGATCCACCCTTTGGGAGCCACATAGAACTGAAGCTTTAGAAGAGTTATAACAACTGAAAAGCTAAGGCTGTACCTAGATCAGTGCGGGCATTTCTAGGAACTGGATTCAATGGACATCCTTTCTATAAAGAAATCATCATTTCTATAAATATTTTGAAAAATAAAGGTAGGTGCAATATGGCAATATGTATGACTCGGCGTCATGTGGATGGTGCATGTGGATGTGGTAGTTAGTGTCTTCTCATGTTTCTTAATGAAGCAAATGTTAAATAAAGCATGACTTGACATGGCAATACATCAACATGATGTTCTCCAAAGAACAAAACCTAGTTATTTATTTATTAGTAACATTCCTTTCTTTCTTATCCTTCTTTTTTGTTGTTGTTGCATCTCTCAAATAACATGTTGTCTAAATGAGGCCCGGCATCATATCCATGCGACTCTCAACAGAACCATGAGAACCATTAAAGACAATTTCTTCCAGTTCACATATTGACAGTTTCCAATCTGAAATCAAGGAGCGGAGCGTTCCAAAGCAGACGGAGCCGGAGCCGGGCCCCTATGGACCTGACAGTCACTGACACGGCATCTCCATCCAACCGTGAAATAGCCACTTGTGTTTTACTCGGAACATCTCCATTTCTATGTGACTATCAATGTGACAACAAAACCCTATATACACGCGCACACACGCACACACACACACACACACACACACACACACACACACACACACACACACACACACACACACACACACACACACACACACACACACACACACACACACACACACACACACACACACACACACACACACACACACACACACACACACACACACACACACACACACACACACACACACTCTCTCCAGCGCAAAGGGTATTGTAATCCTGATGGGAATTTGATCAATACTATTCAATCTGCCAAATTAGGCAACCGTTACTTACTTACAACCCAAACAATAAATGGATGGTTACTTTGTAACCCAATGGCTCTCAGGGGCTACACACAGTGAAATCCCCTAAGGGTCCGCTTTTACACTCTGTGTTAAATAACACAGTGGATTTAACAGTTTAGAACCTGCACCAACAAATTATTTAACATCATTAACGTCATCTTAAAAGTCCCACTCCAGACACCTTCTTAAAGTATGCAAAAAATACTGTCTTTACTGATATGATTAATATGTTGTTTAACATATTAATAACCCAAAACAATAAAAGAAAAAGACTGAGAAATCCTGGCTGGATCTATGAATACCGTATTAAAATATGCCAATATCAGAGACCTTACATCCCTCCCACCACCACTACTACTCAAAGCGAAGTGGTTTCAGGTTTCAGCCAATGAAGTGCTAGTGACTATTGTATGTATTGTTGTATTGTTCTTTCTGCTTTGGCAATGTAAACGTATGTTTTCTCATGCCAATAAAGCCCTTTGAATTGAATTGACTATGATAGACTGGTGACATCACACAGGTTTCAGCATGCTAGTGACTATGATAGACTGGTGACATCACACAGGTTTCAGCATGCTAGTGACTATGACAGACTGGTGACATCACACAGGTTTCAGCATGCTAGTGACTATGACAGACTGGTGACATCACACATGTGACTCAGACTTTGAGAAAGTACAGAGATGAAGAATTTCCAGTGGTGGGAACTTTGGGAAGTAAGTAAGTACATTTACTTAAGTGCTGTATATTTCCAATATTTAGTTAGTTACTAGTTACTTTGTAGATTGTGATTCTTAACAACTTTAGCCCTATATACATTTCCAATTAAGCGATGCGACGCATTGTGATCTTGTAGATCTGCTAATTTGAAAAGATTTTGATACATTTAAAAACTTGTGAAATAGGCCATACTGCATAATGGGCACCTTTGTACTTACTCAAGTACACTTTGAAATCCATACTTTTACTTTTAACACAGTATTTCTACATTGCAGTATTGATACTTTTACTTAAGTAAAACATACGAGTACTTCTTCCACCTCTGCATATACCCATACTACCATAATATAAGCTACAGCTGCCCCTAAAAAGGGTGCTTGGCCGGCCGGTAAGTTTTGCTAACATAACAATTTGTACAAAAACAAATATTTGTAAGTGAAGTGAGACTTTAAAGCAAGCTGAAAAAATATCATTTGGGAGAGATATTTCAAAGAGTCCTTACATGTGAAATTCAATCCGTCAGGCAATTTCCTGAGCTTAAAAAAAAGGAGAAAAAAAGCAGATACACCAAACAACTTTCTTAAATTGGTTTTTCTTCAATGAACTTTTCATGCTATGACAGTGACTCCGCTGACAGACGTTTGTGTCCCGACTGACCCGACTGCTATGTGCAACATTTGGGAAAAGAAGCCATTGTTGCTGTCACAACAATGGACAATATCAGCATATACCGGCAAACACCCGCATTAATTTCTACTTGCAAAAAATAGATTTCAACCTTACTACTACTTTGTACTACTAGGACTAAGACTAAAAAGTATGTTAAAAAAATAAAATAAATAAAGTTTGATGAAAAATTTATAATAATTATATAATAATTATATAATAATATAATAAATTAATAATTTACATTTTGGGGATATCTTTCACAATAATGAATAAAACATGTTCTAGACATTCTAATGATCACAAAAAAACATATATTACAATTATTTTACCTACTTTTATTAGGGTAAAGGTCAAAAGTCTTAGGTTAAAAAAAATTCAAAATCGAGTCCAGACATTTTTAATTTGTGTGAATTTCAGCCTCTGTGGGGGGTATTTATATGCAAATATCATGACCAATGGCATTGAAATGGCATTGCAATGAACATCACTGATGACGTTTAGGTGAAAAAAGAACAGAAAAAAATAATATTAATTTAGTAATTAAATTAAATAAAGTTGTTGCTAAAAAGCAACGCTGGGTGTTAGAGGGTTAAGTCATTTATATTTAGAGGTCAAAGCTATAAACAGTTATTAAACAAGCCTACATGCTACGTCACGCAATGAGGAAATGTTACTGTTCTGTTTTGTTTTTGTTTATTGCTTTGAAATATTGTACTATGTGTATCTCGGCGACACTGCAAATGAGGATGACCTCAATGTCTTTCGAGAATAAACAAAGGTTTGAATGAAATTGGACTTGACTGGCCCAGGGCTTTTTCTTTCTTTCAGTGTGCTTTAAAGTAAAGTTACAATACCTAGTACATCAACAGTGAATGGCCATTATATTCAAGAGATTTCGTTGTCAGAGATAAATAACATGTACAGACAACATTTTTTTTCATGATTAGCTTTTGCACACGGCACATCTCCCTTCTACTATTTTGTCATATCTAAAAATAGAGCCGCTAGATCAGAACAGAAAAAAGAGACAAAGAAAAAGAAGGAGGAGGAGGAGAGAGAGAGGGATGCTATAGGGGCAAGAGACGAAGAGGATTTAGGTGCTGTCTGTAATCTCACTTTTTTTTTCTGCAGAGCAAAATGAATTGGCACGTCCAAGCCCTTATGCGTTGCCAGTTCCTTTCTCTTCAACAGCTATTCCCCACACTCGGTTCAGCAAATCATTTCACTCACAAACCTTGAGTCCTTTTAAGGTCACCGAGGGAATTTCATTCTCACACCTCAAACCCATTTCATGTCTCTGCTTCATTTCCCCCGCTTTGTGTTTCACAATACATACAGTTTGTTTTGAGGAGTCAACTCATCTTTTAACCATATAGTGCCTTGTGTGTTGCCAGTTTATTTTCTTTTAAACTGTTGCCTTTTCCCCTCCACAGTGAAGTTTTGTCACAGTGGAGTTCTTTCACAGTGCATTTCTCCCAAACGGACAGGTTTTCTGTTTACTCTATAGGACAGTGATCCACAATGTCCAGACACAGAAGTAGGAGAAAATAGTGAATTCGAGCAAGATGGGGAGAAACTTCAGAGACACTTCAACAGTCAAGCTCAATCACTGTTTACTGAATTGGTACACAGAACACACACACACACAGATGGAAAGAGAGAAGAGAGAGAGAGACAGAAAGAGAGAGCAGACAATAACACACACATTGATGTGAAAAATGTGTCACTCTCCTACCGTTGTTGCAGTATCGTTATCGAAAGACATACAGACAAAGAAGGAGCAAGAGAGTGGCCCACAAAACATCTGACCAGCCCAAAGTCTTTCTATAGCCCCTACCTAACGTCCATGGAAGGGTATAGTGACCCTGTCTCAATAGTGATTAACACCACCATGCACTAACTGGAGAGAGTAAGTGTCAAAGTGTCCTTGAGCAAGATGCTGAACCCCTAATTGCTCCCAAAGTGCAGGTTAGTGCCTTGCATGGTTTTCTCCACCATCGGTGTGTGAATGGGTGAATGTACAATCTATGTAAACCGCTTTGGATAAAAGCGCTATATAAATGCACCATTTACCATTTATTTTACCATTTAGAACACACAATAAGTGCTACATACGTACATCAGGGTGCTACATATAGAGGAACATACAGGGAGGGAATAAGGCCAGGAAACTATGTTTATTATGCTCATGATGGATGGTGACGTGTCCCCCTTCTCAACATTAACAGACACAGTGTGGGAGTGGTTTCCTCCTAAAAGCAATTCAGCACACAGACATTATACGTTTTGTCCAATTGTGAGACAATGGTCTAAAGTGCTTTTAGAAACTCCAGCCAAGCTTTTTGATGCCGGTTGCCAATGCAGAATCCATGTGGATGGGGTGTTGGCCTGGTTGCTGGCCTGGCCTGCTTCTTTAAAGGTGGGGGTGTTGGTGAGGTGTAGAAGGAATAGGAGAAGAATTCCAGTTGGAAGGTTTACTGGAAATGTCACGGCGTGGGGACAAATATAATGGAAACTACTGGTCGGGTTCCAGGAAAGGGTTCCATGAAAGTCGTTTGGACTCTTGAGGAAATACTCGAGCCAGAACATGAGAACAGTGTGGGGACTTGTTTGCGGGGTTGTAACCGAGCGTCACTTATCTTCTAGATAAGAGCCGTGTGGGGAGTCGAGGTCAGGGGGGGCCAGTGGTCACAGAATGAGGAGCGCTGATTGCACATCCAGGGTAAGGACAGAGGGCAGGGAGGAGGCGGATCCACCGTCCGGCTGGAGCACATACGTGAGCTGAAGGTGTAAAGGTCGACGGCCATCTGGGTACTTGTTGTGGTGGCTGGCTGGTTTGTTCTGGTCCATCTCACTCTACGGTGAACCTGGAGAGCACTCCAGAGAAGCTGTGGCACAGACAGAGAGAGAGGGGGTGGGTGGGGGGGGAGACAGAGGACAAGGGAGGACAAGAAGAGTTAGGAGGAAACAGAGAAATGGAGGGAGGGAGCGGATGGAGGATGGAATGAAATGTAGGGTGTTTGAAGTGGGAGAGCGAAGCCGATGTACGATGAAAGACAGATGCATTGAGAACATGAGAGAAGAATTGAATTGAAGAATGCGGAAGTAAAGGAATTAAATAACAAACAAAAAAACAAAAGAAAAAATAGAAAGAAAACAGCGTGAAGAGGGGGATGAACGGGGACAGGGGTGAACAGAGCAAGTTGTCGTAGATGAGAGAGGAAATTAAGGAGTGGAGATCAAACGAAAGGGGGCCGAGATAACAACCATGGTCACAGTGAGGCAGGAAAAATGGATCCGGGGTGGTGGAGGGGCAATTAGGGGGAAAAAAAGAATAAGGAGGAGAGATAAGAGACAGAGAGGATAAAAGACAGATGGGGATAGAATAAAAAAGGAGAGGAGACATAATTATAAAATGGCAGGAGAGAAATCGATAACGGCAGGCATCATTGTGCTCGCGGGCAGCGCAAACAGAGGGGGCGGACAGCAATAGCTTGTCTATCAAGTGCATATATAGTGCATACGGAACCATTTACGCACGCACGCACGCACGCACGCACGCACGCACGCACAGCATTTAGAGTTTAGAATGAGTCAGACTCCTGTCAGAGTATGTGATGTCTGCGACTGCGTAGATAAAGACAGACAGACAGACAGACAGACAGACAGACAGACAGACAGACAGACAGACAGACAGACAGACAGACAGACAGACAGACAGACCCACAGACAGACAGACAGACAGACAGACAGACAGACAGACAGACAGACAGACAGACAGACAGACAGACAGACAGACAGACAGACAGACAGACAGACAGACAGACAGACAGACAGACAGACAGACAGACAGACAGACAGACAGACAGACAGACAGACAGACAGACAGACAGACAGACAGACAGACAGACAGACAGACAGACAGACAGACAGACAGACAGACAGACAGACAGCACAAAGAGAGCACAATACTCTATATAGGATGAAGCAGATTTGATATTCCACGTATAAATGAATTTAAGCAAGGCAAAAAAAAGGGAATCACAGAACACTGGAGAGTGCATGTCAACAGAAACGGTGCTACAAATGGATGCGGAAGCCTTCCTACACAGTTCATTCAACTCGGAGAGAATTTAACCTGTAACGGTTAAATTACAGTAACAGAATTTAACCTGTAACAGTAAAATTACAGTAACAGAATTTAACCTGTAACAGTAAAATTACAGTAACAGAATGTAACCTGTAACGGTTAAATTACAGTAACACTCAGAATTTAGCTGTGGGATTTGTGTCACACACAAAGACTCACACACATGCGCGCGCACACACACACACACACACACACAGTGTTTGCTCCACATAAAATTCATCATCATTATCGACAAACCACAATGCACCGAATAAAGCCCACATTTCTGCATGTATGTAAACACTGTCTGCACGTGCACATGCCCCCCCCCCACACACACACACACACACACACACACACACACACACACACAATGGGCTGAAATTCATCACAGTCCGTAGGAGGGTCTTGACAAGCCGTCAGTGAGTTGGTGAGATTCTTCAAATCCAGCCTCCCTCCCTCCCTCCCACCCCGAAGGACCCAGAGAGAATAGTCAAGGCTCTCTGGCTTCCACTACCACATGCAAACTAAAGGCTCAAAGAGCCACTGACACAGACATACAGGCACACAGGGAATGCATAATGTAGTCTAGTCACTCAGTATCGACATAGGATAGGTTGAGCTGTTAAAGGACCACTTCACCACTTTTCAACCTATCTTCATATAATAGGTCCTCACTAATAATCATGAAAAAATGGAGCAATCTTTTTCTACTCGGTCTGTGTCTCATAGGAGGGCTGTGGGCAGTTCAGAAACAGTCTTCCAGTGACATCATCGACGGGGAATACAAGCTAATAGAAACTGCAGGCTTTCCAGTCCTGAAAAGTTGCAATGCAAAAATGGAAGCCATCGTTCTCACTAAATATTTTTGTAAAACAATCTTGTTTAAGAATAAATCTGCCGGCCCAGGCCGTAGCGTAACGGTCTGGGCACCGGACTGGTAATCCAGTCGCAGTGTGCCGCGGGTTCGACTCCCGGACCCCGACACGGCCTTTACTGCATGTCATCTCTCTCCCGTTTCCTGTCAGCCTACTGTCTGTCCCTTCAAAAAAAAGAAAAATCAAAAATCAAGAATAAATCTGCCTAATGATGATGTCACTGGAAGACGGTTTCTAAACTGCCCACAGCCGTCCTATGAGACACAGACTGAGTAGAGAAAAATCATGCCTTTTCATGATTATTAGTGAGGACCTATTATATGAAGATAGGTTGAAAAGTGGTGAAGTGGTCCTTTAACTCTGGACACGCACGCACGGCAGTGAGATTATCCTGTCCGGGGGGCGCTTGGGTGGTGCAAGCGTAAAGTCCTTGCCCACCACTGTGGGGTTTGAATGCTTAAACCGGTGCATCCGAATACAATTGGCCAGTCTTTGGCAGGCGGGGACGGGGAGGGCAATCTCTGTCGCTGACTAACAGACTCCTGCTGAGTTGTCAGAGCGCCCGTTCAGTGGGGTCTGGGACTAGGAATAATAATAGCGAGTACCTACACATGTGTTACTGTAGTTACTGTATAGAGCGTCACAGTCCCGCCCCCTGTCATGACGATGCCAGGCCCAGGAAATGATCCCCAATGCATTTTTCCCATAGACATTTCAAAAATTATTTATTTAAAGACGGTTACGCCGCGGACAAAGCCGACTCGAGTCGTGACAAATCATGACAATAAACACAATATTTTGGACCAAACAAATCATTAAAAAGAAGAAAAACAACAAAAAGAGTGTTGTAACTGCCGTTTTCTTCTAATTCTTTGGCCCAAAAAATTGTGTTTGTTGTCATGAATTGTCACGACAAGAGTTGGCTTTTTACGATGCTTAAAAGGTCTTTAAATAAATACTTTTTGAAAAGTCTATGAGGAAAATGAACGGAGAATCATTTCATGGGCCCTGGTAGGGGGCAGGACTGCGACGCTCAATTTATGTCAATGTAGGTAAATATCTCTCTCTCTGTCTCTCTGTCTCTCTCTCTCATGCATAGAAATTGTGCAGGAACCCAAACAACCACAAACACACACACACTTTAAATTTCAAGGATACTTTGTTATTATAATTCATGAAAAACATGCAGCTGCTGTTGTGATACTATTATGGGGCCATTTCATTTATAAGACTAATCTTCTAAATCTAAACCATCTCTCATGAACTAGATTTTAATTATAAAAGAACCTGGGAAAAGCCTATACTAAAAGGTGATGATTATTGCCACAGTGCACAGTAAAAACGATAATTTAAGTCTGGACACAAATGGACCCTTACGGTCCATTTCCACTCTCTCAGGAGTTCAATTAACATAGAGGATTTTAACGTGTGCTGCCTGTCTCAATGTTCAAGGACAAAACAGAGGAAATTAGTCTGGAAATGAATCCCAGCTCCATTCTTTACAAAGATTTGTATAATCTGCAAAACCCACATGAAAAAGGTCAGTCTGTGACTGTGATTTGACTGTGTGCGTGTGTGTGTGTGTGTGTGTGTGTGTGTGCGCGAGTAACTACTAAATTCACTTATCACATTCACCTCTCAAAGCAGTGGACCTAGCATTGGATCCTGCGGTGTGTGCCTGGGTCCATGACTTCTTGTCTGCCAGACCCCAGGAGCACAGGACCCCACCGGCACCTTCGCCCTCAATATAGGAGTTCCCCAGGGTTGCGTACTGAGCCCACTGCTGTAGTCCTCCCCATCACTCACGACTGGAGAGAGAGAGCGAGTGCATTTTCCGGCAGCGGCCAACTGCTAATAACAGCAGTGTTTCCTCATTAGTCCGACCCCCTACCAACAAACGCTAACCTGCACACATTTATTTTTCAAAGGGGACAATCCCTGCATTGACAATGACACGATGCTGACGGACGCTCGGTGGCTGCAGTGGAGCCCCGCCGTGACTGTGGACACTTTTGGATTAATAACATAATCACGAATCACCCCCAGTGGTGTTTTGCGAGTGTTTTCTCTTGATACGGCTCTGCACAAGTTCATTGTTTGAAATTCTGTGATCTGTGTTTGCGTTTCTATTTAGTTGATGTTTGTATATACATGATTTTAAAAGCATAATACAAAGCCGAGCAGAACAAAGGACATTCGTGACCCGATAAAATGACGGATAAATAAGAAGATAATGGTATAAACTTTTTTATAATTTATATTTTTTGTCCCACGATTTTGTAACCCATTTTTCACCCCTGTGTCAATCATCCTGTGATGTGATCCTGGGCTCTACACACCCTCCGCCAACCTAGGGAGAGCAACGGACTTAACTCATGCTTCCTTCATGCTTGAGTGTCCAAGTTGCTCCTTTACACCTGACAGGGGGGAGTTTCCCTGGTTGGACGTAGCGCGTGGAAGGAGCACGTTATTCCAACCAGTTCCTTTCCCCTCCATCAGGCGTCCCGGCTGGCCAGGGGGAGGCAGTTTAGAGACCAGGATTACTGCATGTTTTTGTGAGGGTACCTACCCTAGGGGACACGGGGAGAACATGCAAACTCCACACAGAAAGGCCCTTTCGCCAACCCCGCCTTCGGGTATGGGCACTGATGACGCGGAGGAGGAAACACGCCGCCAGCACCCACAGCGCCCCGAGCGGGAATCGAACCCAGGACCTTCTAGCTGTGAGGCGACAGCTGTGCCACCGTGCCCCTATATAATGGTATAAACTTGATTCCCCATGCACCGACTAGAACTGTATACCCCCTGAAATCAGCCACTTCAAAGCCACACATTAGCAGCAGTGTGACACACGCAGCCCTCAACAACACACCCCTGCACGACCTCTGTGATGATCTCACCTCACGACGCCACAGAGCAGAAAGCAGAGAGAACCAGGAGCACGGAGAGGAGGCTTGTGAGATTAGGGAGTTTGGGAAGAGAACGACTTCCAGTGGTTTGTTGGCTGGTTCTCAACGTGACGGGGGTCCATTTGGTTCCACTTGTAACTGTCAGAGTATTTCACAGTGTAGTTTGGAGTTCCTGAGATGAACATCGTCTACGTAAAGCGTATGGAACTGGGGGTCCAAGGGTTGAGAATCAGTGTCTTAACCAATTCTGACCTGAGATCAGATTCATACGAGGTTTCCACTGGACACACACTGGTCTGATTAAACCCATTCTGACCTGAGATCAGATTAAAAAAATGTCAGTCGTTCTTCGATTTTTCAAAAATAGCAGACCTACAAGCTCGTATCGCGCCACTCGGTGGCGCGATATGAGCTTGTAGATCTGCTATTTTTCAATAGATAAAGCATAACATGATGCTAATACCAAAATGGGTGCCCGGTCAGAATGGGTTAAAGGACCACTTCACCACTTTTCAACCGATCTTCATATAATAGGTCCTCACTAATAATCATGATAAAATGGCACGATTTGTTTCTACTCAGTCTGTGTCTCATAGGAGGGCTGTGGGCAGTTTAGAAACAGTCTTCCAGTGACATCATCATTAGGCAGATTATTTTTTAAACAAGATTCTTTTACAAAAATGTTTAGATTTTCATTATCGTGAGAACGATGGCTTCCATTTTCGCATTGCAACTTTTCAGGACTAGAAAGCCTGCAGTTTTTATTAGCTTGTATTCCCCATCGATGATGTCACTGGAAGACGGTTTCTGAACTGCCCACAGCCCTCCTATGAGACGCAGACCGAGTAGAAAAGAATTGCGCCATTTTTTCATGATTATTAGTGGGGACCTATTATATGAAGATGGGTTGAAAAGTGGTGAAGTGGTCCTTTAATACCATCATATTAGATTCTACTGGTGGTCGCTATGGAAAAAGCTCCAGGGGGTCTTAAACACGGCACAGAAGATCGTTGGCTGCCCTCTCCCCACACTGGAAGAACTACACAGAGACCGCTGTCATAAAAAAACACTGAACATTATAAAAGACACTTCCCACCCCGCTCACTCACTGTTTGAACTGTTGCCATCAGGCAGACGGTTCAGAGTGATCAAGTCCAAGACCAACAGATTCAGTAACAGCTTCTATCCCACAGCGGTACTTGCACTCAATGCTGCTAAAAATGATCTGTTGCTGTGACACTTTTTAGTTTCTCTGCAATCTTTTTTTTTTTTTAAGATATTTTTTGCGGCTTACGCCTTTATTGATTTTTTAAGGGATAGAAAGTAGGCTGACAGGAAACGGGAGAGAGATGGGGGGATGACATGCGGTAAAGGCCGTGTCGGGTCCGGGAGTCGAACCCGCGGCACACCGCGACTGGATCACCAGTCCGGTGCCCAGACCGTTACGCTACGGCCTGGGCCGTTTCTCTGCTATCTTAAGTACAATAAGGGTTTGTTGTGCGATAACAGCTGAAATTACATGTTTGTGCATTAGTGCTGCTGGGGTTGTGCAATAACAAGAAGTCATGTGTGTTTTTGTTTTAGCTTGTACAGTATGTTGTTTTGTGATATGATGCACTGATTGGTTGGCACTTTTAATTTCGTTGTACACGTTGCAATGACAAATAAAGATCTATCTATCTATCTATGGTCGCATATGGGAGCATGTGAGGAGACAGAATATACTGTAGATCAAAAGGGCTTTATTTGTCACTCACTTATACAAGCAGTGAGATATTTTATAATTAACAGACGGAAAAGCGAGGACGCAAATTGTGATTGGCCGGAATGAGATGATGCATGATCATAAGAGCGCCAACTCACTTCACACAGGTGTGTGATTTTTTTTACTTGTGATGATGTGACAATAAAGATGATTCTGAACCACTGCCGACGGTTGCGTTTGGACAGTGTCTGGACAGCGTCAGCCATTCCACCATTCGGTAATTTTTTTGACGCCATCCAAACGCAACGCAACGCACTCAGTGGAGCACCCGGTGTTACATGTTAGGTATGCTGCTGTAGGTATGGCTAGCCCGTCGGTCCTTCCCAACAAAGCCTTCTCAGGTGTGGCCGAGGATTAAGCGTCTGACCTCAGAGGGACACGATGGCTGTAACTGATATATGCACCAGTATGCTAAGCCGCCGTGGTTCCCAAACCTTTTAGTCTGTGACCCAAAAGAGAGATAATTATACATTCCCCCCGGGACCGCAACTTAGAGAAAATGTGTGCCGCATTGTGAGCTTGTAGATCGGTTATTTTGAATTCCTAAAACTGCATGAAACACAGTAATCTAAAAAGAACACAAAATCCATTGCCTTTCCTCATGACTATAAATGAACAACAACGGGAGCGGGATGGGGAGTGGGAGTCATTTTGAGTGGGAGCGGGATGAGATCTGGAGTCATTCAACCAGGAGTGGGATGGGATCTGGAGTCATTCTACCAGGAGTGGGACAGGGTGGGAGTCATTCTACCAGGAGTGGGACAGGGTGGAATCTGGAGTCATTCTACCAGGAGTGGGACAGGGTGGGATCTGGAGTCATTCTACCAGGAGTGGGACAGGGTGGGATCTGGAGTCATTCTACCAGGAGTGGGACAGGGTGGGAGTCATTCTACCAGGAGTGGGACAGGGTGGGAGTCATTCTACCAGGAGTGGGACAGGGTGGGATCTGGAGTCATTCTACCAGGAGTGGGACAGGGTGGGAGTCATTCTACCAGGAGTGGGACAGGGTGGGATCTGGAGTCATTCAACCAGGAGTGGGACAGGGTGGGATCTGGAGTCCTTCTACCAGGAGTGGGACAGGGAGGGAGTCATTCTACCAGGAGTGGGACAGGGTGGGATCTGGAGTCATTCTACCAGGAGTGGGACAGGGTGGGAGTCATTCTACCAGGAGTGGGACAGGGTGGGAGTCATTCTACCAGGAGTGGGACAGGGTGGGATCTGGAGTCATTCTACCAGGAGTGGGACAGGGTGGGAGTCATTCTACCAGGAGTGGGACAGGGTGGGATCTGGAGTCATTCTACCAGGAGTGGGACAGGGTGGGATCTGGAGTCATTCTACCAGGAGTGGGACAGGGTGGGAGTTGTTCCTGTGGGAGTGGGCTGGGACGGGAGTGAACATCCACTCCTGTGTCAGTCTCTAGTCCCGACCCACTGTTTGGGAAACAGCTCCAGTTGACCTACACAGGCTGACAGCAGTAGATGTCGCAGCCAAGGCGTGCTGCAGTTCATCTGCATCACATTCTGTACTGTATGCTCTCAGGCTCTGAGAGAATATGTTTAGGAAGGAACTCTAATAAATTATGGCAAAGAGTTGCACACATCACTCGTACACAAACGCCTTCACACTTGCCCACATATCACATCACAGAGACGCCTTCACACATGACACCACCCTGCACATGTAACACGTCGCGTCACATACACGCGCACGCAGAGGGAGGCATTAAGAGGTGGGATATTGTTTCGAGCCTCATGCAGTGCCCCTCACATAGGGTTTTAGGGAGCCTCGTCTTTCAGACTGCATTCAAAATAGGTCATCGTGATCTCTCTCTGCGGTTGCTTTGCTTGCTAGCACGCTTCCTTCTTTTCCTGCCCTGATTTCACAAACATAAACAACTGACAGGAAGTTTTCCTCCACCCCCGCCCCGCCCCCATCTCTCTCTCCCCTCTCTCAAACAAAACTTCACATCAGCATTACCCAGCGAGGTTAAATAAATCAGTCTATTTTATGCATGTACTGCATCTCTCTCTCTCTCTCTTGCATGTACTCCGTCTCTCTCTCTCTGTGTGTGTGTGTGTGTGTGTGTGTGTTTTGTTTGTTGTCAATGTTGGTCTTTTGTTATTCCATCTACTCAGTCACATGCACCATAGCCGTTTGTTGGAGCTCATTTTTGACAACTCACCAACTATACACCGTCATAAACACTCGCAGCAAAGTCAAGGCGCACGCGGCCACTCGCACACTTTCCTTTTCGGAACCAGGTGACCCGTGAAGAGCTCTACTCCTGGGAAGCTAAACGATTCTAGACCCACTCAAGCAAAAGTTCAGTTAAAAACCTAAGTTAAAAATATGGAAGATATTGATTGAATTACTAACTTGGCAATGTCCTACAACCAAGTCTCAGACCCACAAACTAAATATGTCTCAGAAGCGCTGAGGAAGGTCTACAGCTTTAAATACGTCTGTTTGCTTATGCTCTGCTGCATGCTCATATTTGCGAGCTCTGACAACTTCAGTTGCTATTTTTGTGCCTTTTTAGGTCGGCATCCGTCATACTCTTTGAGTTGATGTCACACTTTGCCTAGCGTGGGTAGTAAGTTAGGCTCATTGAAAATAGTGAAAACACTGGAAAATCACTGAAAAAGATGGCCAGAGAGTACCTGGTGCAGAAACGAGGTGGGTTGTTTTATTCACCTTTTACACACATAAATCCAAGGATCAAAATGAAACAAAAGTATTTACAACATGGAACAGGAAAGATTGGCCTGGGTCTCACACCTCCACAGTCATACAGTACCTTGACTGATCTATCTGGCAGTGGCAGGTCTCCCTACTTATAGGCTAAGCCCCTCCCACTGGACCAAACCAAATCCTAACTGAATCCACAATTACACCAGTTCATTTCACTATGTCCAGAGACATTACATTTGTCAATACACATTTTAGAGTGTCACACACTACTCAAAATATCCACTCAATATAAACACAATTAGAGTACTCAATTTCCCACTATACACAAAACCAATGTTGGCATGTTCCCCACACAAACCCACAGTTGGTATGCTCCCTACACTGGAGCCAACATCAAACAAATGGAAACAATAAACATAACGTCAAACAAAGCTCATTCTCTGCAACATAAACCATAAAGAATAATTCAGAGTTCAACCCTGTTTGTTAAGTTCTGTGTTGGTGGCAGGCTGAACTGCCACAGTTGAGCACGCCAGGCCTTGTTCCCTCACTAAAAAACAAAACAGACTTTATTAGGAGGGGAAAACAAAACAACCTCGAGCCTAGTCGTCGTTGTATTGAATGAGAGTAGGGTGGAAAGCAACTGTGGTTTGCCAGGAGAAATATTATAAATGGGAGGAATTATGCAGACATAAAAAGGGCACTTTCTTCTATGAAGCCTAGGCAATCACTCCTATACGGTATGCACCTGCTTGGTTCTGACTGTTTGAGGGATGTGAGAAGACGGGGTGGTTAGTTGAAAAAGACTGGATAGAAAATGGAAACGTATAAGTTATTGTAGAACTCAGCACATGTACACAAACATGCACACAGAGCATGGCTCAATGCTGCCAATTCCTTTTCTTGCTCAGCAGGGCCCCTCTTACTTTGCTCACTACAGTTACTTCATTTTACTGCTTTTAGCGAGAGGAAATCATCCTCAATGTGGCCTCCAGGACTTAAACATGGCAATGGAAAAAAAGAAACAACAGCGTAACGATATAAACAAATTCATCACAGATATAGCACAGATGTACGCATATATGCGTTGTGTGCGTGCGTGCGTGTGTGTGCCTCCAGTGCTGGTCGTTAAGACGTTTGATGGCGTTGCATAGAATCCACCGATTTCACCATGATTACCACATTGACGCAATCCACCCGAGTGCTGTCATCACAATGAGCCATATGTGTGCAGAATATACTACTGCCTGTCGCTCACGGAGAAGAGAATGGCTCCCGTAGGGTAGAGGAGCCACCCAAGTGTCTGTGTGTGCCTGTGTGTGTGCAAATATTATGACTTGTGGTTGTATGACTAAAGCTGGGATTAATTGTTAATATATTGAATTACAAAGCTCATTTTTAGCTCTCGTGTTACGGTTTCAGCCCGACGCTCAAAGCAGAATGTGCACTATGGATGGATGCCTCTGCGCATCAGCCTGCTGATGCCAAGTTAGAAAATGTTAATTTGTTGATTGCGAAACTGGAGCTGTAGCTAGCATCGTCGCAGAGTGCTCCATCATCGTCACCGTTCAAGCTCCAGTTCATTTTCTCGCTCTTTTATATGCTAGTTAGAGAGGCAGGAACAAGGGCTGGGGTAGGGGGGGAGAGGAGAGAGAGAGAGGCAGGAACAAGGGCTGGGGTAGGGGGGGGGAGAGGAGAGAGAGAGAGGCAGGAACAAGGGCTGGGGTAGGGGGGGGAGAGGAGAGAGAGAGAGGCAGGAACAAGGGCTGGGGTAGGGGGGGGTCATTGAGAGGAGAGAGAGAGAGAGAGGCAGGAACAAGGGCTGGGGTAGGGGGGGGGCAGAGTCATCGAGAGGAGAGAGAGAGAGAGAGCGAGAGAGAGAGAGAGCGCGCGACACAGCGTGAGAGAGCTATGAACCACGCCAAGCTCACAGGTTTATCCTGACACTGATAAATACCTGAGGAATGGGAGGCCGTGGAGAGCTCGGCTACGCCATCATTAACCTTGTAAAACCTCAGCCCGCGCCTGGTGATTAACGACACCCCATTATGTGCTATTAAAACAGCCGCGCAGGAGGGTCCCCTCGCCCATACCAAAACAGCACAATGCTGCAAAAGAAAACGACAGCGTCTTGGGGAGAGAGAACTTTCCAGTGAGCATTGATCCCATAATAGGCCAGGGGACCCGGGCTGAAAAAAACATCAGGCCCTTTACATTATACATATAGGGCTGCAAAACAATTGGCTTTGGAGATCCGGAAACAGCCTGGCACGGCCCAACCCCCTCCGCAGCGCTCCGGCTGCTCTTTCTGCGTGCCACTTGCATGTTTCCCCTCCCTGTGTTGTTCAAAAGGCCCCTCATTGTTTATCACAATGGAAGTCTGTGGAGTCCCCAAAGAGGACTCTGCGATAAGCTAAATACTCTGACACAGAAAGGAGGGCTTTACCATATGAAAGGCAGCGTAGCGCAGAAAAGGAGAGAGGAAGAGTCACGGACAAAACAAAAATGAAGAGGGGAATAGCAGAACGGATAAAGAGGGGAAAGGATAGGAGGTGCCAATACAGGGTGGAGACGCGGAGAAAAAGACGGTGAGAGTGGAGAAGAGATGGGGGAGGGAGGGGGGAGGAGAAAGAGAGTGCTGTATTCCCTCATGTGGGTTCTCTCTGTTCGCTGTTCACACTCCTGCACCGAGGATTACTGCATTTACACTTCAGCTTAAAAATAGCCCCCCCGTGATAATTTATTTAGCTGGAGAGCGCACCATCCACCATTGTGCTCCGAGAGAATAGTTTTTCCTCTGTTTGTCTCTCTTTCTCCTTTAACTACGATATACTCGCTCTCCCTTACTTCATCTATCACTCACTGCATTTCAAATGTGGTACTTGCTGTCTCATCTGTCTCTAAACGTCCTGTGGTGTTCAACAGAACACCACAGTGTGAGCTCAGATGTCCTAATTCAGTGGTTTTCAACCAGTGGTACGGGGACCACCAGTGGTCCTTCAGGGGGTTCCAGGTGGTCCCCAGCTAAATGATGGAGAGTTGGTAACCAAATGGACCCATAGATCTTTAACGCTTGAGAGCGTAAAATGAACCTAAACGGCCCATTTGGTTTAATTTTAGGCTCTCAAGAGTCACATTATTGTTAAACATCTGCATTAGTCAATTTACAAGAATAATTATTGTGATCAACGTTTGCCTGTTATCTCTCCTAATGGTACCAACATCAACACAGCATGGAATTGTGGACACAATCTCATCCAACGATAGCAAAATATCCTTTAGTTTTGGATAAAATCTCATCAAATGGAGGTCTGTGGCTCAAATGCCAAATAAATAATGGACATTCATATGAAAATGGTTGAAAAGCACGGTCCCATGACAGCACCGCGTGCTTCGCTCATTAGCTGCACAACTGCACTTTGACACTGCATGTCCAATTAGCTCCTATGGGGCCAACAATATGCCCTTAAAGCTCAAATTGATGAAAATGTGTATCAAAGAGACATTGTATCATCACACACCACACTCCCGTTTGCCCTTGAGTTACGCATGTTCGTTTCAAAAACAAGACCCCGCCTTCAAATCATCCGGCGAGTACGAGCGAGGGCGTATAGTTCAAAGTCAACAAGGCGCTTCCGACGACGAGATCACGAGGGGGGGGGGGGTTGAAAACACGAAAAGGCTCAGTTGCTATTTTAGAGCAGGAAAAGTGCTTCAGTAGCCGAGGTTAAAGGGAGATCATCAGTCTTCACAGTACAGCGAATCTCATTTTCCACAGAAATGTGATGAGTCGACAACCGGGGCAGTGATGTTGATGGCACCGGCGGGGCGGGGGTCTCCCAACGAGGAAGGAATAACCGTGTTCGCACTCAGCAGTTTCCATCTCTCTCTCTCTCTTTTCTCTCTCTCTCTTTTCTCTCTCTCTCTCTCTCTCTCTCTCTCTCTCTCTCTCTCTCTCTCTCTCTCTCTCTCTCTCTCTCTCTCTCTCTCTCTCTCTCTCTCTCTCTCTCTCTCTCTCTCGCACTATAAGGCAAACTTGATGTTTGTGGGCGTGTATGCTGATGACCTCACATTGACATCTCTCATTCCTCTTCTCCATCTGCTTCTTCTGCCAAGTGTGAGCACACCGTTAAATCCTGAGTGTTTAATCCAATTCTAAAGAGTGGAAAAAAATGCACCCATATGGGTCAAAATAATGCTCAGGATTATGACGTGTACTGTGTCTCTGTAGTAGATCATGGTGGATAGGACGGGGGCCGATCCGTACTAACAGTCAGACACTACTTTGGTCCGACGTCCTACCCCAAAACCCAAACCTAACCCTAACCGCACGCAGGAGCCATGGGTGAGTCTTAACCGGCCACGCATGTGTCTTAACCCATTCTGACCTGAGATCAGATTCATACGAGGTTTCCGCCGGACACACACTGGTCCTGATGAACCCATTCTGACCTGAGATCAGATTCTAAAAATGTCAGTCGCTCTTCGATTTTTCAAAAATAGCAGACCTACAAGCTCGTATCGCGCCACTCGGTGGCGCGATATGAGCTTGTAGATCTGCTATTTTTAAATAGCTAAAGCATAACATGATGCTGACACCAAAATGGGTGCCCGGTCAGAATGGGTTAACCGGCCACGCATGTGTCTTAACCGGCCACGCATGTGTCTTAACCATAGACTGTAAAAAATATGGACAAAGCGTTCCCCGGGTCTAACATGAACGTAAAATGAAGCCTGTCAGTCCTTGAATTGTAAGTCGCCATCTTTCTAGATCCGTTTGGGCCCAGCTGGCCCATTGGCTGGCCCAGACAACGAGGCGGGACTTCCCCCCCTTCTTCTTAGTTGGTTTTTATTTTGACTCGAGTGGGTGGGGAATCCCGATCATAGACTGTAACGGTAGCCACGACTTTATGGTCATTTTTTTAATAAATGGGACCATAATTTTCCAAAAAGAATATTATGACATTAGAAATGAGACTTTAAACTAGTGACTGGAAGCAAAAAGTATTCATGAAGTAGGTCGGGAGTGGCTTATTGTCGGTAACAGCCGGTAACACGTGGGAGTCTATCCCCGTTACAATGCGCTAGACCCCTGGGAGATGGATTGCTGAGGTGGAGCGCCACACCTACCATCAGCTCCCACTACTTCCCGCACGACTTGCTGCACCAAGCCGTGCTACTCATTCGCTGAGTTGGCGCTGCCCGGGATCGAACCCATGAAGCTGTGGTCCAAAGGCGAGAGCTCTACCCACTGAGCTACCCGGTGTCGTATCTAGACTCAATAATTCATTCTTATTCTACTACATTCTGTGCTAAGTTGATTGTCTAGTCTGTCTGTCTGCAAGTTTAAAGGCAATCACGCATAGTCAAGTACCTTGGTTGGTCAGGTGTGATAGGAAGGTAGCATACTATTGTTTCAACGAAGAGGCCACTCTGTATGCATTTCTATGCCACTGTTGATATGTTAAAGTTTAAAACCCCTCCCAGAAACTCCTCTGTTTGATGGAAAACTGCATATATATATGTCTGTAAATACAATGTGGAGTTAGTCTTGTGGGGGCAGCCTGCCCGGACGGTCAGCTCTAGGGCTCCGCGGCTCAACTCAAGGGCCGCGGGAAGCCCTCTGTCTTTGTCTGACTTACTGCAAATAAATACAATCCATCTTCAATTCACATCTCTCTGCGTGCTCCTTCATCTGATCGTCTGAGGGTTTTGATGCCGAAACTCTTCGTCCTTATTTGTCTAATTTTAGTCAAGTTAGATAGTGTACTTGAGGTAGAAATATTTACCTCATAATGGAGCCTGAACAGATTTACTTTTGGGGTGGTTAATTCCATGCCAGGTACAAAGAACGTTGGACTATCAGTGGACAATTTTGACAAATTGGAATTTTATTTTTTCGGCGAACGGCGGTCGGCGGAACAAAGGGATTCGGCGACGGGGGTTGGACCAACAGCACGTGCGGTGCTCTCCGACATGGACGGCGACGAAGCGGAGGGACCGGCTCTCCAGACACGCCGTGCAGCAGCGGGACAAAGCGCCTCTACAGCGCAACGACGGGCGACCTGCGGATCTCCACATCTCGGCGGGAAGCGGCGGCGATCCGACCGGGGAAGGCGACACTACAAGCGGCGAGCGGATGCGTCTCTTCACGGCGAGCAAGCAGCGGCCGGAGGGAGGCGTTCTACAAGGCCTTCAACGAGTGAGTCTTCACCAAGGGGGGTCTCCGAGTCCGACAATGCGGCGACCGGACGGCACGGCGCGATTCATCTCATCAGCGGTCGAGAGCGGCGACCACGTTTTCAATTCATTCTTCATTCTTCAAACAGAGCAGATCTGCAAGCTCACGTGTTGCGTTTTGATCGACCTGTAGCTACACAGAGTTCATATTTTTCTTTCCAGTCATTGTGTGATATTTCATATTCATAATGTCTGGAAGGGGGGAGTGTGACTGTGTGTTGGATGGGAGTGGGACACGAAAGGACAAAGGACACACGTGAGTGCGCGGAAAAAACATTTCAGGTTTTCTTCATAACATGATGCAGTTCTCAGTTTGACCACAAAAGGTACGTCACAAGTCACATGTTTAGAGGGGAGAAATTATATTTGAGAAGGATTTAAAATACAGTATGAATAAGTTCTGTGTCGAATTTGTGGGCTAAATTAACCAGAGTGAAAATGGTAGTCAGAATAGGTTAATAGTCTATTACTTCACTGTAGTAATACGTGTGGGACTAAGAGTAATTTTGGTGAAAAAGTAGCATTGATATTGATTTATCGCTTCATTTTTGAGCAGTGACTGTGTTTTTACGGTAGATTGACTTTTTCTCAAACGAATAATAGATATTAAGCAAGTTAAGAGACAATGGAAGAGGACACTAGAATAGTTCATTTATAACAGATGGAAGAGTTTCAACAATCTATCTGTATTCAAAACGTTTGTGTAATGTAAGTTTATTCAACATATATGTAGGCATGTGTTGATATGTGTTTTGTCGAAGTTTAAATTAGTTAAAAAAGTTGATTAAAGAGCCTATGGGGGTCTTGGAAATGATTAAATATGTTTAGCTCGATTGAAACAATTGTATGTGGCTGTAGTCAGTCGGACGATAGTGGCCCTATCAATACGCGTCAGTACGTAATTCGTCTTGGTATTAATAGAGCTAATTATTGTTTTCTCGTATGAAATTTAGTGTGCGAATAATAGTCAACTAAAAAAAGGCAGTTAGGTGCCGCGACGTGCAAGGTTTTGCTGTTAATATCGAGATAACTTGGAACTTTGGGAGTGAGTGAGGAAACGGTAGCAGCGTAGGTCGATTCGTCATTTACCAGGCCTTAAAGGGGTACTGGAATAGTGAAGTTGCAGCGTGCTGTTGTCCGGATCAAACTTTTGAGGGGAAATAGTTTCAAAGTATAAATGGATTATTAAGCGTGTCTGCAAAAACTTGTGTGTTTTAAAAATGGAAACACAGGGTAAGACAAAGGTGTGGTGTGTTTAAATGTCAGTTAATTGTGCTAATCATTTTTCCATTTTTTGCATGGTTTGAGATTACTTATTTGTCCAAATAGTGATTAAATTACGAGGCAATTGGCAGCCGAAAATGTACAGTGTTTAAAGAGAGTTTAATTTTACTCTTTGTGGTTCTCTAGGGCTTAAAATGCGATTCCTTCTTCGTTTGAGTGGTCTTTGTTTTGTCAAAAGTGACAAAGTGACGGCGTGTTTCATGTGGGTCTCCAAAGAGAGGTCCCTGTGATATTGTCCTGTAACATTTTTTAGCCATAAGAGTTTGAAATAACACAAAGAGAATTCTCCACTGATCCGAAAATGTTATGTATACCCACTGTAATGAAAATCATTTATGACAAGCTGTATATCTTAAATGTAAAGTGCAAATGTCAATTTTCATATATGCATGATGCCTGGAATTATTTTTGGGAACTTTTAAAGTGTAACTTTCTGTTGTTTCTTTCCTAATGTTTAGTATAGTACATGTGATTGGGTCAAGGGGGGTATAAGGGAATTATTGTTCCACATTTTGTATTCAGCAGACGGTAAGTCCGCTGAAAGGGGGGAATGTCGTATCTAGACTCAATAATCCATTCTTATTCTACTACATTCTGTGCTAAGTTGATTGTCTAGTCTGTCTGTCTGCAAGTTTAAAGGCAATCACGCATAGTCAAGTACCTTGGTTGGTCAGGTGTGATAGGAAGGTAGCATACTATTGTTTCAACGAAGAGGCCACTCTGTATGCATTTCTATGCCACTGTTGATATGTTAAAGTTTAAAACCCCTCCCAGAAACTCCTCTGTTTGATGGAAAACTGCATATATATATGTCTGTAAATACAATGTGGAGTTAGTCTTGTGGGGGCAGCCTGCCCGGACGGTCAGCTCTAGGGCTCCGCGGCTCAACTCAAGGGCCGCGGGAAGCCCTCTGTCTTTGTCTGACTTACTGCAAATAAATACAATCCATCTTCAATTCACATCTCTCTGCGTGCTCCTTCATCTGATCGTCTGAGGGTTTTGATGCCGAAACTCTTCGTCCTTATTTGTCTAATTTTAGTCAAGTTAGATAGTGTACTTGAGGTAGAAATATTTACCTCACCGGACACTACAACAGGCCATTATAAGAACTTTCAGGAAATCCCGATTTCCTTGTGGCTTCACAAAATATCTGTCTGACTGCCCCCCTGGTCTTAACCGGCCACGCATGTGTCTTAACCGGCCACATATGTCAGAGCTACGGGTGAATTATAACCGGCCACGCATTTGTCTTAACCGGCCACGCATGTCGGAGCTACGGGTGAGTTTTAACCGGCCACGCATGTGTCTTAACCGGCCACGCATGTCGGAGCTACGGGTGAGTTTTAACCGGCCACGCATGTGTCTTAACCGGCCACGCATGTCGGAGCTACGGGTGAGTTTTAACCGGCCACGCATGTGTCTTAACCGGCCACGCATGTCGGAGCTACGGGTGAGTTTTAACCGGCCACGCATGTGTCTTAACCGGCCACGCATGTCGGAGCTACGGGTGAGTTTTAACTGGCCACATATGTCAGATTGTTGGTACGTTGGACTAACGTCTGCCCCCTGGATAGGCAACAGCGGTTAGCAATGTCTCACGTTCAAGTGCAAATAATGCTGGGGACGTTTATTCGGGGGTAGAATCATACTTTGCATTTGAGGAATTACTTTTGGCATACTTCAACAAGGACGACAAGACATTATCTCTCATGTTTTCGCCCGACGTCTCCGCATTTAATTTGGCTTGCTCGGTGCATTCATCTGTCCCTTACCACGGCATCGTCGTTGACAGCATCGTTATCCTCCCTCGCCATGGCAACAACAGCATCGTTGAGCTGGAGGCCCGGATCGCCCAGGCAACTAAACTAATATCCTCTTTCAATCTAAACTAAATGGGAGGTGCATTAAACAAAATGATCCAGCAGAGTCTCTCTCCGGGGTGCGCTTGTGTACACACTGATAAACTTGGAAACGGGAACAATAAAATCCTCCCACTCAGCCATATAAACCAACCGCCGTGCATAGCCAATTTCATTCTCCTCTCTACTGAAAACTTTACACTTTAATTCCCCTTGAGCGGCTCCGGGATATTTCTAGTTTAAACCATTCTGACCTGAGATCAGATTCATACGAGGTTTCCACTGGACACACACTGGTCTGATCAACCCATTCTGACCTGAGATCAGATTCTAAAAATGTCAGTCGTTCTTCGATTTTTCAAAAAAAATAGCAGACCTACAAGCTCGTATCGCGCCACTCGGTAGATCTGCTATTTTTAAATAGCTAAAGCATAACATGATGCTAACACCAAAATGGGTTCCCGTATAGAATGGTTTAAACTAATTTGCTCGTCTTGTAATTAAATAAGAAATCAATTCTACCAACAATTAGTTCCACAGTAGCGAGCTAATGGTACTCGTTTCTGGGTGCATATGTGCGTGTCTTTGTGCGATTGTGCACTTGATGTGTGCACGAGGTGTACTAATGAATAATCTGAGTGCACATGTGTGTTATGTGGGTGTTCTGTTGTGGGACATAACTGTTGTGGACATAATTATCACATTCCATCTATCTATCTATCTATCTGAGTTGATTACCCCCCCAAAATGAGATGAGGCATCTCAAGGGGCTCATCCTTTCAATATACTACATTCTGTCTCGAATTCTAGCTATACTAACTCTTTACTTGTAATTGTAAAAACTAATTTACGTAAAAGAGGAATATCTAGATATACCTATGGACATATCGATCAGTTCGGCGGTTCCGGACAACCGTAAAACCAATCGATGTCGGGTACCGAGTCTGAAGTTGGTTGGTACCATAATTAACCCTTTTTGACCTGAGATCAGATTCTAAAAATGTCTTCTACATCCTGACAGTTTTCTGAAAAAAGCTATGTTTCTATGTCAGTGGCTCTTTGATTTTTCAAAAATAGCAGACCTAGGTCTGCTATTTTTCAATAGCTATAAAGCATAACGTAATGCTATAACACCAAAAGGGGTTCCCGCCCAAAATGGGTCTTTCGCGGGTCACGTTACATAACCGATTTTTTACTTCCGGTCCTTCGTTTGTCAGTGAATGGCTGAAAAGACGCTCCACCGCTCACTTGCATTTGTGGCGTGTTGCGGGAACGGAACCCTGCCACTGGATGTATGTCATATTTGCAGGATTATAGACTATTGCAATACTCTTGATCTCTAATGTTCTTTATTTTTAAGGTGGAGCTCAAGTTCCCTCATAGCATTTTCATGGAAAAGAAGTGACAGTTGGCACCATGTGCGTTGACACATGCATGCAACGTACGCATGCTAAGTGCACGCAGTTCCTCAAAATTAAATCAGGGTTAAGTCAGTGATCATGTATTTGGTGCGTGACCTCAACAGGCATAATACAGTGCATTTACCAGCTGGGGGGGGGGGGGGTCTGAACAGATGAAGAGGCCCCCTGGATTCCCAGCGGGACCATACAGTACCCGTCGCCTCAATGCCACACTGCCCTTGAGCTAGACACCTTAACCTTAGAACACTGCACACACACGGTGTAATGCGCGTCACACCAAGCAGGATGTGTGTAAAATGGTATGTCAGATGTCAGGGTGGCTTGGTCCCAGTGGATATGGGGGATGCGTGGGTGGCACCGTGGCGTGTTTGGGGTGGGGGGGGGGGGGGGGGGGTTAATCTGCAGCGGAGGCATGTAATGAATATTCACAGGGCCTGACGTTGACACACCTGGTTGGGGCTGAGAGACAGTTGCTAGTCTGGCGTGGCCAGGCTGTTGCCTCCCGGTCATACAGTATAGAGAACGGAAGCCCTTTCCATGAGCAAGCGGAAGTGAAGCCTCCACCCCACTTCTGTTTCGTCTTTACAATCGTGCAAATATATCCTAATATAAATTTAAAAAAAAATATCAAAGCATATAGCTTGCTAGAAATGGAAATGAAAAAAATAAGATCTAAAAATATTTTTTAAATATATCTTTGTGAATGGAAATGACAAACAGATTACTCAGATTTCTGGGGAGGTGTGAGTAGTTCTGGCTATGCAAGACTAGACTATACAGTTCAGTTGCTCACCAGCAGCCACCACTAGGCCTAATGCTGCAAAGCCCCATGCAGGTCCCAGCATAGTTTTAGTCGGGATAGTAATAGCAGTCTTATACTGAGGGTTTGTACATGTGTGTGTTTTATGGGTGTGTGCAGTGGTGGTGTGCAGTGGCTGCTGTTCACTGCAGGGCAGTAGCTCTCTCCAGTGTCTACCTGTAGCTTTGCAATGAGTCCACATTGTGCTCTGGATGCAGAGGGAGGCTAATGCTCAATTTGTATGCTGTCGTACGGAGGTGGCCATGCGACAAGCTCACGACGCGTCGTCGCAACCGGCTATTTTCAGCGCCGACAACAGCACACAACCACGTATGAATCAGGCTAATGAGTTGTTGGCCAGCTGCTTTGTCTGCCAGTCCATCAGGCATGCACAGCCAGTGGGGTTAACAAGGCAACCCTAGCAACAATACAGTAAACAATTGATATACTAGCCAAGATGGTTTAAATGTTCTGTGCTACTTATTTGAAAAGTTGGAAATAAGAGAGAACAGTTTGTCTCGAACCCTGACCTCTGAGTATGCACTGAAGTACAGCTCACTGAAGAATGAAATCGTTTTGTTCCAGGGATAAATCATTTTTTCCTTTTCTTTTTTTTTTTTTTTTACACCACAGCAACAGAACTGGATTTGCTATAAGGTTGTTTCAGTGCACACAATTAGCTACTCATCTATTGCCAAGGAAATAGCTTTAGAACATTCAAATAGCTTTAGAACATTAAATAGCATTTCCTGGCTCATACAGAAACATTTTCGTCTTCACAAATCCTGATTGAACTGTCTGAGGCCATGAGATTAATGCAATTGTTCAATTATTATAATTAATGGAATTTCCATTTTAAATCAGGTCAGTTGAAGGCTATAATATTTATTGTCCTCCAATTACCCTGGTATTAGCTAGCTGGACTGACTACTGTTGATGTAGCAAATGCAACTGTATATGAACGCTGAAGTTAATGATGCTGTACATTTTTAAGTGAATTACTGCACACCGATTGCAATAATGATTTATTAAAATAGATCGATATTCCAGTCTCATGATAACCCAACGATAGTAAATACAGCCAATACTTCCAATAATCATCCACAGCTGTGTTGGAGTTGTCCATAAGTGCACACACGTACGCGTGCACACACGCACGCACGCCACTTGAAAATAATTGAACATGAAACATCCTTGAACACAATCTTTTCAAAGCTACCCAAAAGTCGCTGTCTCCTGTCAATCATTTTCAGCTGGTCATGAATTGATGGTAGGCTACTCCAAACAAAGAAAGCCACGTATAGTTGTACATATTTATCAAGCTGGGTGGAAGACTTTCTCTTTTGTCATCAAGTCACATGGACAAAAATCATGCTTTCTGTACAGTTAAGGGGTTTTGACACCCAGAACAAGGGACAGATGTTCTGTTCTCAGGACTTCAGTGTGACAGATAATGTGACAGACAGATGTCTTCCAAAAGTAATTACGTCAATCACACTTGCTGCTCTTGAGGGAAAGGGATGCTGAAAGGGAACAATTAAAGGGAAATTAGATGACTAATTGTCAATGTTTTTTTTGTCACATCGATTTGCAGGTTTACTTAACAGTTTAATGGCCCATGGCGTAAATCACCGTCAAGTTCAAGTGCACGGTCATGTGCCCGAGACACAGATTGATTAATCTCCATCAAATTAGTGATATGAAAACGGATCGCATCGCTCCACAGCCTAGATGCGCAATCCTCGGTGTTGCACAACAGTGACACGTCATCGAAAATGTTTAGCTGACGACAACGAAAATCTTAAAACATTAATAACTCGCGATCTAAATCATCCCGCCTAGTTATAAAAAAATATCCTGTGTTTGACGGCCCTCCGTGGTCCAGTCGCCAGTCGTGATAGATTTATTCTTACCTCCCGTTGTTGTCGATCGCATCTTTAGTGTTGTGGCTATTGTTAGCTGCTACACACACATTCATAACAACATCCTGTCTGTCGGTAAAAGTGGTGCGGGCGCTATAAACGATGGGCACATTTTATTAATGGATTAAATAGGCGTAAAACTGTGGGAGAAATCATTTTCCACCCAAAAAGTGACACCTGCTCGCGCCACCTACTGTACTTGACAGTGACCAATCACACAGTGCAGAGACATGACAGCAGATTGACCATGTGGTTGAGCTACAGTATATTATTCCCAGCCAGGGACTGCCATAGTGACAATGCAGGACATACTGTACTATACAGTAGGTCAGGACATGGAAAGTGGGAGGTGGATGTCTCTAGAATGAAGCGCACACGTTTAGGTTTTGTCTAATTCTAAAACAAATAGTAAACAGTAAACACTGCCACACAGCAAAGTCCTATGAGTGTTAATTTAACTGTGGAGGCTGTAAAAATTGGTCCAGACTCCAGAGTTAGATTAATGGATTGCATTTTTATAGAGCTTTTCTATGCACATAGTGCTTACTCAAAGCTTTACAATGGTCCATCAATTCATACATTGGGAGGTGAAGCGTCGAACAGTCAACGCCAGCGTCTTCACTTCCCACATTCACACACCAATGGTAGCAACCACTGGAGGCAATGTGGGGTTCAGTCTCTTGCCAAGGACACTTCCACATGTGGGCAGGAGGAGCAGGGATTCGAACCACTGACCCACGGATCATTGGACGACCTGCTCGACCTCCTGATCCACAGCCTCCTGATGGAGGGGAAAGGAACTGGTTGGAATAACGCGTTCCTTCCACACTCTACGCCTAACCGGGGAAACTACACAGTACACACCGTCAGGTGAAAAGAAGCAGCTTGGACTCCTCATGCATTGAAGGAAGCATGGGGTCAGTCCATTACTCTCCCTAGGTTGGCAGAGGGAGTGCAGCGCCCAAGATTACATTAGATCATTGACACTGGGTGAAAACAAACTGGGTTGCAAAATTCGTGCGATAAGAATTTAAAAACAAAAAATAATGTTTCTGCTGTGCTCTATGGAAGCCTATAGCCACCATAGGGCATATTTTAAAGCCTCATTTATACGGATTTATACCGCATAAAAAATAGCCGATCTACATCAATGGGAAAATGAGGTGCGTCTATTCAAGCGGCGCATCTGGGGTTGGCTGTGAATACATATTGGAAAATCTAATCTCTCTTTGCTAAAGCTAAAAAGTAAATCATACAAAAGTATTGGAAAGTCAATTTTAGAAAACTTCCCTGTAACTGTAGCTTATTTGACCATACCTGAAATGCCCTGCTGTAGTAACTCAGGTTAAGATAAACACTGAAAATACTGACACCCTGCATAGGAGAATAGGCGATTGGAAGTAGGGAGGGAGAGAGAAACAGGAGCATTAGACACAATCCACTGCCCTTATGAACCCATTACACATCCCTCTCCTGTACATGTGGGGCTTTTCTGTCGGTAAAAGTGGGGAGAGATCAGCGAAGTAGAGACAGAACTTAAGATAAAATAAATTAAGCACCTGCTGTGATTATCAGTGTTCATGCAAGGAATGGGACTATTGCATATTACTGCCTCCTTAAACTGCCCTGTAAAACCCGGATTCATTTCTACTTGTAAAAAAGAGATTTCAACCTTACTACTACTTTTTACTACTAGGACTTATCAGAGGAAATGATGTAAATGTTGCAAATTCTATGCACATTTATAATAATGATTAAAATAATAATAAATTAATAATTTACATTTGGGCGATATCTTTCACAATAATAAATAAAACATGTTCTAGACATTCTAATGATGACAAAAATTGCAATGGCATTGTCAAGAACATTAAAGAAATAATTAAAAAAATGAGCCAATTTTTGTTGATTTAATTGCGGGTTTAGAATTTACAATTGAATTTATGAGTACATGCATTTGAACACTGAGGCATTATATCACAGCATTATATAACAGCTATAATAATCAGTAGATTGGTTGACATAGCACACGGTCGCTCGTGCTTTGCAAACAAAAGTTGGGTATGGTATGGTTAGATTGGTTATGATTGGGGTTGGGAATGTTGAATGCATGGTCAATGTATTTAGCCCATAAGTATGTAAAACCACTGCGTACGACATACGTACGTTTGTGAAATGACACGCAGCGAGAAGAAGTGTCTGTGTGTGTGTGTGCGTGTGTGTGTGTGTGTGCGTGCGTGTCTGTGTGTGCACACGTGCGCGACGGTAACTGTGAGCTATGAGGTGTTCTATCAAAAGCAGCAAGCTAACAATATTTGCTTGGGTGCCTCTTTAAATGAATCATCAGTCATATTGAGAAAGCAAGAGGCATTTAAGCTACAGCTACTGCTGGGCCTGCTCTGAGAGCAGACAGGAGCAAAGACAGACATGCACTAAGCCCATTGGTGTTAAACTAAAGGATTTCACTCTTCATTAACAGAAGAAAATGAGTTTGTCTTAATGGTTCATTGGCAGCAGCAGGGTGAGTAGGCAGCATGGGTGTACCAGCCATCTCACACCACACTGACAACCAAATTGCCCCACAAAGAAATATAGCAATTGCACCACACACACAGGCACACGCACGCACACACACACACACACACACCCGGTTGAGTCGTGAAACGACCACAAAAACAGAATTTGCTACAAGCTATAGCTGTGACTCAGTCTGTCAGTTAGGGTACAACATCATGAAGATGACAGCCATTACATGAGAATTGGGCTTAAAGAAATGTTTCTGTGCATTAAACATGAAAAGATAGATATTCTCTCTATGTCCCTACAACGAGATCTGCAGGGGGGGCCTTCGCCGCCTTCTTGAACTACTTGGATGCTGTCTCAATTCAACTCAAAGATGCTCCTTATCTTTTTTCTATGCGAATTTATTCCTATTCCTATTTTATTATGTCCCTATTATTCCTTTGATTTTCTTTTCTCTAATCTCATCATTATCCACCCTCCACTTTTCATATTTGATTTTTTCCCCCCTCTTTCATGTCCTGGGGTCGGACGTGGGTGGTATGGGAGGCCTAAGTAAAGTGAAGTCTTATAATGATGTACTGTATGTTCAAATCACCATCATCACGAGACCATCTCACGACCCAAACGACAACCAAACGAGCCAACAAATTACAAATTACCACAAAAAAACATGTAAACTGTGGGCCTCAACCAGTTCGTGCCACGCGAGGAACCAAGTTAGAATCTGACTGACGGTCATTTCTTGTGCTTGTCTCTCCCCTCTCTGCTCTTAGCCTACGATCTCCTGTTTCTCATTTATCTACTCTTAGTTTCTCCGTCTCTCTACACTCTCCTATAAAAATAACAATCTGTAAATGCGGTGTACATCCTCCAGACAACCGAAACACCATCCGCTGTATAAGCTCCAGGCAATTCAGTTAGTCTGTCATTTAGAGCTGGAGAGGTGATGTATTAATACGAATGGCAGCCTTTGCCTCTCTATCCGCTCTCCTTGCTTGAGACTGCGGCACTCTGATTGATGTGTGAATGCAGGCCCTAATTTGTCTAGGAGGGTGGAGAGAGAGAGAGAGAGAGAGAGAGAGAGGATGAGGCACTTGACGGAACTGCAATGAAGGAGGTGGAGATAAGAGAAGACAAGAGGAGAAGTGTAAATGGGCGAAGGGTTCCCATTGTTCACTTAAACAGGGGCTGCCAGTTGACGGTGCGAGGGGGGGGGGGGGGAGGGCTGTGCAGTGGGGGCGTGTTTGGGGTGCTCTCTTCTATTTTTTTCCATGGTTCTTCCTCAGTCGCCATCTTTCCATTTCATCCCGTTTCAATTTCCAATACTCTTCAGCTCCGTCTATGCCTCTCTGTCATCTTTGCTCCAGCCCTTATGTTCCCAACTCGATGTTTTAGCCATTATAACTGTTATCTCATCTTCTCCTCTCTCTCTCTCTCTCTGTTGTCTTGTTTTCTCCCTCCCCCTCCTCTCGAGGGTCTCTGGCGTGTTAAAGACACCGAGCTGACAGGTAATTACTGTTGGAGCCTAAAGATCTTAATCAGTGTGCAGGTGTGATGAAGTCAGCTGCTAAAACGGCCATTTAAGGAGCATTTAAGGCACACTGGACAAAAACACGGTCGACTCAGCACATGGGCACGCACGCACGCACGCACGCCAACACACATGCAGAACTAAAATGTGAATACATATATGGCTGAGCACACACACACCAGTAGGCGGAGCTCTTTGAAAGTCTGGCTATGCAAGACTACACAAACACAGCAGCGGCACAACTACATACAAAGCTGATGTTAAACCACCAAACCTGAGACAAGAAGCTCATTTAAATATACAGGGGTGGAGGATTGGAACAAAATCCCAAGGGAAATTAAATTTGCCCAGTCTTTGAACATTTTCAAAAAAATATGTTGAAAAAGTGGCTGATGGGCAAGTTAGTATAGTGCTGTATTTATCTATTTATATCCATTTATTGTCTTTTGTTTATTGATCTATGATGGCCGGTTGTAAATGTCATTAGTATTGTAATGTTAGTACACATGTTCTTCTTATCATATGCTGTAACTATTTATTTATTTGGATCACAATGGAATTAAGTCCTCTGACCTTTTGTGCAATCCTGATAATTCTGTACTGCTCCTCTATGAATTGTATCATGAATATATAAAATAAATCAAATCAAAATCAAACAAAATATCAGAGATACACAGGCACATCTTGCTGAATTTTTGTCTCCATTTCGCACGCACGGATTCAGGTCTGCTCTCACTCCAACAAGCAATTACAAAAGCGGCCACTTCAGGGTAATTTGCAAACTGCCACGATAAACTGGGCTGCTATCATCATCGAGGCACCATTTCACTCAGGATAAAAACTCAGGATAAAAAGAAAGGGAGGGAGATTGAGGAAATTGGCACTGCACGTCAAACAACAAAATCAAGAAAGGAATGCTGACTTAAGTAAACCCACTGTTCTCATGACAGAACCTTCAGAGGAACACCCGCTTGGTTTTCAGGCCCTCTCCTGATAGGCGAGTATGTGTAAACAACAGAGACGTGGCCAATTAAGTTGTGAGGGCCGAGGGAGAATGCCATTTAGTTTTGATTTACCATGCATGACAGCCAAAGAGAGAAAGAAAGTTGCAACTGTGTGAACTGAGCACTACTTTCATTGTGATAGTTACCAGAGCCGAAGAGTTTGATCAATCCTCAAGGCCCCCCCCCCCCCAACGCAGCCCCGCCTCCCCGCACCCCCCGTCCCCCGCCGCAGCGCGGAAAAAAATAAGTTGTTTTCGCTGGTACTTTTAAAGCAGCTTCTATAGGCCAATGTCCAAGCCAAGGTGAGGACTTTCAGGACTATATTATTATTATTATTATTATATGAGAGAGAGAGAGAGAGAGAGAGAGAGAGAGAGAGAGGGAGATATAGAGAGATACGGAGGGAGAGAGATCATAGGTGGCGGGTGCGTTTTACCTTTGGGTAGGCTACAGTTGCGTTGGGGGGGACTGTCGCGGCCGAGCGTAGCGAGGCCGCCGCCGCGGATTTATTTATTTATTTATTTCCCAAATGGTCTAAAAATGAGTTATTTTAGCATACTTTTACCAATGAATTAGCCTATACCAGTACAACAACGACTGATCAGCCTATTTTGGACGATATGGGTCTTTTCTCGAGTCAGTGTGTAGTCTCACTAGTCTGTGTAGGGTTAGGTCTCTTTGGTGAATTCTTGATCAGTGTTATTAACTTATTATGTCACGACTCCAGAACAACTACCATGAAATTCTGACACGCTTTGATGTTGTGGACATCTGGCTAGGTGAAAACAAAAGAAACCCGATTAGCATTTGAGTAGCCTACTTTTTATAGAAAAGGAGCCACCGCTCATCTGCTGAAAAAAACTTTAGAGGAGGTGCTGGAGCCACAAAAGGAGTATGAGGAAAAATAAAGGGAAGCTCCGCACACTCAGATCTGCACACAATCAGTTTATTTTGGCAAGCTTTCGGTCTACTGACCTTCTTCAGTAGCCTACTTTTTAACACCTCTTGGACAGCCGGCGGAGTAGTCTCTCAAGCTGTTGCCTCGCAACAATTGAGGAACAACAGGGGAGGCGCTGTTTTCCCGAATATTTGCCGGCGGAGAGGTCCAAAATGTTTGGAATTCCCAGAAAATATGTAATGTAAATGTAAATGTAAAATGTCCACGAAAATCTTCATGGGGGCCTAAAGGGGCCCTGGGAGTCTTCATGGGGGCTGCGGCCCCGTGGCCCCCATAGACTTTACGTCGTTGATAGTTACTGTACTGTACTCTACGGTACAGTTTCATTGTTAGTTATACTTTTATTGTTATAGTTCTCAGTGTGAATGGGCCTGTAGGCTGCTCAACAGTGGCACTTTAGGTCACACAGCGGTACTGCAGCTCTTCATACCCCAAACAGACAGACATATAGACACATATAGGGACACACGGAGTGGTGTGTACTGCTCATTGTGCTCAACAAATGGAAGGGTCAATGTTGGCATTGTCAGAAGCTAGATAGTACACATCTAGAGTTTACTTTGTCTCCACCAGCATAGCCTTAGCATAGCATTAGAGAAACCAAACGCCATAAATGGTGGTGTATGTTATACCAAAGACGCTATTCCAGTATGGGTGGGAATTATGCAGCAAGTCTACCACACCGAAAAACAAAACAAAAAAAGAACACGACCGCACAATTCTGTGTCACTGAAGTGCAGCGCATTTCCTGCATGCGTGTGGCGATTACTCTCTTTAAAGATATCCTTGAGGAGAAAGAAAAAAACTAGGGGCCCTGGAGTCTGATGCCATTTGCTCTTTACTTTGGTGTATGGCTGTAAACAATTAGATTGAGCTTATGAACCGTTCCTCTGGAGGGAAATACACTCAATATCGCTGCCATGTGTGAGCCATACAGCGTTGAGGATAAGTGCATTTAATCCTCAAGTGGCAGTGAGTTGATGTCTCCGGACAGAAGCACACGGCGGAAAAAGCCAGCACAAATGGCCTACGATGCCACAATGATTAATAGCCGCGAAGAAAATGCATGTACATATTTGAGTCGAGGTGGCAACGACGCGGTCGATCATGCAGCGAGCGGTGACAAAGTTTAGGACTTTCTGTTCCAGGGGATATGTGCGGATGGATGGGTCGCAGGGTGTTCATCTTCTATAATGCATCTATGATCCCAAATGTATTGCTAAAGTTGTGGAAAGCGCACAACCTTCTCCCTGATTAAACCACGTGTGTGCGTGCGTGTGCTGCCTTACACTGGCTACCAATTGACTCCAGAATTACATTTAAAATTGTATTAATTACTTATAAATCTCTCCATGGGCTGGGCCCAATTTATTTAACTGAACTGGTGCACCCCAAGGTAAATGTGAGGCAACTCAGGTCTTCTGACAAAGGTCTTCTCACTATCCCCGACTACTAAGCTGCGAACTAAAGGGGATGGAGCTTATGCATTTGTTGCACCTACACTGTGGAATAGAAAAAGTAAGTAGCCTTGCCGAGCCATGAGGCCCGTAGGGCAGGAGCCTATCTCCTGTTTCTGTAGCGTGAGGCAGCTTGATGTACAAGTACACCCCCTGGACATGACGCTAGTATGTCGCAGGGACTTACCCCCAATCCAACACTTGATGCTGAGTGTCAAGCAGGGAGGCACTGGGTCCCATTTTTAGAGTCTTTGGTATGACCCGGCCGGGGATCGAACCCCGACCTCCCAGTCTCAGGGCGGACACTCTAACCACAAGGCCACTGTGGAATGATTTAGCATTAATAAATGCTGAGTCTGTTGAGAACTTTAAGAAGCTGCTAAAACTAATTTGTACCGTAAACACTTTGGTTTGCTATAGTGATTATTTCTATGTACTGTTTTTATCTATTTCTATGTACTGCTTTTGCTGCTCTGTTTCTTATTTTAACGTTGGTTTATCTCTGATTGTGATGTTCTTGTTTTATTATATTATTTTATTGTACAGCACCTTGTAACAACTGTTTTGAAAGGCGCTTCATGAATAAAATGAGTAATGCTTACCTTGCTGCATGCTGTTGCAGTGGTTCTCAAACCTTCCAGACACCCCAAAATAATCATATCTGAACTGGGGACCCTACACCCTGACAAGTTGAGGCATAACATTTTGTTTTACTTCATTTGTTAGAAGTCAGTAAATTGTCAGTTTAGAAGTGTACAGATACCCAGGCTGAATACACTTATAAATACTGTATGTTGGTTTGTTTATATGGAGTGAGAAAACAATGTTGGACATTAAGTGAATCATTTGGGGACCCCTCTGGGGGTCCCAACCCTCAGTTTGCGAACCACTGCTCACATTTCGCAACGTAATTTGTTGAAAGTTCATTTGTGAACCGACTGAAGCGTGTTAGTTTAACTCTGGAGGTGTAAAGATTGACTCATAAGGGTCTTATTATGACCCAGGATTTGACTGTGTACCGTACCTCACAGGACAGTATTATCTGGAGCATCTCTGTCTGCTGTAGAAATAGAATTAAACTGACTGTCACTGTCCTGTAGAGGTCTGCAGTGTGATAAACACACAATTGGACACACACACACACACACACACACACACACACACACACACACACACACACACACACACACACACACACACACACACACACACAGTGTGACTGAGTGGCTGTACTTTTCCATCAACCCAGAAATCTCATATGGGTCTGTCTCGTATTGGCCTGAGCTACCGTGAATGAGAGAAAAACAGACAAACAAAACAGAGAGAGAGAGAGAGAGAGAGAGAGAGAGAGAGATAGAGAGAGAGAGTGGGGGGGGAGAGCAGGGGGGGGGGAGGAGAACAGGGGGGGGGGGGGGGGAGGAGAGCAGAGGGGAGAGATGGAGATCTCAGATGAGAACTAGAAAAAGTGCCCTTCTGGGCACAGGTCTCCACCAGGATACCATCAGGCTGTTAAAAACTGTCAAGTGGCATTTCTTCCTCAGCCTAGTGGGAATATGCGTGCACAGTTTCATCACAATCGGACGCTGCGTTGAGGAGTTGTGGCGATTTGTACAAAGCGGGCTACTCTCAACTGTAGGAGCCAATCGTGACCAATCAGGATGGAATATGAGAAATCAAACAACCCTGTCTTGATCACATGACTATGGAGATCATGTGTACCGATTTGCGTGAAATTTGGATAAAATCTGAAGGAGTAATAATAGAAAATGTGTTTTACATATGTGGGCCTCCTGGTGGCGCTATAAAGAGCAGATGTGAAAAATTCCAGGCAAAGGTTTTTCCTTGGCCTCTAGGGAGTTGGCATACAAAGTTATCCACAGATCCATGCAGTTAGAGGTAAAAACACTTTTCGGCCAGTTATAGCGCCACCTTGAGGCTGAGTTGAAATTGTTCATGTGGCATTTCGTCCTCGGCCTAGTGGGAATGTGGGTGCACAATTTCACGGAAATCACGCGATGTGTTCATGATTTGCAGCATTTTGTTTGAAACTGAGCACTCCTGTGAACTTTGGAAGCCAATCTTAACCAATCAGGATGGAGTCTGAGAAATCTGAAAGACCGGTTTCGTTGAATGGCTCTAGAGAGACTGTGTACCAATTTGCGTGATGTTTGGACAAAATCTGTAGGTGTACTGTGCAAAAACTTGTTTTGCACAAAGCGGCCTCCTGGTGGCGCTATAACAGGCCGTTCTAGAAAGTTTGGGGCAGAGGTTCATCGTTGGCATCCAGGGAGTGTGTGTGCAAAATTTGGCATCGACCGGGTTAACGGTGGCCGAGATTAGCTGCTCACGGACACACGGACGGACACACGGACGGACGGACACACGGACACACGGACGGACGGACGGACACACGGACGGACGGAGTGCAAAACATACTCTCCCCACATGCCTTCGGCCTGGTGGAGACAATTAGGCACACAAAAATAATGGGGTGAAGTATACAAGTTGGTTGGGAATTTGCATAATGATTCAATTCAATTGTTGTTTCCATAGATGTGTGTGATGGGCTTGGTCCATCTGTGGCTCAATATTTATCTACAGCAGCATGATGGCTTAATTAAACGTAGTGAGTCCATTTAATTCATACAGAGAAACAAATTAAATAACAAACAAATCCATCATCTGAATTATCCACCTTTTTTTATACCTGTGATTTTGAATGTTGTTATTGTTCATGTCATCATGTCTATGAATTGATTGCATACAATTGGAAACAAGACCGCAAGGACCTTTTTTGTGCTATGCCTTTTGGACTGAGTGTCTGTTCATTCATTCTGTCTAATAAACTATTCAATCAATCAATACAAAAATGGCCTGATAATAATGTCCCGTTATGCGTTAGTTAGTGAATATAGGAAGGCCAACTCACTTCACCTCCCTCATGGTCTGGAGGACAAAGCAACACATCGCTTTTACTAAATATAATTACTACTGGTACTACTGTAATTACAAGGCAGTCTTGTAAGCCTATTAACATGTTGAACAAAATGGCTATTTACAGCAATGCAAAATGTGATAAAGTTCCCCTAGTCTCTCAAAGCTACACATGAGTGTTAAAAGCATCGACGGTCATTGTTTTCTTTCTCGGTATAGTGCTCTCTTTTTTCCCTTTCACGCTGACCCGCTGTGCCTTCTCGTCGAGACATGACCGCCTACGACACAAATAACATGGACTAATCAATTATTAACTAACCACGCGTCCCTGAGGCGATTCCGACACTCTCCATCTAGCTCTCACCACGGTCTTGAGCCTCTGCAACCCAAGGTCACACACACAACCACCGCCACTGCACCACCAAGCAGTGGAGTAGCAACACATTACCGGAGGCATCTCGCCATCATCACTCTGCAGCTCCTCTTCCTTCAAATCATCCGCTAATGTATTCCCGTCATTACGGCGTGTGCATAAATGAGCAGCACGGCCAGCGTTTAGCATTCAAATAAACACCTGTGCTTGGCCCCAAATCATATTTCCTTCCCCCCACCCTGGCCCTTCGTCAGCAACTCTTCCAGGGGTGTGGGGGATATCGAGGAGGGAGGAGGGGGGGGGTTCGAAGGCACGGAGGTTGGCGTGCGGAGGACGGGGCACGAAGCGCACCGGGGGCTATTTGTATTCTACTAATCCTGCGGTACGGCGCTAGAGAGGGTAATGGGGGTTAACAGGGCTTTGAGTTCCAACACACGCTGAGCTTCTGAAGCCCTTGAAGAGAGACCCCCCCCTCCTCCTAACCCCACCCTCTGTGTGACCCTCCTCATCCCACCTTTAGCGCCTCAAGTCATGGCACTCGGGTGAGAATGTGGGGGTGTTGTTGTTGCTGCTGGTGGGTGGGTGGGTGTGATGGAGTGTGATGGGCGTATCGCAATGGGCTCTATCTATGCACACACGCCGTTATGGAAAGAACTCACACCTGTGAAGGAAGTAGGACAGCGGCCCGGCCGGAAGTAGGAAGAGTTATTCTGTCTGTGTGCATAGAGTCCATTGGTGAACAATCTGTGTTCACCGTCCATCACCCCGCGTGCATGCGTGCGTGCGTGTGGCGGGGGGGGGGGGGGGGGGGGGGGATCACTGACATTAAGGGGAACAAGTGGGAGAAGGGGTGTTTCATATTTCACCCCATGGCCAAGAGAAGAAGATTCATAATTCAAGCCGTATAGCAGATGTGTGTTCTTTCTATGTACTGCAGTACACTGGTCCCACACAGAGACACACACACACACACACATGTATGCACATGCACACGCACCACAATTTTAATTGTGTTACTGCTGTGCAAAGGGAGCAGTGTGGATCAAAGGGTTCCCTGATGTAAGCATTACAATCACTCACACACACACACACACACACACACACACACACACACACACACACACACACACACACACACACACACACACACACACACACACACACACACACACACACACACACACACACACACACACACAACATTCTGAGCCCTTTGGTGATTTGCCCTCAAATCCAGATGGTACCAGGGTGTGTAAATACCAGGGTGTGTAAATATAAGGACACATTCATCAATTAGTCATCTGTTAGCCTGCAGTCATTTAATATCCAGCTCATCAATGCTATAGTATATCATTTTAAACACGATTAAACTATAGCTTCTCTAACATAATATTAAACTTTAGGAATGGTGGAAAGACTGGATACATATACAATCTCATTAATTATTTAGCATAAAAAAATGAAGGCCTTTCAGAGAAAGTGGCCCGCACCCAACTGTACTGGATTTGATATTTAATTAATGTATAGAATATCGCTTCCTCTAAATTAAATACTATACAGTAGTATTACATTTGCACGGTGCATGCAGCTCTTATCGGGTGCTCTCCTCCTTGAGGAATGCATTGAGTTGAGATGAGCCTCCCACAGTGACAGTGGTGTAAAAAGGACTCTTTTTGAGGGGTGCTAGCCCCTCCTATGCACGGCTTTGAGTGTGTATGTCCGTAGCACGGAATGAGGTACATTATGATGTAAATTATCCCTTCATTGTCAATGGCGTTTACAAAACAAACATTGAACTAAATTCAAACATTAAACCTGTGTATAGGAGGGGCGCCCCTCAAAAACAACAATTATCTTGTGTTTGGATAATTCCTAAAAAAAAATAGAATTATGCATTGGATTATGTTCATGTTTGACGTTTGATTACTTCATTATTTTATATTTGTGTCATCTATTTTCAGAGCACTATACTAGCTTTGATCCAGGGTCTCCTTGCCATTATTAATTAATTATAACATTATAATCAAAGGCTGATTATAACGCTGGGGTTACTTATTCTAAATCCCTCTGGATAAAATGTTCATTTTAGATTAACTGAACATTTTTCCTTTTTATAAATATGTTTTATGGTGTTATACATACTAATAGCCTACTGTATATACAGCAAAATCCTCAGTCTCAATGCTCTATCCATTTGTAACTGTTTTTGTTTTGAGGGCCGATCGCCCCTCCTATGTTCAGCTTTGGGTGTATGTGCTAACACAAACTTTGTCCTACACACACATTAAATCCCATTGACAATTTTGACTGTTCATGTAAACAAACATTGCGTAACACAAACATTGAAGACGAAGGTGAGGACGCAAATTCTGATTGACTAGAATGAGATAATTTACGATGATAAGATAGGCCCTCACTTCACACGGGTGTGATATTTGATTTTTTTGTCCCCACAAAATCTCCGCAACACAAACATTAAATGCCATTGACAATGAAGGGAACATTTACGCCATCTTGTCCCCACACGTCTCATATAAGGAGAAATTAGGTCAAATGTCCGCCAAATATGGCGTAAATTTGTGGCAACAGGCATTCTAATTGGCCAGTATGAAATGATCCATGATGATGTACGCTGATAAGAGCGCCGCTCACTTCACCCAGGTGTGATTTTTTAAATGAACACTGAGGATTTCACAGTGTAGACAGCACATGTCAAAGGACCACTTTAACAAGCAAGTAAAAGGCTGTGGTTTCTATCAGCTTGGAATCCCCATTGATTCTATCAGCGGTTTGCATGTTTCTGAACTGTGAACAGCCCACCAGAGATGCAGAGACGCAGAGTGAGCATGTTTCTGAGACGCGCAGAGACGCAGAGTGAGCAAACGGAATTCGTGCCATCTTATAATGAGCCTTATTGAGGAACAATTGATGATTGAAAAGTTTGAGATTGAGAAGTGCTCCCATTAAAACCAGGAAAGCATCTGTCATTTGGGATTTTTACTGCTATATATAATATATTATATTATAGCACATTGGTCGGCTATTCCAAAATATCTTTGCTGCAGGGAGATCCCTGGAATGAAATATGTTGTTATGGGGTCCTCCTACATGAAACAGTTTGAGAACCACTGATGTAGCAACATACATATTTCAGAAAACTGTTTAGAAGATTAAGAAGACATCCCACTAGCAGAATCAGAATAGGGTCGACGTGGTGTCTGGTTTCTAAGGTGGAGCTTACCAGCACTCCACTGGCCTCCACACATCCACATACTATTCATTCAAGTATACTCTGCCAAGGTTCTAGGCTTGTTGTTGTTGTTCTAGGCACAATGTCTTCACATATTGTACAGTTAATATAAAACGCATTATTCAGGCACATTTCAGCCACCTCTTTAGCCCATTATAGGACCACTCTACGCAACATCATCAAACAGCAACGCGCACCTATGGTATTGGTAACATCATTCTACAGGCCACAGTTTTCTGTGTTACTTTTTTCCATATAGCGCTAGAGCTTCTAGTTTGTAGAATCAGCCTCAGGTCTTAATGGGTTACTAACCCATAAGGTTAAGGGACATGAACTAGATGTAAAGCCAACTGGTGTTGCATGTAAACATGCATCCTATCTATGTAAAGCCAACTGGTGTTGCATGTAAACATGCATCCTATCTATGTAAAGCCAACTGGTGTTGCATCATGTAAACATGCATCCTAGACGTAAAGCCAGTGGTGTTGCATCATGTAAACATGCATCCTAGACGTAAAGCAGGGGCGTAACTACCGTGACGCAGACAACGCGACTGCGTGGGGGCCCAGAGGCAAGGGGGGCACACGGCCGCCCACCCGTGCCGTCTGTAAAATAAAATCATAAAACACATACAGAGATGCAATGACAGTTGAGTTGAACAAAGTTTGGCGGAGCCTGGTGGTGGCTGCTGCTATAGCACACACAGCCACCATACCATTATGCATTAGGCACACGTGTGATATGCCCCGCCTCCCTAACAGCTCTGTTAGAGCATAGGGCTGTAGGCTAATAACGTGAAGGAAGTTATAAGTGTCTATGGCGAGTGTGCATGCAGTGGGCTTTCTCAGTCTCGAGTCCCGACAGCCAGGTAGGTGCACAAATCACAACTATAACTGTACAGTGCCCCGCTGTTTAATATAAACCCACACACAGTTTGGACTTGTTTTTACAGGCTGCTGTACATTGCCCCGCTCAGCCGCTGCGCTGTTTATAAGCCAAAAAGAGTCAGTTTTAGTTATTTTCACTGGCGATCGCGCGGGGGGGGGGGGGGGGGGGGTTTGCTGTCGGGGGCACTCGCTGATCAGCCTGCGTCGGGGGCCAATGACATCTAGTCACACCACTGACGTAAAGCCAGTGGTGTTGCATCATGTAAACATCCTAGATCGTGCTGAGCCACCAGGACACCCTGCTGTGGCCCATCATCATTTCTTTCAGCTTTGGCTGAACTTCCTGTCCTTCGGTGGCCGTTATTGAGGCAGTGATTTAGTGATTTAGCACAGGCACACAGCTTCCTAAATAAATAAAAACGGAATCACTTAACGATCGCATGTGATTCATGGCCCACCTTCGCTCCCATCTGGAACTTCATAAAGTGGGCTGACATCTTATCTGACTCATCAAGAGAAGGGGGAAAGAGGATATCTTAAGAGAGAGGGACACTGGGGGGAGAGAGAGAGATATGAGACACCTTGATGATTAATTATGTGGTGCTAAGGATTACTAAGCTAAGGATGTTGGAAAAAATAGCCACTCTGGAGAGAACAGCATGCAGAATAGCAGGGAATAACCCGAATGGACCCCCAGTTTTAATTGCATTAGGCCCCAGACCCCCATTTTTTTCAGTCCATTTTGTTCAATGTGCTCACTCTCCGAGTTACAGACCAGTAAGTGTCCCATAGGTTCCTTAACTATGAATCATTTAGTTGGGGACCACTCGGAAACCCCTCAAGGACCTCACAGGCTCCTTGAGGGGGTTGAAAAGCACTGGCCTATAACCTCTCCAGGTCAACTGAGACGTTGGCAGAGACGGGTGCAGTACTTAGTTTAGACAGTTTTTGGTTTAGACTAGTCATTGGTTAGACCTGTCAATAGTCCTACAACTACAACCTATCTCAAACCCTCACCCTAAACCTAACCTCCCACGGGGCAGCACAGGTGCAGTACTTAGTTTAGACAGTACTTAGTTTAGACTAGTCATTTTTTGGTTAGACCAGTCATTAGTCCTACAACCTATCTCAAACCCTCACCCTAACCCTAACCTCCCACGGGGCAGCACACCTAAACCTACCTTAACCCATGTCTAACCAATGACTAGTCTAAACTAAGTATGCACCCCGGCAGAGACATGGAAATCCAACCCAGCCAACTCTATACCACAACACCACGCTGCAAATCCACTTCCTTCCGAGCAAGTACAGTATGAATGGCAACAACAACCCCATAACCTAAAGCAACTGGCGCTGGCCACATATCTGCCATGCTATTCTACTGCAGAGAAGAGAACAATCCCAGAGATCCTCGTGACCTGCTCTGCCTGCCTGGCTGGATACCCTTTTCAATAAGCATTAATGCCATTTTTGGTACGTTTAAGTGTATATAAAGAAATCCCAGGCTGTATCTGGCTGTGCGCATCAGCAGAACTATAGCAAGGGATCTGTGCTCAATATCTTTGTCAGATAGCAGTGTAATTGTGTGGGGCTATGGTGGCGCTGCAGAGCGCCTTGATTTTGGATATTGCCTGCTAAGATTTCCCTCGAGCCGGTTGCCATGTCTCTCTTGGTATGTCGTCCTCCCTTGCTTGCTTTACGTTTCTTCTATCTTCGCCTGTCTCTCTCTCTCCGCTACACTCAGCAGCTCTCTCTCTATCCCAGTATTGCTGTCTCACGACATGCCCCCGTGCCACGGAAACAGCAGTCATGCCTCTGACACATCTGATGGGACAAAGGAAAATGGGAGAAAATGACCCGTTCACATGTGCACACCTGTGTGCAAACACGTGAACACACAGCATGTAGCGCAGGGGAAATGTGCCCCTCATAATGGCCCTCTAATTGGAACTAGTGGAGCCAGTGAATAAGGCGTCCATGACAGTAGGAAACAGGAGAGAGATGTTCACTGAGAAAAGGTTGAAGCTTCAGGGAGGATAGCATCAATATTGTAACAGCCTGAATCATTTCTTTCTCATAACCCTCCCATCTATAGTTGTCATGGTCTGTTTCTTTTAACCCCCCCACCCACCCCATTACTTCCAATTCTCCCTTCCTTTCTTCCCCTTGCCTTTTCCACATGACTGGAGAGCGAACGCCAGGCTTCTAATTCTTGTGCTGCTGCTCGGACAAGCCAAATGGAGACACAGGGCCATTTTAGGAAATAGGATTAAGGGGGGAAAAGTTCAGAAGTACAGGAGAGAAAGAGATGGTGAGGGAGCTAGGGAGGGAGAGAGAAAAGAGGCATTTCAAAAAGGATTATCGATGAGAGATTGGCTGGAACGCGTTGGGAGGAAACAGACACATCCCATGTTCTTCTGCAGAGGATGAAAAGTGTTGCACATGAGACATGAGCGTTGGAAGTCGGGGCGAAGGGGGGCCTGGAATACTTTCTCCCTTTCAGGTCTGGGCTGTAAATCTGGAGGTGATGAATAAGTCCACATTGTTTGGCTGATATGCAGGATGAAACTACGCAGCTGCGTGACCAGGATTTTTCCCGTTACTTCCTCCCTGGGTTTCTGTAAAAGGTCGCCTGATGACAGACCTCAGAACTTGAACTGACAGTTTACAATTTACGGAGCAACAAAAGAAAAGCTTGTGAAAGCATCTATGAAAGGCTGTAGATAACAGAAGAAGAAGCTGATAGTACTGAAGCTGAAGCTGAAGAGTACATAAACCAGCCGCTGTTGTGGTGTGGTGTGCATGTGCTTGTTGCACGTCATGAAAGGGGGTTATTGGGATGAACTTTGAAGCATCTGCCTGACATTTGTTCCGTGTTCCCCGGTGATGGTAAACAAGGATAGATAGCTGCCACAGCGGTACATAATAACAGCTGATGGCTATCAATCTGAATCACGCTGGGAATTCAGAGCCTTTCTTTTGTGTCGCATCGCATGTGAAATATGGCTCTCCCTGTTGTTTGATAGTTGTTATTACTCTTCTATGTTCTCTTTGTGTGAAAGGGCATACAAACTGATAACAGATACAGCTGACAGCACGTGTATGATTTATAACATTTTGTATTGTATTATATAGAAGAATTCCAAATCATGATTTATTACAGAACTGATGAATATTGTACTTCCAGTCAACCCAATACTTAAAAACCAATTCTCTGGTACAGGTTATACAACTTTCAGTCAGACAGCACGTCAGATTTAACCAATTCTGGGCGGGAACCCCTTTTGGTGTTAGCATTATGTTATGCTTTAGCTATTGAAAAATAGCAGATCTACAAGCTCATAGCGAGCTTGTAGGTCTGTTATTTTTGAAAAACGACTGACATAGAAACATAGCTTTTTCAGAAAACTGTGCATGCCTAACTAGGCAACTAGGAATCCTACATCTCCTCTTTAATTGTGAGAATATCATGAGGTTACTCATTATGGTAAACCAGCCAATCAAAGTGTCATGGAAATAATGATGATCCTAAGAATCTAAAATGTGTGTATAGTGCGCATCAAACAGTGTGTGTGTGTGTGTGTGTGTGTGTGTGTGTGTGTGTGTGTGTGTGTGTGTGTGTGTGTGTGTGCACGCGTGCATGCAGCGAACGGCAAATGCAGTACACTGGATGTCATTGTAAATGACAAGAACAGCAGAGATGTTTTTCTATTGGAAGTTGGCTGTGCTTTTGATTCAGGTTTAGAGGAAGCATTTCTTACTAAACAATTAAAATACCAACCATTAGTACAAGCCATTATACAACTAGGCTAAACGTGTCGGCTCATATTTGGCAGCTTGGGTCGAATGTCCACAGGCTGGTGGTCAGAGAGTATAAATCAAAGCAGCTGACAACATATATATTCAATATCCTCCATTATAGGCAGTCAATCAATTTGGAGGAGAAGTTGCATTTTGTACCCATGATGTGCCCTTGATAATGTATTTTATAAATGTGGACTCAAATAAAGACATTTAAATGTGTGTGTGTGTGTGTGTGTGTGTGTGTGTGTGTCTGCATCTCAGATTTCCTTCCTTCACTGTTGGCTCTCAGGTCTCATACTGGTCCACTAAATGTGTCCTCAGAAAGCAAGCACTAATAAGTATTGATTAATAAAGTGTTTTTTACATTTCCTTTTTACTAGGGCACCTTTATGAGCTCTTGGCAAACCAAGCCAGAATGATGACACCCCACTGCTCTCCAATGAAACTCCCATTTTAATTTTGAATAAACTCGGCCTGTAAGCCTCACCCTTTAATAACGTGGCAAATAATGAGGATGTGAATGATATGCAGCTTCAATACCGAATCCAATTCCTTAATTATGCAATCCTTGCTTTTCTGTTGTCTGCAGGAAATACACTCCCAATGGATCCACAATAAATGGAGTTCAGATTTAATATCTTTATTAACCCATTATGACCGGGAACGCATCTGTGTCACCTTAACTTTTAACCACTCTATAAAAAAATAGCAAATCTAAGCTCATAGCACGGCTTTGAAAAATCGTGAAAATGTCGCAAATCTTATAAATCTTAAAGAATATATTCTTTCACAGCAAATATTTGCTTCCGGGGGGTCCCTGGATCATTTCAGATGGGGGTCGGCGGCCAAATTCATATCATTCTGGAGGTTCTCGACATGAAATAGTTTGAGAACCACTGATAGAAGACATTAGTATAATCTGGTCTCAGGTCTCAATAGGTTAAATTTCTATTTTGTCATTCTTACTGTGATGCTGCTATGAAAGCTGAATATCTTCACAGGGATCAATACAGTTACTCATTGCAGGGAACCGCAGGAACTCGGTGGACTCACTCACTTCCTTCATTCCCAGTCTGGACATGAAGTGTTGGTCAATGCTGGTACAATAATTATGTCAAAATGTTTTTATTTTTTCCTCTGGAGGGTGTCTGGTATCAATCCCTTAGGGATGGTTGGAACGAAGGCTTTCACCTAGAGCTCCATATAGGGAGACAACCTAGAGCTCCATTTATGAGGACGACGGTGACATCCAGCACTGACATCAGACTAATTTAGAAACCTCATACAGTATATGGGTATACACGTTTGGCATCATCATCGTGACACGCACCCAGTTGGCTGGCATCGTCATCATGACACGCATCCAGTAAAAAGATTCTGAAGAGGTTTAAGGTAGCTAGCAGCATTTTCTATACGCTCCTCGTGAGAGACTCCATCGCCCTCCGTACGAGACTCCGATATTTGGCCTTACAAACCAGATATCGTTGTGTTAAGACGTTTCGGCATCCCGGTTACGGTCTAATCGGACACCACTGTGGCGGGTCCTATAGACAAGACAAACCAGCACTGGTTTGAGTTGTATTTTATATGGTCCTTCGTGAAGCCGGTTTAGGGCTTACTGCAATAACAGGATGTCGGAAGCTTCCAGGGATGGTGGCAGGACAGCTCTCCGAGGATTCAGAGAGTTACAACAGCAGGTGAAAACTTGCCGCCGGAGCCCGCAGGCCCTGGAGGTTCTGGGCGTCATGTGGTTAGACACCAGGGTCCCGAAGTTGTGGAACCCATCTTGCCGCCAGAGCGTCATGTGGTTAGATGCAACGGGTCTGGGGGGGGGGGGGGGGTGTATTGGGGGAGACAGACCAGGGAAAATGCAGGAGAATGATATATTCATGCTGGCAGAGGAACACCGGGAAGCCTCAGGTAGACCAGGGGAAAGAGAAGTATGGAATTCACTCCTCGAGCTGCTAAAGCCAACCGATGAGTGGATGAAGGTCTGTCTTTTCGCTCTGTCTATCTTTTCTGTGCATTCCATCCATAATAAATGAACTGCCTCTACTCTACCAAACTAACACTACTTTTAATTATGGTGTTATAGTTTCCAATTCACGGCCAGACAATACGATCCAACTCTATTAGGTATTCTCTCTCATTAATGCAAAACAGCCTGCTCCGTCAAACAGCAAAGCATGTGGCTGCCACTGAGTGCATTAAGCATGTGGGCCGGGTCGAGAGGTTCCGTTAATGTTTGATTAAGCATTAGAATGGGCGAGATGCTACATTAAACCTGGTGTGACCCTATCCGGAGCAGAGCTGCGACTGCCGTCTTCTCCTGAGACGACCCTCACTCTTCCCCCGGTTCCCTCGGCTCACCCGGGTTTCCACTTTCCATTCACGTAACTAAATAATGTAACCAAAGCCCTATATACTGTATACAGTACATTGCAATGGGAGGAATACCGGAAATAGCTAGATCTAGATTCTACAAGCTCACAACACGCTGCGTTTCAACTAATGTCACTTTCCACCCCTGGTTATGTTGCTAATGTAATTCCACACAAAAGGTACAACTATGGAGCAATACCACAGACATGGTAGGCTATAGGCCCACCGCCTTTCATAGATACAGTATGTTAGCAAGAAATGGCAAAGCCAATCACCAAGGGGGTTGGATCTATAGGGAGACGAGAGTGAGCCACAGAATAAGATCTATTGAATGCGGAGTAGACGCTGCTGATGGACAAAACACTATTTAGTGTCAATCAAAATAATTGCTAGGGACATTTGTGCAGTAGACGTGAATCCCTACTGTCAACTACAGTATATACGTCCTTGGAGATTACTGTGAATGTTCACTTACGCACGCACGCCATTATGTTCATAATTGGGCTACACTGTATCACACGGGGTTCATGGTGTATAGAACAGGTAAATATGCATAAACTCAGTCCAAGATAGTACACAGTTACACACACACATCCAAGCCAGAGTTTCAACCGGAGCAGGATAAAATACAAAAATCACACCCGTGTGAACTGAGTGGTGAAACTCCCCTCTCCCCCCCCCTCCTCCTCTCTCTCTCATTAGCAGGCAACAGTGCAGCACTAATACTATTATCTCTCTCTCTCTGTTTCTGGCAAACAGCGCCCCTACTGGTACTCAAGTCATACTCGTGCTCATTAATACATACATAGGTGAACACATGTACACGGACATTGCTGTTCCTTGGAGTGGTTGCACCACTCAAAAATATATAGTACAAGAAAATAACTTTAATTTTATTACTTTCTTTCTTGTGTTATTCACATTGAAAGCAGCAACACACACACACACACACACACACACACACACACACACACACACACACACACACACACACACACACACACACACACACACACACACACACACACACACACACACACACAGACAGCGTGGTGCTTAAGCTTTTGGCTGTGGAACATGTGGAGTTATAGCATGTCAGTGTTTTTAAGTGGCGTCACTATAAAAAGTGGCCCAGAGAACCCGTAAGGGCTAGAGCGAGGCAGGAAGGCCGTACTCCAATATGCCAACCGTTTACGGCCCTGGCTTCGTACACACTTGAGGCATATGACAGCAAACCTCGCGGGCAAATATTTATGAGGGATATATTATTTTTCATTGTGCGCACATTAACCCATTCTGACCTGAGATCAGATTCTAAAAATGTCTATTACATCCTGAAAGTTTCATTATTAACCCATTCTGACCCGAGATCAGATTCTAAAAGTGTCTTAGATTTTTCAAAAATAGCAGACCTACAAGCTCGTATCGCGCCACTCGGTGGCGCGATATGAGCTTGTAGATCTGCTATTTTTCAATAGCTAAAGCATGACATGATGCCAACACCAAAATGGGTGCCCGGTCAGAATGGGTTAAATCATCATCATTTGAAATATTAGGCTAGTGTTTGGGGTATTCTTTTTCTTTTTTTTTTTGCCGCAGATATTCTCAAAAACTGTATTTTTTTTTTATCCCCCTGCAGTTTTATTAGCCTATTACGTGTTGGAACTTGTTCATGTTTTTTTGAGTAGCTTTAACACTAAAACTAACTGTTTTGGCTCCGGCGGTCTCTGTACAGAACCAGACTACCTCGAGAGATGACTTCATCTCAATCTGTCACCGTTTGTGAGGATTTGTTTCACGGCCATTATTTGAATTTAGGAATTTATTATAAATTTTGACTTGTGCACATTCCTTTGGAGTGACTGAGAGCAAAGATGCAGCATAGAAAATATGAGTGAGACACCTACTGTCTACAATCTTCCCAAAACCACATGTTGAGGCCATTGTCAAGCTAGCCAACGCCTACTAAGTGAAAGGTTATTCTGCTCTTTCCGAGTGAAAGTTTATTCTGTATTATTATATATCATTGTTGTTCTCGTCTTATTTTGTGCCTGCGTGAGCACAACGTACAAACACACCAGTGTGACTGAGTCACTTTTCGTTGCCTTCAGCACATTGATGTTTCTATGCTGATTTATTTAGATGACGGACCCACGAGGCGTTCCATCAAGTCTCAGGGGTGTTTGTCTCTAGTACCACTGGCCTGGATACATTTATCAGCTCATGCACATACTGTACAAGCAACACAGAGCGTGCTGTGTACACGCATACAGTCACAGAAACCCGCCCGCGCTTGCACATCTAGCGACCCCGTGCTTTCATCCACACACGCACACGCACGCACGCACATGTACACAGCTGATTTATATTCAATTTAGCCTTCAGTGCCCTCTGAAGAGGTACATGTCAATATGACCTTGTCTGTGAGTCCTCCAGAGCTACATTCTTTGCTCAAAGGGCAGCAGCACTTCAAACACAGCCTTCCCGTATATACTACAACAACAGTTGAGTCTTTACAGCATGTCAGGAACATTGTCACATTGGAGATAAACTAGTGTCCTCCAGCTCAGGGGCCTTGTGGTTAGTGTCCACCCTGAAACTGGGAGGTCGGGTTTCCATCCCCGGCCCGGGTCACACCAAAGACCCTTGATGATGCCTCAGTATCATCAAGGGTTGGATTGGGGGGGAGATTAGATCAACTACAAATGATTCCCGAGCGCGGTACGGCTGTGGCTCACCACTCTAAGAGATGGGTCAAATGCGGAGAACAAATCTTGCATACAGCGAGTATGTACAGTATGTGACACATAGGACTATATGAAAAGAGAAGGGAACCCGCACTGCACTCATATTATGCTCCAAAAGATACATTTATTGACGACGTTTCGAGCCAAGGCTCTTCATCTGGTCAAAACTCTTTGTTTTGAGTTTTGACCAGATGAAGAGCCTTGGCTCGAAACGTCGTCAATACATTTATCTTTTGGAGCATATGAGTGCGTGGGTTCCCTTCTCTTTTCATATGTTACTTTTTGAACCCAGCACCTCCACGAAGTGATGTGCATATTTTACGATAGTACACATAGGACTATAACCTCAATTAGATTTTACTTAAGATTCATAGGGTAGTGGTTTAGGTTTGGATTGGGGTTACGACTACGGTTAGAGGATATAGAATGAATGTTAAAATCAATGCAACGTCCTAAAAGGTTTGCAAAACCAATGTATGCGAGTGTGTGCACACACACACTCGATGTGTGTGGGTCTTCCATTTGTTTTACATCCAAATGCCTTTGTTATGACTCAGTGCCTCAGGCGGAACAAATTACAATAAATGGAACTATTAGAGGAACACAGAGGGCGAAAGGCACAGTCCAAATTAAAGTCTTGCTCACTGGCCACATACTTTCTCTCTATCTGCATAATTACAACCAGGAAACCACCAACTGTGAATGTGTGTGTGTGTGTGTGTGTGTGTGTGTGTGTGTGTGTGTGTGTGTGTGTGTGTGTGTGTGTGTGTGTGTGTGTGTGTGTGCGCGCGCGAGAGATAGTTTGTGTCCAAGCCAGAGGAGGTCATGGACTGTCCTTTGATTTTTCTTGAGGCTTCTAAACACTAACAGCGTTTCCTCTGCAATAAGCGCACCCAGCCACAACACCGTGAAATCCCGAGAGTTAATTTAAGTGTACAAATGTAACCAAATGGACCCGTAAAGAGTCCCTTTGTAGACTCTCTTGAGTTAGAAATGGATAAATGAACACGGAGGTTTTTACTATGTATAGTAGGCGTTTTAATGACACAGCGCTGTGGTGTGCAGGGTGGACAATAAATTAAACCCCCCCTCACAGCCCGAGAGAGTTCTTCAGACCACACTTGTGCACATGCATGCAAGGATACGCAAACACACACACACACGTGTGTGCACGACATGGCACGGATAGGCGTGCGCGCACACAAACAGAACTGATACCAACCTGTAATTAAGTTCAACATTACAGCTGTAATAAAGTTGTCATGGGTGACTGTATCATTAGATGAAAAGACATTAAAGAGTCATGTAAAATGTGGTGGTCTTGTGTGTGCGCGTGTGTGTGCGTGTGCGCACGCACATGTGTGTGTGTGTGGTGATTTTACAATTTTCAGTGTTGCATTGCACTTGCAGTGTTCTCTCTCATACACAGACATAGAATTGTCTAAAGTGATTCCAGTGTCTTGGAATCAGAAGATTCCCGGTTCGATTTCCAGCTCCTTCTGGGCCAGTCCTATAAATGGGCCAATATGTTCCTATGCTAAATGAAAAAAGGGCTAGACTGTATCACACATTGTTTATGGTGCAGAACAGGTACAATATGCATAAACACAGTTCAAGACGGTACACAGTAAACACATCCCAAGCGAGAATTTAAACTGGAGCAGGATAAAATAATAATTATACTGTATAGTACAAGAAAATAATTTATTATCCGCACGCCGTTCTTGCTGCTCCCAAAGTTTTTTATTACTTTTAATATACACACACACACACACACACACACACACACACACACACACACACACACACACACACACACACACACACACACACACACACACACACACACACACACACACACACACACACACACACACACACACAAGCTGCTGTGTATGCAGTGGTGAGCCAACTCAATGGAACGAACACAGGGAGGGGGGGTTGATCTTTTACTTAAGTAAAAGTATCGATACTGCAATATAGAAATACTCTGTTACAAGGAATTAACAGAATTCAAAATGTGCTCGAGTAAAAGTACAAAAGTATTGGCATCAATATGTGTAGGAAGTACCAAAATGAAAAGTACACATTATGCAGAATGTCTCATTTCAAGTTTTTCCAAATGTATACAAATCTTTTGAAATAGCAGATGTCGCAGACGCATTGTGAGCCTGCAAGATCGGCTATTTTCAAATGGCCGAAATGTATATTGGGCTCTAGTGGTTAATGTTTTGTGCGGCGGTGGCTCAGGGGTAGAGTGCCTGGATGGTAACCGTAAGGTTGACAGTTCGAACCCGGGCTCCCCCAGAGTTACTGTCGAAGTGTCCTTGAGCAAGACACTGAACCCCTAATTGCTCCCGATGTGCTAGTTGGTGCCTTGCATGGTTTCCGCTGCCATCGGTGTATGAATGTGTGTGAATGGGTGAATGTAATGCACAATCTCTGTAAAGCGCCTTGGATAAAGGCGCTATATAAATGCACCATTTACCATTTACCATTTATATTGGGCTCTGGTGGTTAATGTTTTGTAATAATCATCCAAATCTAGAAAGTATAGAAATGCACTCTGTCAAGGTGCCAACTTGTAAGCAAGTACTGCTACAAATGCAACTGCATACAAGTCTAAATCCTTTAGACTTGTATTGACATTATACAAACCTTGAAACGTACCTTAGTTACGTCACCATCAACAGCCAATAAGGGACCACCATTCTCTCTTTTTTTTTTTAAATATATCTATAATTTGATTATCTATAATTTAATTACCGGTATCTATAATCTTGATTCTGCTATTTTTGGCACACAACACCCGTGCACCCAATAAAGTGCTAACTCAAGCATTAGGCGCCACCACGTCGTAAAAACATGAATGATCTCTTAACGCTAATAATAATAATAATGACCTATAATGAGCACACAGTAATATCCCCCTTCTGACTTACACAATTGTACACATGACATCATCTTTATCGACAGATATAGCACCGTGTAATTCTGATCCACAAGAACTGGTACTGCAGATAGAAAGTCATCTCTTGAGACAGACTTTAGGCTGACGCAGCAGATGTCCTTATATACACTAGAGCAGGGGTTTTCAACCGTTTTATACTGAAGAAACCAGAAACCAGAAAATATCTGGCACTCCAAGTACCACCGTAATAACTGATGTTAAAATACAGGAGCGTAGATCTGCCCCATCCTATTCAACTATTATTAACCCAGGAGGAAAATTTAAATTGTTTTGTTTTTGTTCCATTCCTAAAACAATTTTGCTGCTGCTCTGATGCACAACTGATATATTTATAATGTGATTCATCCGTCCTACAATCTTACGGCTAGGTCATGCTCATGTCATCCTCATTTCAGCACGGCTGGAGAGCCTATTTCAACCAATTGCTTGGTCAGAACAACTACCTCCTCTGAGTACCACCAGAGGGGGGCTCAAGTACCACTAGTGGTACTAGTACCAGTGGTTAGGAACCCATGCACTAGAGTGGTGCCCGTGGGGCCTCTACAGTGGTACCCGTTGGGCACTGGCCTGTGGTACTGGAACGATGCGCGTTGGAAATTAATGCCCCGCCCAGATATTATGTCTGTGTCCCTTTTATGCTCATATATGGAGGTCTTTGTCAGGCATGCCCAAATATGGAGTCTATGCAGACGTCAGAATGATGTCAGAACAGGCCAGCTCCATATATGGACCCTGGGCATGTTCCCTGTCCAGAGCCCGGGCAGAGGCCTTTTTGGGGCGGTTCTGGACAACCGTGGGTCCGACCGACTCGACACTGGGCACTGCACCCCCTGCAGTTGTGTGGCACGCGTGTGTCAAATTTGAAGTCGGAGGCTCGAACGGTTCTCGATGGATTACACACAGACAGACACACAGACAGACAGACACTTGGTGCATACTGTAGATAGATGAGGAATATCAGCGTGCGTGCGATGCAGATAGCGGGAGATGCAGTTGCGAGGCCAGGGAACTGCTGGCAGCCACAGAACAGATCACAGACAGATGCACCCCCTGCTACCACAGTACACGATGGTGATGAATAATATCATGTAATATAATTATACGTTATGTACAAGTCATGTGTCACAGTGTTTCTTTTTCCTAATGTCAGAGAGTTGACTTAGTGAATAAAAAGGTAATTGAGTGTTGACATTCACACATCTTATTTATACAGAATGTAATTACTGGAGGCCACACACACACACACACACACACACACACACACACACACACACACACACACACACACACACACACACACACACACACACACACACACACTTCATCTGACATAGGCCAAGAGTAAATACTAAGTACACAGCAGTCTATATTTAATAAAGGGATGAGTAAGGAAGGATAGGTTTTGAAAGTAGAGAAGGCATACAGCATGTAGTCATTCCAGTTAGCTGGAAATACAATAGTAATTCTTGTCATGCTACTAATCTCTTTAATTAAACAAACCTTGTATTCCCACAACCTGTTTCCATGAGACAGCATTCAACTTCACGGACCAGATACTGCTAAGAAGGCTTCGTTTATCTCGCGCCACACTTCCCTCCTACTTTGCCATGGTACTATAGCCAGAAGATGATGTGCCAAGCTCTGTGCACCTGCCATTTAGCACCAGCTGTACAAGTATCGCTGCTCTGTGGAAAATGTGCAAACCCATCAATTGTGCTGCATTATGCACACGCTATAAACATGAACATTACCACCTGTATTACTGTGTTACCCGTCTTGTAAATCTGCCATCAATTCATCTTGTTTTTTTTCCACTACCTCATCTATACTGCTGTTACTACTATTGCTACATTTACCAAGGCTGTTAATACTATTGCTAAATGTACTAATACTCAATTTATTTATAATACTTCATTTAAAATTAGACAATTGATTTGACCCTTTTTTTAATCACCAAATAAGTCGTTATGCCCATTAATTCCTCCCCACACACAGTTTATTGTACCCCCATCAGTGAGGAGTCGCACCGGGACCCACTCCCACTCCTCCCGGCAAACACTCCCTGCTGACATTTGCCGCTCCAGCCAGCCCGTAGTTCGTAGAGGTACTTATACCGCTGATACTAATGGAGGCTCTGTTCTATCCTGCTCAAACAGAGTCAGGGTGCTGCTGCTATTGTGGATGTTGGCTCACTGGAAACACTCTGCTACCTCAATGGGTCTCAAAGTGTCCTTGAGTATGTGTTGAGTGTTCCAAACCGTACGGGTGTGTAACTCTGAGAGTGTACACATGGAATCATGGTTCTATTTGTACACTCTCAGAGTTACTGTATGGGGGGTCCTTGAAATTAAAATGTTTGAGAGCCACTGCACACTAAATGGAACAGAGCCTTAATTACATAATTAGTATGATATGATTATGATAAGATATAGTACTTTATTCACACTGAAATTTGTCTTGCGACCCAGCAGCCATGTAATCAGAACACATATACACACACAGTTGACATAGTACAAAGAACAAAACAAAATGACATACATAAAGACATGAAGACAAGAGCAATGTCCACCGCCTAGATAACCCCTGGCTACAACTCCTGATTAAGCCTCAAAGTCGACTGGTGGACAAAGGACCTCATTTGTCTGACCTTTTTGTATGCTGGGACACCATGTCTCCTTCCTGAAGGTATAGCAACCTATATTCTCCATACATCAATCACATGGCTAGTGTTTGAGGTGATATTCCTTGCTAACCTTAGGATGCCGTTATCATACGTGGATGTATAGACTGAGTCTCTGAAGTGGTTGTCCAACAATCTTTTTTTTTTTTTCTTTTTTTTTTTTTTTGCGGCTTACGCCTTTTATTGATTTTTGAAGGGACAGACAGTAGGCTGACAGGAAACGGGAGAGAGATGGGGGGATGACATGCAGTAAAGGCCGTGTCGGGTCCGGGAGTCGAACCCGCGGCACACTGCGACTGGATTACCAGTCCGGTGCCCAGACCGTTACGCTACGGCCTGGGCCTGTCCAACAATCTTTGAACAAAATATGTTTAGTTGTTGCAGCAGTTGTGACTTTACCGGTACTACAGTACTGAAGAACACTCAAAATAACATAAGTGAAGAACAAAAGAAGAATCTAGCACCGAAGGATCTTAGACGGCGAAGGAAGTAGATTATTTGATTTGTTTTCAAATCAATGGGTGAAATTCATTTTTGTACAAGCTCCATCTACCACAGTGATGCTAATAGGGTGCATTAAAACACAGATTATTGATAATGGACCCATCTGTGGGTGCTGTACTCAGCACTGTACTGTAATTTGGTGCCATTTAATTTACTTTATGTTTGCATATACTTTGCACTGTTGTTTGCATAACTCTTTGCAATTGTCAGATTTAGAATTGTGTTATTTCTTTCAGGTACATTTTATACATGAATACAGTATAACCATTTTATAACCATACTAGATGAAATGTGAGATAAATGCTGCAATTTGTAAAATTGACAAAATATGACTCAACGTTGTTGAAGCAGGGATAAAAATGTCCATGGGAGCCATCCAGAAGAACACCCCTGGGTCCTGGGACCCATTACATTGAAAACCTATTTACATCACTGCTACCAATGCCATCCCATTTTTCCTTTTCAAATGCAGCACAAATTAATCAAACTGCCTGCCAGTCTGTGTGTCTGATGGATACGTGAAGTTGTCAGATTAGATCCTTGAACATAATTCACACACTACACAATCTTTTCAAAAGTCGCTGTCTTGTCTCCTGTCAATCATTGTCAGATCGCCTTAGAGCTGGCCATGAATGGATGTCAGAGCCCATCACCCTTGATGGTCCTCCAAACATGAAAGCCAGGTGTAGTTGTAGTCAACAAGCTGAGTGGAAGACTTTAGCTTTTGTCATCAAGTCACACTGACAAAATCAATCTTTTTGTAAAGTTATGCAGGCGCACGCACGCACGCACGCACGCACGTACATTATCACATTGTTTTTGTTATACTGTGCTGTATTGGCCTGAATATAAGATGACTCTCACCATGTTTCAGGTTTTATTTCCCAGCAAAACTAATTTGTCATTCCTGGTGTAATATCCGTTATCAGAGTACTACTATTACATCAGTCATGATGAATGATGCACCGACTTGGGAGAGATTCTGGGATTTCCATATATTGGCAAAAATAATGTGGACACAGACAAACAGGGATTCCTGGGTTTAGAGGTAGATAGAAGATGAGACATTCTGGCGAGACACACACACACACACACACACACACACACACACACACACACACACACACACACACACACACACACACACACACACACACACACACACAGTGTACTAATGTAAACATGTCGTCTTAACATTGCTGCAGTAGACAAACAAACAGAAAAGCGGCAAAAGAAAGAAGATGTGTTTTCCCCGGAATTCCCCATTCAGAGTACGAGCCAATAAACACCAAATATTGTGTGAGTAGCACACGTTAGAACTAAGAAACGGCAGACAACTAAAAAAGTTCAATCATCACCAAAATAGCAATACTTCCCTGCCTATTTGCAACTTTTGCAACATGCTGATAAGATAGACAGGCCTATTGATCCCATGGGGAAATTCAGGAGTCACTACAAGTGATACTGTATCGACACTGAGATAACAAATAGTGTGCGTCTTGCTCGCTTTAGAACCAAGCACTACTGAATGCATATAAATGTGGAAATGTATGAGTAGTATTGTATGAGTATATAAAATATATATATATATTTAAAAAAATATATTAATATATTAGTATTATTGTTAATCATGTACCCAGTCCATCCATACTTCTTGCCACTAAATAAATGTTTTGACATCACACTGCAGAATTACTGCTATCCATTATCTATTACTGCCAAATATTAAACAACATCCATTTAAACACACAATGCAAAGTCTCTGTTTTAGCACTAGTGGGTCTCAGTGCTGCATTTATCAAAGTAGACCACAAGACATTACTGGACTGAACCCTGTGTGGGAGTCTCCCTTAACAGGTTTAAATCCCTTCTGAAACATGGAGACTACTCTGTACCTACTGCCAGCACCTGTACAGATCTGACATCTGGAGTTCCCCAAGGGCCCATTCTCACTGGTTCTATCTAGCTATTACCACTAGTTCACATTTTGGAAAACAACATAACAAAAGATCCAGATGGTTATGGACCCATATACAGTTACTGAACAATGCAATGAATAAATACATACAGAATTTTAACTAAGTGAGGATACATGTTAAACTTTTGGTGCCAAAAAAAAAAGAACAATCAAATGCCAGTACTTTTCAAACCCCAAATCACCCAAATCTTGTTCATGCTTCTGTTTTTAGCAGGCTTGATTACAGTCTGTAGTATTGTCTTACAGGTCTCTGCAAAAAAGGACAGCTATATCGGCTTCCTATGAATCAAAATAATTGAATTTCAAATATTATTAATGCCTTATATAGCACTATCTGATATATTGCTCTGTTATGAGCCATCCAGAGCTATTAGATCATCTGGGACAGGTTTGCTTACTGTCCCCAGGGTCAGAACCAAACATACTCAAGCTTTCAGCTTTCACTTTGCTATGCACTACAGGCCTATGGTACAAACCTCAGTAATACTTGGGCCTTGAGGTATGCCCAAACCTTGTCTTATTTTACATCAAGGCTTAAAATGAACTCACTGCCTTTCCTGAGGAAAGTCAGTGAGTTCATTTTAAGCCTTTATTTCCTGAGGAAAGGCAGTGATATCTCCCAGGTACACGATTTATAGGAATGCTGTATAATGCTGTATAAGTGTATTTGCACACTTAGAAGATTTAGCCCAAGGTGTAATTACAGCAAAACAATGAATCAAATCTTCAGCCAGAGGGAAGCGTCAGGCATCCCTCATTAGTCATTAGTGGTTGCAGTAGTGGTGTCTGAAGGGCTGACAGACAAACAGACAGACAGACAGACAGACAGACAGACAGACAGACAGACAGACAAGCAGATGACTGAGAGCAAGCATGGCTAAGAGAGACAGCGAGAGGGATTAGCAAGAGAACAGAGTGAGCACAAAATGCAGACACAGATGTGTGCGAGAGATGTGTCACCCTTTTGTTGTTGCTGGAGCGTGTCTGTCCAGTGAGAACAGAAGGATGGGAAGAAGAAGGAGTAAAGGCTACAGAGAGGCAGAACAATGATGGCAGGATGAGGTAGGAAATGAAACGTTCACTTGGCCTTACAGCAGTCCCAGAGACGAGACGATGCTGCAACAACACGGCGGCTGTTGTAACACGACGGGAGGAGAAACAGCCGGAGGAGCGAGAATGAAAAGGTAGAGGGAATGGATACGGTGCAGACAGACAGACAGACAGACAGACAGACAGACAGACAGACAGACAGACAGACAGACAGACAGACAGACAGACAGACAGACGCACGCACGCATGCACAGCATTTCAAGTTTAGAATGAGTCAGACTCCTGTCAGAGTATGTGATGTCTGCGACTGCGTAGATAAAGACAGACAGACAGACAGACAGACAGACAGACAGACAGACAGACAGACAGACAGACGCACGCACGCATGCACAGCATTTCAAGTTTAGAATGAGTCAGACTCCTGTCAGAGTATGTGATGTCTGCGACTGCGTAGATAAAGACAGACAGACAGACAGACAGACAGACAGACAGACAGACAGACAGACAGACAGACAGACAGACAGACAGACAGACAGACAGACAGAAATGGAAACGGGGGGTAAGAAAATAGAGAACAAGCTGGTACTGGTGGCTGTGTATCAAAGCGGGCTGGCTGGAGAGGGAGAGATCAATCTGGTGGAATAGCTAAGAGACCTTTCAATGAACTGGCTTTAATCTCCCGATAATACTACAAACTGGCCCTGATGTGGCCCTGGAGTCGTCCGTCCGTCCCCCCCCCCACCCACCCTCTAATAACTCCCCTCTGTGAACAAGCTAAATCTTTCATAGAGGGTAAGCTTAGCTCACGGTCACTCACACGCACATACAGTTAGACACACGGACAACAGACACGTCAGTATGTGATCAGCTTTGAGGAAATGTAATGTATATGACAGATATATGAGAATCGTGTGTGTGTGTGTGTGTGTGTGTGTGTGTGTGTGTGTTTGTGTGTGTGTGAGAGAGACTGTTTATGTTGGCTCATGTATTGCATTAAACAAACAAATAAACAAGAAAGCAGCATGTGGAAAAAGTTTGCAGGCGAACACACACACACACACACACACACACACACACACACACACACACACACACACACACACACACACACACACACACACACACACACACACACACACACACACACACACACACACACACACACACAGTAAATTAAATGGATGTACTCATGATATACTCATATCATTGGTTGTTGACAAAATATCAGTATAATTTATATTGTACCCTGACATTACTGGGTTGTTAATATTTATGAAGACAATAAAAGACAATAAATAAAAGTCTTGGAAGCCCTCATCACTCATCTACTGGTTCCTTGTGTTGCTTTGTAGATAGTGAGAAGCAGCACAGCTCAGTTACTATTAATTATTTTAAAACCCCACCAGAGGTCAAAGCTTGTTCTGTTTCCAATATGCTGGGGGAATAATGTTATTGTTCACATGAACCAAGGAGGCGCGTAGGGTCAATGGATAAGATACCCACAGGCCAGATAAGAAATTAAATTAAAAGTCTGCCATGCCTCTCTCTGTATTGTACAATAACAAGACGTCTGAGGAAGGGAGTCTTTTTGCTGGGAGCTATTTGGTGTGCAGATCATTCCATTTCATTCTCACTATGCCCATGCCTCGTCAATAAACAGCCTGTGCCAACCAACTGCCACAGCCATAGGTTAAACTGAACGCATACCACGCTGGACAAGACCAACCTGTACGCTGTATAGTGCATTGCTGGAATTTGGCGTACATTTACTTGGATATAAAACCTACGGTATGACTATTACTATTGTATATGCATGCAATCCAGTGAATCCACACAATAATAGCTAAATAACTAAAGAAGAGAAACTAATTAATTAGTGCTAAGGTGAAGCTCCATCTTACTACAGTATGCATATTATGGACCAAAACGACTTATTGTAATGACAGCAAAGTAATGCACTGCAACTGGCTGTCGTGAATGCAATGTTGTGTCTTAAAACACTTAAACCCTATAATTTGTTGACAAGAGTCAAAGAGCGTAGTGTGGAGTGGACCTAGCACATCGTGGGAGGTGAGCTGCATCCCTCCAGGAACTGTCTGAGAAGCAGTGCGTAGTCAAAGCTCATCGTCTCATAAAGGACAGCCCGCCCCCAGCCACAATTTGTTCACGCCGCAACTCCTACTACAGACACCGCAGTATCAAGACCAGACCACCACATTTGTGAACAGTTTCTTCCCAGCCAGCATCAGGCCGGCCTGCCACACTGCTCTTCCTTCATGCGATCTGGGAACTGCTGTGTTTGTTTCCATTTGAATCTGCCTCTGGGGGTGCAGCCCAATACGATGTTGGACCGTTTGGTCCGCCCTGAGCCCTCCTCTTCTGGTGGGGCGCCTATGTTTTCAATTAACACTAACAACAACGTATACGCGATGTTCTGAATGCCCCTGCCGACAGATTCAGTAAGCGCTGCTCTGAATCTGTCGAGAGATTATTCTCGAGAGATTATCCTTCATGTGAATTTTCTTTGGCTTTCCTACAGTATGTGGACTTGTTTACCCCCCTGTGTGGATTATGTCACCTGCATCTGGTTAATAAACCAGACCGAATCAGCCGTTGTGAGACTGCCATCTGTCACTGCTAGTGCTGAATGTTATGTACTGCTATTTTTAGCCTCACCTTATTGTTGCACCTCATGTCTAACCTCGCTGCTATTATTTATGCTTACTTGTACTGTATTTACATGTCTTGAATTTCTTTCTTTTTTTTTACCCATTTCTATCTTGTGCTTTTTGTCCTTGCTTTTCTCTCTATCCTTCCTCTCTTTCCTGAAAACTACAACATGATGAAGGGTGCAGGGGGAAAAAATAATAATATAATAAAACATATTATATACTCTTCTTTACACCTGTAAACCTGGGATTCTTTTGTAACCCCTTTTCTCCCCAATTTAGCCATTAAGCCAATGAATTCCTCCCCACACACATTTGGGATCCGTCGCTGCTGCCCTATCTGTCAGTGAGGAGGAGCCCCCATTAGGAGGAGGACATGGAGCCTTCCATCTACTCCTCCCGCCCACCGCTCCCCGCTGACAGGCGCCGCCCCAGACTGTAGGGGTATGTGCAGTGACCAGTGTTGGGCATCGTTACTTTCTAAAGTAACGTCGTTAGGTTACTGAATTACTGCCCATGAAAATAATCCCTTACCGTTACAGATTACCTTCTGAGAAAAGTAACAAGTTAGATTATTTTCCGTTATTTTCCGTTACCCGACAATTAAAACCCAGTTTTAATGTTGTTTACATTGTAGGCTATTAGGCTACTGCATACCGTCATTGCGCCCTAATTAACTCTATGGTTAAAAACGAGAATGATATACACACCATGAACTGACCATATAGACAATATCCCCTTTACAGCTCTCTCTCTTTATTAACGAATATAATTCGCCACAATCGCCAGTCTATACACGTAGGACTGGACAGAAAGGCTGTTGCGCTGCGCTCCAACCAGCCAACAGCGCACACAGATGCCCTCTCCACGGCGCGCACCGCGGCGCATGAACAACACCATCACCACCACCGTGGACCCACGTATGAACAAGATAGTTTATAAGAAATGGCACGGCGGCCATCCTTGCAGGCAGTGACAGACAGTAACGGAATGAGAATCCTGTAACCTGTTATTTTGGGGGGGGCATTGATGATGAATGTTACTGAAACTTAAACAATTCATTAAACAATACTCACCTAATGACGCAGCCACGGAGGATCTACCATGTATAACGTAATTCCAAAGTGTTTAGACTACATTGTTTAAGTCAAAGACGCATGCGGTTTTTACTTTGGCTTAAAGCATGTTATTATTATTCCGCATAGAGCAGGGATGTCAAACTCAAATACACGGTGGGCCAAAATAAATAAATTGGTAGAAGTCGAGGGCCGGACTGTGTTTCAACACATGGGCACCGCGGTCAGGAGGACGTCCCAGGCAAATATAGCAAAAAAGTAAATGCATTTAAAACTGAAAATGCATTATTATTAAGCTCAGTTTCCTGTTCTATGATCCTCACAAAGCAGGACTTGTAGTATTATGGTGCCGGTGGTCCGTGCAATAATATACCAGAGGGCCAGTTCTAATACTAATTCAATATCATCCCGCGGGCCAGAGATAATTCATTCACGGGCCTGATTTGGCCCCCGGGCCTTGAGTTTGACATATATGGCATAGAGTATATTCCACCACCACCACCGGCACTGTCATAGTAGCTGGCTACAACCGAAACAACTTCCTCTTCCTCTTCAAAATAAAAGCTGTTTGTAACAATACTTTTATTTCTTAAGTGAACTTACAGGATGTAGTAGACGCAGGATGTATAGTAGGCTATACTATGCGCTGTGCATTGGGGCTTGGGAAGATAAATCACACAGATATGAAGGCAGGAGAAATAGACAGTGCGGGCAGTCGGGGCTTTATTATTATTTTTTAAATCTTGCACACAAAATGAACAGGGACACATTATAGTAACGGGACTACTGTTTTGGAAAAGTAACTAAGTAACTAACTACTAAATTGCAAAACTAACTAGTTAGTTTATTCCGTTACCAATAAAAGTAGTCCCTTACATAACGCCGTTATTAATAGCGCCGTTACACCCAACACTGGCAGTGACAAATACTGTATGACCCTCTCTCCGCTCGGGGGCCAACCCCCTGAACACGGGCCAATTGTGTTTGCATGGACGCTGGACGAAGCCAAATGCACCGCAGTGGATTCAATCTACGGGTACTGCCTGTGACAACAAAGTTCTGATTCTGACCGGGGTCCAACATATATACTTGGCCCCATACCCTTTCCCCCCTCTACACACCAAAGCTCCAATGCAAAAAGAGCCGATCCAAGCAGACATGTGAGCTTGTCAATACATGTTTCAAATACAAGCCTGTGCAATTGTACTGTTTAATAGCAGGAAAACCTTTTTTGTTGTTTGTATTTTTCAGACTGTCACTTGTCCCAAAGAAGACAATTGAGTAAATTACTAATATTTCACCAAGAAAGACAGAAAGAAAAAAGATAGCTAGCTTGCCATTTTGGCAGGCAGGCAATCAAGCATGAAAAAAATATATGGTTAAAGCACTTAAGCACCAATTACATTTGATGATGGGGCTGTTGATCAATGTGCTTTACTCAAGAAACGATTTGTTTTTAGTGTTAAGTTACAACTCAATGTCAGACTGAGCTGTGTGTGTGTGTGCGTGCGTGCGAGTGCGCACGTGTGTGTGAGTGTGAGTGTTTGTGTGTATTTTGCGTACTACATGGGGGGATGAAGTATAACACAAAAGTGTAGCTGAGACCCATCCAGTGCTTCATTTCTGAGTTCAACATGCCTCTCATTCAAAATAGGAACGCGGTTCCTTTCATGTACAATATCTTATAAATGAAATCGGGCTTTCCGGCACCCCAGAGCTTCTATTTTGAAGGAATCCCGGCACTGATTGTGTTGAAGGGTGAGAAGTTAAATTAAGCAATATTACACGAGAGGGTGTGGTTTAACGTGATTATTGCCACGACAGTGATGCGGTAAGGAACGGTTCCGCAAGCAACAATGAAGTGGCAATAATCACGTTAAACCACATCAGTTACCCTTAAAACTAAGAAAATCGCTGAAAATAAATATTTTTTTAATGACAGATGTAGTCACTACGACCACAAATGTCCCAAGAAACTAGCTAGCCTAGCCACCGAGTTTGCTAGCGCTTTGGGAAAACAGAGCGGCTGAATTCTTTGTTTTGATTAGGCGGTGAATGGTGCTGGTTTGATCCACGGCTAGAAGCCGTTTCAACCAATCAGATTGCTTCCTCGAAACGACCTGTTGTAGAATTACTCTTAGACGTCACATTACAAAGACCGCATCTTTACACAGCATGTGTGACCCTACAGAGAGAGATGTTACAATAACAATGGATGATCAGGAACGGTGTGGGCCTGCCACCAAGTATGCTGCTATCAATTCATGATACACAAACCGTGATCCAGGACTGGCATTATGTATACATCATTTCCTTTTATGATCCTACTCGATGCACCTCATTTCCCCGCAAAATGTCCTTGAGCTCTCTGTGCGCTCTCTCTATGGTAGCGTGTGTGTGTTTGGGCTTCCTGAGCAGACGACCATTATTAGTGTTTCCTAAACTGAAAATGAGACAATGAACAAATGTTCTTTTTATGTCCGTCAGATTGTTTTACAGACATTGCCTGCAGGTTCGGCAACGTGTTTCGACAGGCGTCCGCGGCCACGCTACACCCAGTTGCCATTAAATAATATAATAAATAATGATCCTTTTTCCTCCAGACACCAAACGTTTCATATCAAAATCCAATGTTTTCAATATTCTATAGGCTATCTTTGTGTGAGCCTCTTCAGATTAAACGGGTGCAGTACTTTTTAGACAGTATTTGGTTTAGACTAGTCTCAAACCCTCACCCTAACCCTAACCTCCCACAGGGCAGCACACCTAAACCTAATTCTTGACCCATGTCTAACCAATGACTAGTCTAAACTAAGTATGCAATTGGCTGATATATCAAGTTATCAACTATATATATATATATATATATATAATAACTTGATAATCTGCCAACCGCCAATCTACCTAAAAACTGCATTAGTGCCACCATGGCAACAAACAACAAACCAAACAACTGCAGCTTGAGTGGCCTCTACTCCTCTCCATTATCCTCTCCATGGCTGGAGCCAGTGCTGGAGTATGTTTATTGGGTAATTGCCTGGTCTCAGAGTACAGTAAGTGTCTTGGGCTATCGATCCAGGTTGGTAAGACCGTGAGCGGTTTGCTGGGAAGCTGAAGGCGTGTGCCCAGGAGTCTGGACTGTCTGTATGCTGTACCGTCTGGGCTCCTGAGTGTCCGGTGGTGGTGGTCGGGGAGGAGGCTGGAGTGAGACGGCAGCAGACTGAGTGGAACCGGCCAAACTGCCAGCCGAGCAGCGCAATGACTTTTTAATGGCTCCTCATTTCGCCATAAACTGATGAATGTGGCTCCGCGCGGCGAAACTTAAACCGCTACCCGCCCCGGCTGATTTAAAAAGGGATAATAGAACTAACTATATCGAGCGCTCGGTTTTCAATCGACCTGTGGGGTCGCCGTTGTTGCAAAGTTCAGGCCGCGACTTTTCTCGCCAAGTACCCGTTCCGCAAAGTTCAATCCTGGTAGGAAGACGTATGAACTCTATTACGTCTAGATTATAGACTCTTTCCAGCCTCTACTGAGACGTGGCCTTTCTGGCGTGAGCTCACATCTAAACCAACGTGTCTATGTGGCTATGCTCGCTTAAAATCTCCCACAATGGCAGAGAGTCATTATAGGACATAAGCTAATGCGTCAAGCTATTCTGAGTCTGACCACACCGAGCATGCCAAGGGAGACCCAGGCTAATGAACGGGACATCAGTGGATCTGTCAAAAGCAATCTGCTTCCTCATACCCTGGCTCATGGGTCAGGAACCACATACATACACAACCCGTCATGTAGGACTACCAACTAGTGCACAATGGCCAATATATATGACAGGGGTGGGGCAACTTTGATGATGGAGAGGGCCACTATATTTTCACACTCACTCCAGAGGGACACATTGCATATCGTGTCGGGCAGAAACCTCTTATCTGCATATTTTCAATTTTCTCATAAATGAATGCCCTACTTAGTCATTCTGTCACACAAAAGTAGCAAAAATAGCCGATCTACAAGCTCGAAACGCCTCACACGATGGGTTTTCATTTAATTTCAAATGCATTTAGTAATACTTATGTATACCTTATGAACTTAAATACAAATACATTGGACAAAAAAAAAGACAACATTTTATTACTAGTTATTAAGCTACGGATATAGACTGAAGTAATTTAAGCGGGGTCATGTTTGCATATTTGGAATTGTAATAGCTGAAATCAATAATACTGTATATCAGCATTGGGATATTGACCTGGGGGCTGCATAAAGTTGCCAGTTGCACATGTATAGACATGCAGTGCAAGCATTGCTTGACAATCTGACAGGTATCTAAACGTGCGGCAGCCACTCATTCACTTAAACATGCATCTAATCATACTGTATCTAACTATATCTATCCCCAACATAAATAGGTATAGTTGCACTCGCGGCGTTAACCGGTGACAATCGAGGTATGAAAACAATCTATCCTCTCAGGTTAGATGCGTAATCGGTCATTCAGACATTCGGATATCTCGTGGCCCGACTCCATTAACCCATTCTGACCTGAGATCAGATTCATACGAGGTTTCCACTGGACACACACTGGTCTGATTAACCCATTCTGACCTGAGATCAGATTCTAAAAAATGTCAGTTGTCCTTCGATTTTTCAAAAATAGCAGACCTACAAGCTCGTAGCGCGCCACTCGGTGGCGCGCTATGAGCTTGTAGATCTGCTATTTTTCAATAGCTAAAGCATAACATGATGCCAACACCAAAATGGGCGCCCGGTCAGGATGGGTTAAGAAGATCTACAGTACGATTTTAATTTATAAACACAGCCCACGGATGTCTCCAAGGCGCAACGCAGCTGGGCGACATTAATATTCAAAACATATTCCAGCCATTAACATGCATAGTGTGATAGGCATCTACTAAAGATTATTATATATTTTATTCATGTAACACATGTTTCAGGAGATAATGTAGGATAGTCTATATTATTTTAAACTGTCAATGATGGCTATTAGTTAGTGATTTACAAGTTGTAAATTACCAAATGATTTTCTTCCATAAACCACATTGTTCTGACTATGACACTGTATAGTTTAGAATAGTAGAATGGAATAGTCCCCACTTCTTTGGGGGTGTTTTTGTCAAATTAAACGTATATATAGTATGCACATACTGTAGGTGAAATTCGTCTTCTGCTTTTTACCCATTCTATAACAACTAGGAGCTGTGAGCAGCCATTCCGACGCTCAGGGAGCAATTGGGGGTTAAGAGTCTTTCTCAGGGACACACATTGCTGACCTGACCTGGTCTGGAAGTGAACCTGGGACAACCAGGGGCTCTCACTATAACCACTCAGCTATGGCCGCCCCATAGTCTGTTCCATTGGACAGATGTCGTTGGGACTGTTCTGTGCCCAGTCTGGGTTCTGTATGCAAATAATGGTAGGTGTGTGTGAGACCACTGATATGATTGGAGGGGTTATATTCCACCAAAGAATTAGCGCTCTCTCATTCGCTTTCCATACTTTCTCGGCAAAAGTCGCGAGGCGAGGCCTCTGAAACAAGGTTTTCTCCTTATTAATGCTGTTTGTCTATGCATATACCTTTATATACAGCCGTCTCCTTCTCTTTGCTCTTTTACGTCATTTATTGCTTTTACATTGTTCTTGTTCAGCACTTTGGTTTGTCCTCGGTCAAAATGTGTTATATACACACCGGTAAATAGACTTAGATTTGATGGGTGTGATATTTAAATCATGTAGCGCTCAGCAGTGCAGACACCGTTCATTCTAACAATGCGTGATTGACAGGATACGATACGACCGCTTTATGAATCACAGTATCACACGTGAGCCCCGTCATGATGGGATGACTCCTGGGCTCGGATCCACGCTGGTTTATCCCATTCTGACCTGAGATCAGATTCTATAAACGTCTTCTACATCCTGACAGTTTTCTGATAAAGCTATGTTTCTATGTCAGTCGTTCTTCAATTTTTCAAAAATAGCAGACCTACAAGCTCGTATCGCGCCACTCGGTGGCGCGATATGAGCTTGTAGATCTGCTATTTTTCAATAGCTAAAGCATAACATGATGCTGACACCAAAATGGGTGCCCGTTCAGAATGGGTTATACGCTCCCTTGAAAATTAGGGCCATCGTATAATTATTGTTACGTTTCTTCCCTTTCTCTCATGGCTCTCTCCCCCCCATGTCTCTCCCCTCCCCATGTTCTTCTTCATATTGTGAATTCTAGCAATGCCCCCTCTCTCGTTCAGCTTCATTAAGACATCCGCACATGATGTTCATGCTTGACTGCGTCCCGCTCTGATGTCCTTGAGTGAGAGAGTGAGAGAGAGAGAGAGAGAGTGAGTGAAAGCAAGAAATGAGATGGATAGATGGGGTGCAGGTTTGTTGAATTCTTGTATTTCGTGTTTCTCCCTGGGTAAAACAATGACGCTACTACAATCCCTGCTTGTTTCGCAACAGAGAGAGAACGGCCCGCGTTAGAAGCAATGGAGACTGGAGAGTGAGGAAAAGTCTGTTATTGGCATTATAGACTATGAAATGATAGGCTTCTCACAATATTTTGAGGGAAATGAATACCGCACATGAATTAGCCTCATTTAAATTCTTTGGCATTTCAAAACACTCTTACCCTTGGTTCACGCACAAGCACCTTAACCCAGACAGACAGACAGACCGGGAACGCATCTGTGCCACCTCCGCGTTTAACCACTTTAACCATAATTTTATACTAGATTAGATCAGATCTACAAGCTCATAGCGTGGCACAGAGTGCCGTGCTACGAGCTTGTAGATCTGCTGTAGATCTGCTGTTTTTATCATGAAAACGTGCAAATCTTTGAATATATATTCTTTCACAGCAAACATTTTTAACGTTTTTAGCTTCTGGGGGTCCCTGGAACAACATATTTGCAAATGAGGGTCCGCGGCCAAAAGCCAAATACAGATAATTCTGTGGGTCCTTGACATGAAAATGTTTGAGCACCACTCGTACGCTTTTCAGAAAACCATCAGGATTTGGAAGACATTTTGTAGAATGTGGTCTCAGGTCTTATAATGGGTTAACTGACGGAGCCCTTTGCCTTCACAATGGGAGACACAATTACCGTATGTATGCTCGGTATTTCAAACGACTATTACAGTCTGAGGTGAGCAGCTACCTTTTGAGTGTGTGGCTAACCAGGCTTTGAGACCTCTGGTGACACACGGTGTGCTAATGAGCAACGTTAGGGCAGACCATGTCCTCTGAACAGTACAGTCATTCGCTTCTGAAATACACGCAACCTTTGCACGTACAAATCCATAATGTGCAGAGTCACCTACGCCAGGCGTCCACAGTTTGTTCACATTCAAATTGAAGTGAAAATTCAATTGTGGGTGACAATTACAAGTGTGATTTGCTATGCAGCTAAATGGTGTTATACAATTTATATAAGTGCACACACACACACAAACACACACACACACACACACACACACACACACGCGCACACACTTCTTCACCTTAATCACTTCTTTAAAGCATTGAGCCATAGACAGAGTCTCCGAGGGGGGAATCTCACTGACAGGAAATTATGAAAAAGAATTAATTTGACCTTCCTTTCGAGGGGGAGAAAGAAAAAGACAACGAGAGAGAGAGAGATAGACAGAAAGAGAGAGAAAGAACGGGGGGGGGGGGGGGGGGGGTGGATGGAGGGGAGGGCGTCAAGGGAGGTTTCAAGAGGAAGTGCCTCCACAAGAGGGCAAGATCCCGCTGAGCGCCTGGATAATGAGACCACTCAGCTCCTCTCACTCTAAGGAAAGATATATCCCATTCACTAAAAAGCCCAAAGGAAGGATGGAAGTCACCAAAGGCTCCTTAAGTATATAAAGTGACTCTCATTCTTTATAGGCCTTGCAGCAGACACTATTGAAAGATTTTTCAAATGGACATCCTCCATCTAATTTACTGAAAATGCCTCCTTTGACTGAAGACTCCAGAGTGAGTTCTAGCCTATACCATAACTTCTGCCGTGTAGCCTAAGGTGCAGAGACTTTAGCTATGAGTAAAGGCACCTGCCAGTTGCAAACGAAAGAACTCCAAGCATACAGTATTCATAAAGTAAAATGAATACTACAGTATGCATACTGTACAAATACACGTTTTCAAGGTTCTTGGGGATACAGCTAAGGTTATTAGTACTTCTTTTGATTTTCCAGCATGATGACAGGCAAGGCAGACGATATTATGTAAAGGTCAACACTATTAATACTGTGTCAAATAGAAACAAAAAGCACTGCTCATTTTTCTCAGGGACTAACAAGCGTGAAGCACAATACAGTGCAGGCTTTCTCAAGTACGCCGAGACATTGACAGATGAGGTGGCGGCACTGGTGGATACAGAACACGTCTGATATGACTCATGGGCCTGAGGTTTTTTAGGCTTAGATATTGATTATATAAAATATACATTATGAAATGCATTAAAAACTGTACCAACCTTGTGAATAAGTGAGTGCGTAACCAGAATGTATGATCACGTCTGCACAGAGCAAGAATTATCTTTGATTCACTGCCTCACTTTGTGTACCTATACTACACACATTCAATTCAGTTTTTTTAAAAGACAAAGAATTAATCTGACAAATAAATCTCTTATGGTAGATTAACTGAAAAGAAAAAGATTCTGGCATTTGTTTTATAAAGATCTTCTAACTATTAAGACATTTGCTGTAAGAAACCATGGGAGAAAAATAGATAATTCATCCTAGTGCCCAGAGCAAAAGGAACTACTGTCTACTAAACTACGCGTGATGCTCGCGTGATGCTTCCCTTACTACCCCCAGGCCATAGTGAGCTCAAGAAGTATTCTACTAAAGCTGTTCATAAACCTTTTCTCCCCAAGACTCCAATTAGACATTATTATTCAAGATTGCTTCTCTTGTCAGTGGGAAGCCACTAAAACCGCACCAGCAACTTACATTATGTTTTAAACCCAAACATGGGGCACTTACTACTACCATTTTAGGGTAGAACTTTAGCCTATATACCCTTCAGCTAACATTCTATATTATGTTTTATAATGCTGCAATGAGGGAAAAATGGTTCACACATTGCATTATCAAAAGAGCTAAATATTAGTAAGTAATTAAGAAAATCTACTATTAATCCTACTAGTAATACTATTATTTTCACATAAAAGAACCGCAAAACATATTTTGAGACTGAAATGAGTTAATGGGGATTTTGAAAGATGAGAAGAATTTGTAATTTGTGTTTCAAAGCAATCCTCCTTTTGCAATTTATTTATTTATGTTTTACATTAACTGAGGCACCTATGGTTATGAAGTGTGGGACCAAAAGAATAAGGTTGCGGATACAAGCGGCCAAAATGAGTTTTCTCATGCGGGTAGCTGGCATATCCCTTAGAGATAGTGAGAAGTTTAGACACACGTGTGAGACTATGAGTAGAGTCGAGTCGCTGGTTCTTCGCTTGGGTGGTTCGGTCATCTGGTTAGGATGCCTCTCGAGCGTCTCCCTAGGGAGGTCCTCGATGCACGCCCGACTGGAAGGAGGCCCCCGGGAAGACCAAGGACCAAGGATCCCTCTACAGAGCAACATTAGTAACTTAATTCTGGGGGAAGTCTGGAGCTCTCTGGTGGAGCTGTTGCCACCACGACCCGACTACGGATAAGCGGTTGAAGATGGATGGATGGATTAACTGAGGCAAACTCATTCAGGCTGTGTCTTTTCTCCCTCATCTTAGGGCCTATCACACTTTATTGCTTTAATTAAAGCTTTATGTTCAAGCCAGGATAACATTTTCATACAACCAGGAGGGACAATCCCACACATTTAGTATTCCAGTTCAAAATGACTATACTCATATGTTCCAATTCCACATGTTTATGCTGTATACTGCGGGCTATAGCCTAGTTTAGCATACACTGCTATTTCTAATCAGAGGTGAAGTAATATTTATAGCATAATGTAGGATTTTCCATGTGACCATGCTGTATCTAGGTGTGCTGCAGAGCTTATTTCAACCAATATGAAGCATTTTGAAACTTTTGTCTCTCGATAAATTCTGTCATTTATTTTCATCGTGATCGCTCCTTATTAGTATACTGCATGCAGAGGTTAGCACAGTATAGCCTGTAACCACTTTCATAAAATTCTTTCAGCTGTGTAATTCAAGCATCCCTAAAAGTAATGATTTGGCATAGTTATTATTTTGTCCATAATAAAGGGAGGGAGGCTATTGAAAAAAAACTCTGAAATGGTTATTACCATGAAATTGAATATAGAAGTAAAAAGGTGCTCTTAGTGGAGCACAAATCTATGCAGGGTTTCCGCTTCAGTAATAATAATAATTATACTGTCTGACATACTGTTGTTAACGTCAATGTTGTCCCATTTAGTTTGCAGCAGTTAATCACACATGGGCTTTGACTGAACAGTGTCTCGCCCATGTGATCACAGATCATAGGTCAACCCATTAAGACCTGGAACGCCTCTGTGTCGCCTTAGCTTTTAACCACTTTAGCCATTACTTAAAACTTTAGCTGTTGAAAAACCGTGAAAATGCATAATAATGCATAAAGATGAATACAAAATTCAATATGGCAGGCAGTTTCTTCTGTCAAAAAACACTTTGTGTTTTAAATAGACACTAGTGCTTTCTAGGGTATGATTTGGGGCCCTAAAGATCAACATATTAATTCTGTCCAATACTTAGATAGGGAGGGGGTGAAATTATGACAGGTAGTTGCTGTCAAAATATGACTCCCCAGTCAAAAAACACGTTGTTCGAAATAGACACTAATGCTTTCTAAGGCGTGATTTGGGGCCCTAAGGATGAATACAAATTGAATATCAACATCCTAATACTGTCCAATAATTAGATAGGCAGGGGGTGAAATTATGACATGCAGTTGTTGCTGTCAAAATATGACTCTTTCTAAGGTATGATTTGGGGAGAGATTTCAGTAATACGCCATCGTAAAATACAGATAATGCTAGGGGTCCTTGACATGAAAAAGTTTGAGCACCACTGATACGTTTTTCAGAAAACTGTCAGGATTTAGAAGACATTTGTAGAGTCGGGTCGTCAGCTCTTAATGGGATATTCTTCTTTCGCCTATCATCGTCAAATGTCCAACTCAGTGTGGTGTAGCCGCGCCCAGGCCTCTGGAGGTGGTCTGTACAGAGGAGGACAGGTGGTGACGTATATGCTGTACGTATTCTGCAGTCTGCTCAGGCTCGCCACACTGGCATGCTGCGCTGTCTGCCAGGCCGCACTTCTATTCATAGTTGACTTGAAGCCATATTGTATAGGTGCTGCCGTCTCTCTGCGTCTCCCCAGCGGAGTGCTGTGCAAGATGAGCGCATGCATCTGTGGAAGAGGAGACGGACATAGCAACCTTTCTCTCCAGGTCGTCCGCAGACGAGCGAGCCCTCCATTGTTGCTTCCAGTCATGCTGGTTCTCCATACATCTGGCCAGCTCATTGGTGCTTTGCGCTCCAGCGTTGTTCTTGAGTGCATCCACATTCAGTATGTTAATGTCGGACGTCCTCGTGACCGGTGCCCGTGTGTTGGTTCCCAAAGCACTAGTTTGCTGGCTGGCAGCTCTTGGTGTCTTTGGCAGTGTCCTGAAAGTCTCATTCTCATGGCTGCTATTTTCTAGCTCACCCTTGGCATTCCATCATACAGATTTGTGGATTTGAAAATGGGACCAAACAGTACGGACTTCACCACAACAATGTTGGTGGATCTAAGAGATTTTCACACACGGATTATAAACATAAATTTGACGATTTTCCGTGTCCGCAAGATTAGCCACACACACACACACACACACACACACACACACACACACACACACACACACACACACACACACACACACACACACAGGAATGGATTACCCATTCATGGTGCCCAGTTCTACATCACGCTTTGGTGCATTCAATTGTCACGGTTTATAAATTATATTATGAATAAAATATTGTTTTGCATATCATTTGGCCAGTAACCTGTGCTCACCAGGTGGGGAATCACTTGAATTTAAACGAAAATATTGGATGGAATTGCGAACAATAGACAAGTCAGATAATTTATCCATTTGACCAATCATACGGTTCAGTGCAGCTCAGTGAGGGGTGGTCAGGAGGAGATGACCGTGAACGCCAAGGCCAGTGTCTGTGATGGATCAGACTATATGCAGTGGTGTAAAAAGTACTCAAATGTTTTACTTAAGTAAAAGTATAAATACGGCAATAGTATTGCAATTAAAATTCCAAATTTACTTCAGTAAAAGCACAAACATGTAGTAACAATGGAGATGGAGGGATGGAGAGTTTAGTGTCCTGGTCAACCCCATTATTGTCTGGTATGCAGACAATAAGTGACATAATAGGCCTGTAGACAGTAGTACACACCATGTTTAACCCTCTAAGACCCAGCGTTGCTTTATAGCAACAATTCTATTTTAATTAATTACTTTTTTTTTTTTTCCTGTTCTTTTTTCACCTAAACATCATCAGTGATGTTCATTGCAATGCCATTTCAATGCCATTGGTCATGATATTTGCATATAAATACCCCCCACAGATACATATTTTTTTTACCTAATTCCTAGTAGTACAAAGTAGTAGTAAGGTTTAAATCTCTTTTTTGCAAGTAGAAATTAATCCGGGTCTTAGAGGGTTAAACAAACACAGGGGTCAATAAAAGGGAGGAGTAAATAAACCGGCGAGCAAGGAAACGATTAGTCATTCTAGATCGCTGAGAATGTGGCGGGAACTTGTCACAGAGAGAGAGAGAGAGGGTAGGGTGTGAAGGGAGGTTTCAAGAGGAAGCGCCACAGAGGGCCAGATTCATCACATTTCCATTTACTCAAGTAGCCATAGCTAACAATTAGAGACGTGTACTTTTTTACGTGACTACACCATAAGCACCATTTTATACTTGGGCTATTAGAAAACAGACGATCTACAAGCGCCCAATGCGTTGCGACCATACCGTAGAATAGATACTGTACACCAGGATGCTCCTATATGAGATTTAACAGGCAATAAAGGGGAATCAATTATAATAATATACAAATCTGTGTATGACACAATATACAGTAATAGTGTGCCATTTCAGAGGCAGCATGCACGTGTTGGCCATTCCACCGTATCTTGGCGACGTGCCACGCGTCATGTCCAGAGTGCTTGCAAGTGTCAGCAAATCTGCTCGACTTGAGCCAGATGTCCTCGTCACTCAGACAACGTCCGGGCTATCGCTCTCCATTTGGAGTGCCTGTAACTCCCTGTCTCTGTTGACTGTAAGTGATAAAGGATGAGCCTCTACCGCGCTCCCAGCCGTCAGCCGCTGGCATGCAGGGGGAGACAGGGGAAATCTAATTATTTTCCTCCTGTGGACCAGCAACCCTTAAAGGTTAATCTCTGTCCGTCTGGCTAATTCTGTCTGGTTACACTGGAGTAATTACGACACATTGCTCCCTAGCTGCTCCCTCACTCCGTCTATTATCTCTCTCCCTCTCTCTCTCTCTCTCTCTCTCTCTCTCTCTCATACACACAGTTCTCAATGTGGGGTCTGGGGACCCCCAAGGGTCCCTGAGGGTGTTCCAGGGTGAAACCAAATGATGAAAGCAAAATGTCCCAGTTTATTACAGATAGCGTCCATAATTCTCACAGTCTCTACAGGGCAATGGAACCATTGGTTCCATCTGTACACGTTTAGAGTTAAATGAATAAACGATTTTCACAGTGTTCATTGGGGTCCCAGAGATACAAAGTCGTATAAATTGGGGGACTGTGGCCTAATGCATATCAAACTGAGGTTCATTTGAAATGAAAACGTTTGAAAATCCCTGCTCTATTAGTGTAGCACTTTCTGTCTATCTTTCCCTCTTGCTTCTCGGTCCACGTCTGCACCTTCTTGTCACTCTCTTTCCCCCCCATCATTTATCCATCTCTCTTTCTCCCCTCACACCCCCCCCCACCCCCACCCCCGCTTGCACGCACGCAGACAGCCAGGCAGGCACAACTTCCCACCTACAGTAATATAGCTCCATCTTCTCTCCTCCCATCACTACACCACCTATACTCCCCCCCTCTCTCTCATCCTCTATCTTTCTCCCTCCCTCCCTCCCTTTTCTCAGTTTCCGACTTGTTACGGGAGAATTTCCCCATAGCAACAGCCACAGGAAGTGCGGGCCCTGGGCCTGGAAACGATTCTGTCTCTCCTCCTTCCCCTTGTATTCCTCATTCACCCACCAGCATTTCCACAAGCGACAGCTTAAGAATCCCCCATTTTTGTTGGTCCTCTTCCTCTGTCCCTATTATAATTCTCAACATTTCTTCTTTTCTTTTTGGTGGTGGTGTTTATTTTACCACAAAACGGGAGTTATTAAAGGTCCTTGCAGACTGAACGTGTTTTTCGTAAAAACGCTTTTTGCGGAAAAGCGCAGCTAAAAATCCGAAAAACGCAGCAGTGTGCAGACACGTTAATAGCCGCCAAATGCATCCTGGTCCCTCACATTCCATTACGCACACTACGCTCTCGCTCCGTCTCTCTTGATATATACTCTCTCTTCCCCCCACCCCCCACCCCACCATCTATCATTGCTCTTTGCATCCCCTCGGTCCCTCGGTCCCTCTCCCCCCGAGGCCCAGGCCGCCTCCACTAACAGAGCTTCTTACTGAGGCTGGAGCCCTGTGTCTGCCCGGCCCGGTGGCCTGTCACCTCCCATAACGTAGGAGAGGAGGGAGATGGGATGCTGGAAAGACAGCTAACTAACTCCTCTCTCCAAATGCACTCGTGTTCATCTAACGGTTACGTTTTTCTCAGAGTTAAATTGGCATTCTGGATTTTGCCGTGTGCACGTGGCCCAAACCACGGCGAGTGACAATACGTTATGTCAACATCGTGTTCTACAACTGAATGCCAAATGATTGCTATTCACTGTCTTGGGAGTGTTCCGGTGAAGCCTGTTGAAACTCAAGACTTGTGGACAAGCTCTTGTTAATGCTAATGATGATGATGATGATGATGTAGTCTCTGTTGTGCTGCTGTGGACAGGCTCTTGTTAGTGGTAATGATGGTAACGTGGTCTGTTGTGTGCGTCTGTGGACAGGCTCTTTATAATTGTAGTGATGGTAATGTTGTCTGTTGTGTGTCTGTGGACAAGCGCTAACACCCCAAACGCCCAGGGTTATTTAATCCATTAAATCAGAGCGCCCATCGATTTATAGCAGCGGAGCACATTTAGAGACGGACCAGGTGCTATCCCGGATGTAGCTGAAGTAGCTTGATGTAGCCAAAACACTCCCGAGGCGAACGACAACAAGTCTCGTCGGCTAAAATGGGGGGGAACATGTTCGATGACGTCCCAACAGAAAATAACATTGAATGTTGTGCAACGGATGCTCCCAGCCTGTGGAGTGATGCGATCGGTTTTTATATCAATAATCTCCGTCCTTTATCATCAATCTGAGTGCTGGGCGTTACTAATTGATTGAACGGAGAACTCCTTGCCACTCAGGGTTAATATTGGTGATAGTAGTGTTGTCTGTCTGTGGACATGCTCTTTTGTTAATATTAGTGATGGTAATGTGGTATTTTCTCTTTTGTTAATATTAGTGATGGTAATGTGGTATTTTCTCTTTTGTTAATATAAGTGATGGTAATGTGGTATTTTGTGAGTTGATGGTGGCAGTGGGGGCGGAGGTAGCAATTTGAGAGATGCTAACGAAAATGTGATGCGTTGCCGAGAATGAACTGAGATGGAAGAAGTGGAAAAGGCTGGACGTGAGAGAGAGAGAGAGAGAGAGAGAGTGTGTTGCTGATTGGCTGTTATTCTGAGACGTGCAGTGGATGTTATTGCCCAATGAATTCTGGCGACCACAGAACATGAGGTGTTATGGTGGTAAGTGACCAAAGAACATGAGGTGTTATGGTGGTAAGTGGCAGGATGCTGGCGAGTGCAGAGAGACACAGATTACGGATATACATTTTAGAACATTTTCTGCTCTCAAAAGGTTATTGATGCTTTTCGGTGAAATTGTCTGTTGAGAATGGAGGAGGTCTGATTCTCATGGAGAAAATGTTATCCGTTATTGTAATAAGTGGATGTTGTATGTTACTGAGGGGATTCGATGACTGCTGTTGCACTGGTGTTATGCAGAGACGTGGTATTAAATAGTGGTAATAATGTATTACGGTGCAGCATGTGTGATGCATCTCGTCGGGTGCATTGGGACCAAATGGACAGATAAGATGAACACTGAGGATATCAGTGCGTAGTAGTGATGTATTGTGCATGAGATGCCACAGCAGTATAAACTATGGAACACCATGACACAATCATTGTGTCATAACGTTGCGATGTTTTGCAAATGTTTTAATTTATTTTTCTTAAATAAAATCAAGGTATACACAGCAGCTACTACGATGATGAGTAAAGAAGACCAAATGTTCCAAAAAGGGATGCATGCAAAAACAAAACAATTATTTCTAGGCTAACAGCTGGCATGTGAATTCTATTCTATAACTATTGTAATGTAAGCTGGCAATACCCCGGGGTGGAACCGCTGTCAGGGAGAGGAGGACCAGATGAGTTCCATATGCACCATACGGTTAGACCGCATCCACGTTTTAAAAATGCAATACGTATGTGTCATGTCCTACACAGGATTGAATCTCAGATCTCCCGTGTGGGAGACCTTAATGTCTACCACTACTGACAAGAAGGCGTCGCTGCTTGCTCAGGGGAGATATATATATGCATGGGCTTCAGGCAGTATTATGTGCAGTGGTGGAAAGAAAGTACTCAAATGTTTTACTTAGGTAAAAACACAAATACTGTAATGCAGAAATACTCTGTTACAGGTAAAAGTCAGGAATTTGAAAATGTATTTGAGTAAAAGTACAAAAAAATTACTTAAAGTACCAAAAGTAAATGTGCTCATTATGCTTGTAGATCGGCTATTTTCAAATGGCCGAAATGTACAATAATCAAAATCTACAAAGTATATAACTAAAGTTTTCAAATAAATGTTGTGGAGTAAAAGTACAATATTTGCCTCTGAGATGTAGTGGAGTAGAAGTAAAAGTACAGACATTTGGAAATACCACAGTAAAGTACAGTAATTGAGTACAAGTTACTTTACACCACTGCTTTTGTGTCATTGTCAATCAGTACTGTAAGTGTCCTACCCGACACAAAGTTATACATTTCTCAACGTAAAGTGCCACCACCTGCTACCACTGCACATGTGTTAGTTACACTATACCACATAGATGGGTTAAAAATAAAACAACGTTTTATTCATTAAAATACATACCCTGATTGCAGCTTTAAGGAGTATTAGTTCTTCACTACGGTAGATGTTATGGTGACATGTGAAGCCTGTAGGCTTACACAGTGAGTATGTTATACTAATGTTATGGTGACATGTGAAGCCTGTAGGCTTACACAGTATGTTATACTAATGTTATGGTGACATGTGAAGCCTGTAGGCTTACACAGTGAGTACGTTATACTAGATGTTATGGTGACATGTGGAGCCTGTAGGCTTACACAGTGAGTATGTTATACTAGATGTTATGGTGACATGTGAAGCCTGTAGGCTTACACAGTGAGTATGTTATACTAGATGTTATGGTGACATGTGAAGCCTGTAGGCTTACACAGTGAGTATGTTATACTAGATGTTATGGTGACATGTGAAGCCTGTAGGCTTACACAGTGAGTATGTTATACTAATGTAATGGTGACATGTGAAGCCTGTAGGCTTACACAGTGAGTACGTTATACTAGATGTTATGGTGACATGTGGAGCCTGTAGGCCAGGGGTTCCCAAACCCTGGTGCGTTCACCCCATGTGGTGCGTGAACGCCCTCTAGGGGGTGCGTGACATGAAAAGGCTAATGGCGGTTTTATGGTGTTATTACAAACGGCACAATCCTGTAAAACACTGTTGTAAGGAGATGTATAGAGCAGCTGCATGAGTATACAGCAGCTGCATGTCTCTCAGTGCAGTGATATTCTGTGATTATTTGCCATAATCATATATGGTTAGGTTAGGGTTTGAGGTAGGTTGTCGTTCGGACCAATGGTATGTCGGAACTAAAGCATGCACCCCGCTGTAGGCTTATACAGTACGCTCTTCACTAGATGTTATGGTGACATAACAGTACATAACATAACAGTAGTAGGCTCATACAGTACACTAGATGTATCATATGGTGACATGTGAAGCCTGTAGGCTCATACAGTACACTAGACGTATCATATGGTGACTTGTGACGCCTGTAGGCTCATATAGTACGTTATAGTCTGTATTTGACCTTGGGTTCTGATCCATAATGAGCAATACAATTGACAGAGAGCTGTGTGGTATGTTCTGTAACACTGTGCTGAAAGAAGGGACATCCGCACACTGCCACTTGCTGGTTCAGAGCAATTTTATTGAGCAACGTTTCGGTCTTGCGACCTTCCTCAGGCTTAATTCAAGAATGGGCTGACATTGTCACTAAATACATTTTAGGAAGTGTAAACAACCAATCAAAATGCATGTAATTTATCAAACAGATAACAGCTGTGAAGAACCTTGTCATGTGACTTGAAGGTGCAGTGTTTCTGTGAACATTCCTCATATATATGATTGAAAATAACAGATTACAATAATACAGGGGAAAAAAGAATTATACATAAATGTCATGCCATACAACATACAAGGAAGACATACAGTAAAATAAGCAAATAAATGTCAAATGTAAGATCCTATTCTGTCCGAAAGAGTGGAAAAGAATAAGAAAAATAATAATAAATTGCACCTAAAGTGCCTATTGTACCGGCTGGACAAGAAGTACAGATCAACATTTTCTATAGCATAACATTCAATAGTAGTTCATCATTAAGCCCTTTGGGGTGTAAGGTTTGTAGAGTGTGGATCCAGTAGGCCTCACGTTGTTTTAAAAGGGCATCGTGGTTACCACCTCTTCTTGGAAGTTTGACTTGTTCTATACCAATAAAGCGGAAAGTAGATATGTCATGTTTAAGGTCATTGAAATGCACTGCAACAGGGTATTCACAGTCGTTTCTTCTGATCGAACTCTTATGTTCACTCATTCTCTGTTTTAACTGTCTAGTAGTTTTGCCTATGTATGCTAAACCACAGGGACATTTGATCATATGTTATTGATCTTGAACTTCTTGCCAGTATGAGGATGGTTAAAAAAGGAGGTCTTATGTGTATTGCCACATTGAGCACAATGCCCACATGGATAATTTCCTTGTGGGAGTGGACTTAACAGGGTCTGTCTGAGTGAGACCTGGGGAGATTGAAAGTCAGAATGAGACTGAGCTCCGTAGTAAATTTGGCAACGAGTTTGAAACTATAGACTCTGTTATAAAAGACTCTGTTGGTAAATATAAAGAGAAGGAACATGTGAAGAAACTAAAGAAGTTTAAAAGGGACGCTGAAGACTATCTGTACAATGAGGTGTACGACTGGGACATCAGCACTAAACCTGCCTCCTCCCCCCAACCTACAGACTCTCAGTGCCCTGCTGCTGCAGCGAAACCTCCTCACACTACCCGAGGATATGCTGGACCCAGGACCATAGAGGACATCGTTTCAGGGATGAAGAATCAATGGACAGCGACTTCACGACGGACAGAGACAGCGACTCTAGTATCCCACCACCCCGTCCTCCTGCTTTTTTAGGACAACAACAGACAGTCCAAAAAAGAAAAAAAGTTGCAGGCGGGGCAAACGTGCAACCAGGAAAAGAACACCGTCCCTGGACGCGCAGTTACTCCAACAGACGGTAATTAATATATCTTCAAAGGAACTGTCTACTGACCAACTTACAGTATTATCAAAAGGCTTGTCCTTTGTATCTAACACAAGTGGGGTCAACTCGTTTGGCCTTAAGGTAGATCTGTTTAAATGTTTGACAGATCAAATTGAAACACTTTTTTTCTAAAAACCCTATAGCATCAGGGGCGTCTGTTAATAGTCCCTTTAGATCTAAGAGCACTTTTTGCCCGAACGTATCTAATCCTTCTATTAATACTTTTTGCAGACTCGTAGAGCAGGATGTTTTAAAAACTAATGAACAACCTTTTAGAGTGTCTAGTAATCTGTCCCATAGGGAGAAACAGGCCCTTGTGGAGTTGCTTGATGATAAAGACTTGGTGTTTAAACCTGCGGACAAGGGTGGGGGTTTAGTGGTTCAGGATACTCATAAATACAAACTAGAAATTCTGTCCCAGTTGGCAGATAAAAAGTTCTATAAAAAATTTAAAAGTGATCCAACCAGGGGGGCAGTCAGCCAGATATTTCGTGAAGCCTCATTTGAAATCGGTAGTTCATATAATGGCCTGTTGTGGCGCTGGACTGGACCCAAAAAGCCCCATAGCTCCATAGAGGCCCATGTATTTTGGCCCAACTTCACCTAGACTGTATTACCTTAATAAACATGGTCATGAATACTTTCTTCTTCCAGTCACTAGTTTAAAGTCTCATTTCTAATGTCATAATATTCTTTTTGGAAAATTATGGTCCCATTAATTAAAATAATCACCATAAAGTTGCGTATGTTCTGAGGGGCGTGGCTACCGTTACCGTCTATGATTGGGAAGTCCCGCCTCGTTGTCTGGGCAGCCAATGGCCAGCTGGACCCAAACGGAGCCAGCCAATGGCCAGCTGGTACCAAACGGATCTAGAAAGATGGCGACTTACATCAGGAATTAGCATATTATTACAGGCTTCATTTTACGTTCATGTTAGACCCGTCGAACGCTTTGTCCATATTTTTTACAGTCTATGGATCCAACCCTGTCATTTCAGCGTGAGATATTCACTTTTTTGGAGAATGCAAGAACCAAAGGTTTCATCTCCAAACCTGAATTTGACTTCTTATACAGTCAACACCCAATCCGACCTGTGTTTTACACACTTCCAAAGATTCATAAAACTATGATTGATCCACCCGGACGACCTATTGTGGCACAGATTAATTCTCTCTTGTCACCCCTGTCAGAATATGTAGACTTTTTTATTAAACCTTTAAGGGATTCTACTGACTTTAGTAATAAGATTTCTGATATTTCCGATCTATCTGAGGACACATGGTTACTCACTTTAGATGTCACTAGCCTATATACTAACATAGCACATGATGCTGGTCTTGATGCTCTTACATACTATTTAGCCAGTCGAGACAACACAAGCATACCACCAAATCAATTTATCATTGATCTAGCCTCCTATGTGTTGAAATACAACTATTTTAGTTTTGACAATGATTTTCATTTACAAGTATCTGGTACATCCATGGGTTCCATCTTTGCGCCCAATTTTGCCAATCTGTTCATGGGACATTTTGAAGAGAAATATGTCTACAACTCTGAAAAAAACATGTACAAACAAAACATTATTAAATGGTATAGATACATTGATGATATATGCTGTGTCTTTAAAGGTGGCTTAGATGAAGTTCAACATTTGTTGACATTATTGAATGGCTTTGACTCTAATCTCAAATTCACTATGGAATGTAGCCAATCAAGAGTACACTTCCTTGATATGTGGATAGTATTGAATGAAGGTAACCTGTCCACAACCCTCTATCAGAAAGAAACAGATCGTAATACTTTATTATTGGCCACCAGTAACCACCCCCCCACTCTCATTAAGTCTTTACCCATTAGTCAGTTTTACAGACTGAGAAGAGTTTGTTCCTCTAATGAGGATTTTATTGATAAATCATCTGAGATGAAAGCCAAGTTTGTTGAAAGAGGTCATTCACTTGAATGTATTGATAAAGCGTACACATTAGCTTTAAATAAACCTCGTTCTGAGCTTTTGAAAACAACTCAGAAAAAGTTTTCGGTCACATGTGTAACCACATATTCTCCTTATTCACATAGAATAAAAGCTATTTTTAAACAAAATTGGCATATTTTAACTTCTGACCCTGAATTGGCTACACTATTCAAATACCCACCCCTATTCTCCTTTAAACGGGGTAAGAATCTAAAAGACCAGCTTGTACTTTCTGACTTTCAATCTCCCCAGGTCTCACTCAGACAGACCCTGTTAAGTCCACTCCCACAAGGAAATTATCCATGTGGGCATTGTGCTCAATGTGGCAATACACATAAGACCTCCTTTTGGTTTTAGCATACATAGGCAAAACTACTAGACAGTTAAAACAGAGAATGAGTGAACATAAGAGTTCGATCAGAAGAAACGACCGTGAATACCCTGTTGCAGTGCATTTCAATGACCTTAAACATGACATATCTACTTTCCGCTTTATTGGTATAGAACAAGTCAAACTTCCAAGAAGAGGTGGTAACCACGATGCCCTTTTAAAACAACGTGAGGCCTACTGGATCCACACTCTACAAACCTTACACCCCAAAGGGCTTAATGATGAACTACTATTGAATGTTATGCTATAGAAAATGTTGATCTGTACTTCTTGTCCAGCCGGTACAATAGGCACTTTAGGTGCAATTTTTTATTCTTTTTCTTATTCTTTTCCACTCTTTCGGACAGAGTAGGATCTTACATTTGACATTTATTTTACTGTATGTCTTCCTTGTATGTTGTATGGCATGACATTTATGTATAATTCTTTTTTCCCCTGTATTATTGTAATCTGTTATTTTCAATGATATATATGAGGAATGTTCACAGAAACACTGCACCTTCAAGTCACATGACAAGGTTCTTCACAGCTGTTATCTGTTTGATAAATTACATGCATTTTGATTGGTTGTTTACACTTCCTGAAATGTATTTAGTGACAATGTCAGCCCATTCTTGAATTAAGCCTGAGGAAGGTCGCAAGACCGAAACGTTGCTCAATAAAATTGCTCTGAACCAGCAAGTGGCAGTGTGCGGATGTCCCTTCTTTCAGCACATTGTATACTCCTTGTCATCATCGCACAAATCCCAAATTGCCTGCCGGGTGTGCGGAAGTCTTCTCTCTACATGTTCTGTAACACACAAGGAGTTGCTTAGCTACTCATACCGATATCTCAGTGTAATCCACAATAACAAAATCAGACATATAAACTGGTTTTCTGGCCCGGACAGCTGGTATAGCCGTCTGGGCACCTACTGTAGGCTGGTAATCCAGCCTGACAGCGTGTTACTGGTTCGAGTCCCGACCCCCACAACCTTTTGTCACCGCTTTCGTCACCCATACTACTATCAATAAGGCCTAAAAAAATATATCATTATCTTAAAAAGGTTCTATAAAATGTATGGATGACTCAAAGCTGATTGTTATGATAAGTAAGATCACACCTTAGATGATGATACACAGTAGGGGTGGACAAAAGTATTATCACGATAAATTATATTATCACGATATCTTTCGCACATTTATGGTTAGTTTCAAGTTACTTAAAGGAGAATTCCATGCTAGAAGGCTTTCTTACCTTTATTTGTAGTTGTTACGTCCCCACCAAAGAGGTCCAGGTGTTATTTTGTGCAAAAGCTCATTCTTTCCCCTACCATAAGCCCTCAATTAATTTAATGGAATTGCATTGAATTGAATGGGGCATTGTGCTAATTCGCTTATTTCCATCGCTCAAAAATCAAATCAATCAAATTCCAAGCAGCACACTTTACTACTTATTTTCGCACAAAAACCCAACCCCCATTTAGAGCTTATATTATAAGGGGAAATAGCCAATAATGCACTTTTGCACAAAATAACACCTGGACCTCTTTGGTGGGGACGTAACTACAAATAAAGGTAAGAAAGCCTTCTAACAGTACAATGTAACACAAAACGTTACGAAAAAGAAATGCCATTTAGTAGAACCTCCAGAAAAACGCGGGAGAAAATCCTTGATTATACGATGGAAATGGAATATGCAGTTTTATGTGAATTTATGCCTTAAAATTGTGAGAAATTGTGAGAAATTGCAAAAGTTGCGAAAAAATGCAAAATATGATATAATATAATCACTTTAAAAAAAGTGATTAACCTGTCCTACAACCTATGGTATTGGTTCTCAAAGTGGGGTCCAGCAGTTCAAGGGGGTCCCCAGCTAAATTTATGAATATCATAAATATCCACAGTATTTAACCACTTTAATCATACACATTGGCTATTTGATAGCCGATCTACAAGCTCACACACAAAATATTTTTCAGATGGGGGTCCGCAGTCAAATACATATTCATTTAGGGGTACTTGAGTGAGCACAGCAGAGCCATGCAAAACATCTGCCTTTCATGATTTTCAAGGCAAAAAAAGCAAAGCTTTGTCAACACTCTGCCTTCATTTACTGCACTTCAAGGCAAAATACCCTATGTCATTCCTTAGTGAAGTGAAACTCCGGTTTATGTTGTGGTTTTACCCTCTAAAGGGATTTAAAATGTTAAGCGCCTTGCAAGTTGCAAGTGTTGATCCCATCTGCTTCCCTGGAATACTATAACTTTTAGCTGAGGAGTTTGTTTGCTGGATACGTTTGAACGTGGCAACGTTTTAAACTCAGTTTACAAGAAGTATCATCAATGGACGCATGTCGCATCAAGTAGGATTCACTTTAAATTGTCATTATGAAAGTTTGAGGACACTGACGGTGAACAGCGCACGCAACACGCACACGCACACGCACACGCACACACACACACAGCGTGTTTATGCAAGTATGAAGTTGCGGTTGGCGAAACTGTTCGTTTGGTCCTTGTCCCTTACCGAGAATCCGAAATAGTTCCATCCCACTGACAAAGATATTTTTGGGAACCTTCAACTAGTCCTTCCTCAACCTCCACTCGCTCGTCATCCGAGTATAATTGGCCGTCCATTTCTTTTGTCTTTCTTTACATATTATTCTGTGCAGAGCGCAGTGCCTGAGTGCCAGTGAGTGAAACGTGAATGCGCAACGCACCCCTGTTTCCCTCTCTGCCCAGAAGAAAGGGGCCGGGGACTTTGGGAGTGCTCAGAACACAACCGATCTAGAAGCAAACAATGCCTTGCATTGCGGTGCAGTAGCGACACGTTGTTAGCTTGTAGATTTGTTATATTTGGTGAACGACGTGTACTGCAGAAGTACACATCGTTTCCATCACGATAATGCAGCAAATTTATCGTGATGGAAACGATAACTCTAAAAAGCCATATTGTGGAGAAATTGTATCGTCCAGACAATATTTATCGCCATATCGAACACCCCTAATACACAGTAAATATCCACCCATCCATCAACTTGAGTGTGGGGGTACAAATATGAAACCAAATGTGGACCCATTCATTTGGTTACATTGATATAGTCTCAGAGTTAAACCATGCACCGTGACTCCTTCATGAGTTCTACTGCTTAAAGCCGTGTTTTTGTGGTGAGGTTTCTGGTACCTTGCGTGAGGAGCTGAAGGGTCCGGACCTCCTCGCGGACGCGGAGCTGCAGGACCTGTTGCAGGATGTACTGTCTCTGGGCTTCCTGCATGATGCCCATTCTCTCCAGCTTCCTGTCCGTCAGTCTCATCAGAGCTCGCCCTGCAGGACAGTGAGGAAGCGAGTGAGTTTGTTTATTTAGTTTATTTCCATCAACAGTACTATGACATGTCATAAACATTACATCCAACATTTCTGGTTGATCGAAAAGGCCTATGGGCTGGGCTGAAGCTCACAGCGTATTAAATGTCCATTTACGCCATAACACTTACAAAATGCATTGTGAATGAACACACAAAAACATTCCGTCTCCACATTCCAAACTAGTTACATTGTTAGATAGATAGATAAATAGATACCTTTATTATTCCGCGGGGGAAAATCAGTCCCCCGCGTTCAACAATATTCAATATCTATATTATGTAAATAAATAATGTAAATGTTTACATTATTTATTTACACAATATTAAGTTCATAATTATTATTTTTTAAATATTTTTATATAGACCCCTTGTACTATAGACTCTTGTCGCTGCTGACCCCTACTTGTTGGTAATAGTATTAGGGAGGGGGTAAGCAAGCGTCTGTTTCGGTATAGGATATATTAAAAAAATTATCATGATCATTACTGAGCACCAATTATATGAAGATAGGTTGAAAAGTGGTGAAGTGGTCCTTTAAGGGCAGAAAGATGTAGACAAAGAATTTATGCCACCACAGGAAATGTATGAGGAAGGGTGGGCGCACGCGCGCACGCACGCACGCACGAGCCCGCCGGCATGATGCAAGGGCAGAAAAAAATGGCCAATAAATCTTGTATTACAGTACATGCCCAAACCTACAATATTCCCTCAGTCGTACAAATCTCTTGATGCTGTCAAGTCCTGCACTGAATTATATATAAACTGGCTGTTGCTATTACATCAAACTCAATGCTCTGATCTGATTTCTCTCCCCAGCAGAGCACACAATTCTCATCTTAACATAATAATTTGCATATCCCCTGAAACAAAACCCTCTTGTGTCTCTCTCTTAATTTTCAACTCGTTTGAAATCCCCTAATTTAATCTCCCGATCGTTTTCTGTAAAAGGGATTTCTGCTGCTGATAAAAAGGAAAATGGAGAACGGTCTAATTAACAATGCTTGTCACGGGATGGCTTTGTAGAAATGTAGGATGGAGAGGAGAAGATAAGAAGATAATTCATAGTAATTACTATGCGTTAGGTCGGACCCCTGCCTGCAGATCCCCTTACTCCTTTGCCCCTTAATGAGGGCCCCAGTAGGCAGAGCCTCTGATTGGCTGACAGCCAGTGAACTGATCACTCCTCATAGGCTAACGGTTCCATTAAACTCTTGTGGTTTATCGTCTCACAGTGGGGTGCCACAGTCCGACGGTCACATGATGCTACCGTGTAGAGCTGTCCTGCTTTCTCTCTCCCAGATGTTTCTCTGCCTCTAGCTCTCCTCCATTCTCCTGAAATATTTCTCAGTGCTCTCTCAATCTCCAGTGGCGGAAAGTAACTAAGTACATTTACTTAAGTGCCAAATATTGTACTTTTACTCCACTACAATTATTTGAAAACTTTAATTACCGGTAATTACTTTTTTGATTTTATATTACAGAACATACATTAACCACTTCAGCCCTATATGCATTGCGGCCGTTTGAAAATAGTCCGATCTACAAGCTCTCAGCTTGTAGATCTGTTATTTTCAAAATATTTGCATACATTTGAAAACTTGAAATGGGACATTCTGCATAGTGAGTACCTTCTGCTTTTGGTACTTACCGGTAAGTACATTTATTATTCTGAATAGTTCTACAATGCTGTATTGATACTTTTGTACTTTTTCCACCACTGGTGCTCTTCCTCTCTCTCCCAGATGTTTCTCTGCCTCTCTCTTCCTTTTTCGTGAAATATTTGTCAGTATGCTCTCTCTCTCTCTCTCTCCCTGGTGTCTGTCTGGTGTTATGGCGTGCTCCTGAGTCTCTCCTACACAGTGTCTCTCATAGTGAGGGTTCATTCTCCCGTTGCCTCGGCTCATTCTGTGAAAAAATCCACTGAAGCCGATAATGGCGTGAGATTAGAATCCAATTTTCATCCGTAAATTGGTATACTCAGTACTCACTCTTATTCAATGTGCCTTCTTTTGAACGGCACAACACAGAATGACACACATTGTAATTTCATGCCTATTGACTTGTTTTGAAGATTTATTGTGGGCTCTTTGAGGACAGTGCCCCCCCATTCTACGTCGCGCACGCTGGCGCAGTACAAAGGGGAGCTGTTTGGAAAGCTAAGTACCCTTAAGTGTTAGAAGTACACTAGAGTTGAATGTGTTAGACCAATTTTCCTGCCGTTAACAAAAGAAGCACTTTACTCAGCACAAGTCCAGATGGGGGTAAAATGCCAAGCGTAGTTAAGATGCTCCGACGTGAAATGGCTTGATCATTCCCCATTACAAAAACACTGGGGAGCCAACTCCGGTCGCAAAGGCCCGGAAGTGAGGAAGAAAAGGAATATTAAATGGAGGGACTGAGATACAGGGATTAGTGAGGAGTGGGCAGGAAAAAAGAGACAGAGGGAAATAGGGAGTGAAAAGAAAGGAGGAACGAGCATTAGAAGAGACAAGATAGTCTGGCAGAGACAACCACTGTGCACACAAAGCATGCTGTTATGGGTCTATAAATATTGACCAACCATCACTTGGCACCTCATCATGTAACCAAAGATAGATCGGCATGGCAACAGAGGCTCACATTCTCCACGCTTCGATAATAACCGTCTTTAATAAACACACACACACACACACACACACACACACACACACACACACACGGCTTCTTTATTGATCTTTGTTTAGTGCCACTCCAAAAGAACATTTGATCTCATTAATCCAAAACATGATCACATTTAAATAGCAAATAGAGCAGCAATTCTGAGGGCGAACACTCAGTGAAAATAGCAGTTTTTGCCATAGATAGTGTTGAGCACTAAAAGGGGGAGGCCAATTACAGACCCCCCTGGGGGACTCAGTCAACTAAATTTATACGTGGTTAAAACTCCCCGTTTCCCCTATACATGATTTCATTCACCATGTGATTCTTGGCCAACACCATTTCTAAGCATGTAATAGAGACGAGGGATAAATCACTGACAAGATCTTCAAAAAGCTAATGGAAGGTATGAGTATAGTGTAGGTGTGGGCAGCGTGGTGGTGGAAGCTGGGAGGCATGCTGACGGTTTGTGAACAAGCTGCCAGTTCTTGGCAGGTGGCACCAACGCGCCAGTCCTTCTGGTCGGTAGGCAGCAGAGCGATAGCAGTGGGATGGAACGCCTCTGTAAGGAAGCCAAGATTTGTTTTTATATGCCAGGCATGGCCTGCTTGAAGAGCATTGCGTTGAATCACAATCTGTGTTGCGTCAATGTGACGTTCCACCTGCTCCACACGGTACGTTCAGAGCATTCCGGAGAGACACGATATCCATTGATTATGCTTAATACGTCCGACGTCCACATAGAGTGCTGCTTGTGCTTTAAATAAATGCATTTTAAAGACACACCGAGCTGAACACAGAATATTAACAGCCGGCAAGCAAAGGACAGTGGCCTAATAATAACTATAAGAACATTATTAATCGGTATAGATGACTGTAGCGCCGCAAGAATTGTACAAAATCAAATCATGTTCATTGTTAAATTAACTCCCTTAGTGGACATGTAGTGTAAGTTTAACTCAGAGTATGTACAAAAACGAAAAGAATGGCTCCTTCAATTTGGTTCCAATTTTACACTCAATAGTTCGTATATTTGTATATCTTTCAGATGCGGATGCAGGTGCGTTGGACAGTGACAAATTAAGACAATCATGAACAAACATTCAAAGACCTGAAAAGGCCTTTATGTCTCAAACTCAGGCTTCAGAGGGTGTAATATATTTGAATTATTTGCCTTTACATCTTCACACCAATTCAAGTAAGGTTCTAAAATGAATTCTCTTAACCACCAAATACTTTCCATGTGGTCTGCCAAATGAACCTGGGTGAATTCAATATTTTCCCTAGATGTTTACCGTTTTGTGATATGACTTTTACTATTGTGATATGCTCTTGCAGTTTTCTTTTCTTGTTATATTGTCCATATTGATTTTGTTGTTGTTACAAATGTTTTATTTGTAATAGATCTGCATATTCAACGTTGATTTGTATCCTCATCCTAGGAATGTACACATATTTCTGGAGAAACTCTGGTTTGAAACACACGGGACAGGACTCAGAATTCGGCTTTGGGACCAATTATTTCAGGAATTCCAGGATTCATGATGTGAATGAAGATTCGGGCATCAATACTTTATTAGCATTTCAATGAGACATTGATCGGAATTTGACTTAGTGTGAGCTCAGTGGACACGACAATACAATAGTATATAATAGTATAAAATATGAAAATGCTGGTGCATTAAAAAATAAAATCCCACACAAATTCAGTTAATGTTCTGAACTGATGATGAGAGGATAACTCTGTCAGGATATATACTGTAGCCTATACTGTAAGCTGTGGGTAGTTTTGATCTTAATGCTTTGTAATCTTTTTCCTGAAGATGTGGAACAAAAACAGCCTGATTATCTTCAGACCCGTCCTTAGAATGCAGGCGTTATGAATATCACAGATGCTTGGCAGATCCTCATTATTATTTTATTTTTTAATGCTTCTTCACTACCTTATTTAGGTCCTTCTTGTGTCAGCTGAGCAGTTGCCAGTTTCCATACCAAACTGTGATAGAGGACGTGAGAACACTCTCTGTAACAGCTCTGTTAAAGTCACTAATTTCTAGCCTGGGTTCCAGCCTGAATCGTGCGTTCCGTGATTCTGAATTGTCACTCGCTGAGTCGCTAGTCGCTACTCAGTCTGGACAGAGGCTGCTTGACTCGCATTTGATAACATCAACTGTTACGTAGCCACGTTGTTGCTGATATGTCATCAGCCAGCGCCACTCTGTCCATGCTTCTCACGGTTAGAAGCTGCCCACTGTCTCACTGCAAAAAATAGCGCCGTTCGAGAGGTGAGAGTAAAAAACTATGGTAAAAAGTAAACGATTCATTAGTCCACTGTCAGATGCAGTAGTACAAAAACAATGATGGCTGTGTGGGGTGAGTTTAGTGAATGATAAGGGGACGTTGCAGGACAACAGCAGTAACTGTGCAGTGCGATACGTCAAACTGGTGTTTTTCCTCAACCCACACCACAGACCAACCAGAAGCCATGGTTCCATTTCAGCCTTTCATATGTCCTGCCTACCAAGTTTGAGATTAGGAGACTGTCCAGACTGAGTTGAGATTAGGAGACTGTCCAGACTGAGTTGAGAAGTCACAACAAACCATGTACAACCCAGATTCGGCACAAACAAGGGACTAAATTATTTTTGCTCCTATGCCACCAAAATGTGGAACGCCCTACCAACAGTCATTAAGACATGTGAATCCCTTGACTCCTTCAAAACCGCTCTCAAAGGGCACCTACGGATGGCTGCAATTCGAAACTGGCCTCTGTAAAATCTGAATCCCCCCCCCCCCCCATTTCCCCTCACTGTATATATATCTTTTCCCTTTTTTCTTCCTATATGATGAATTCCTGTTCTGTTCTTTAGCTACATAGAAGTGTCTATTTGTATGTCTCTAAATGTTTTTATGAATTGAACAATGTGGACCCTGTTGTAAACAAGTGTAATGCTTAATTGGGTCGTCCACTCACAGTTAACAGTCTTTGTATTGAGTTTGTGCTTGAAATGTACTGTAATTCTGCAAACTGTAAATATTTCAATCAATCAATCAATCACATTTTCAGGTCCGTGGAATGCAGCAAATCAGGCTGGAACCCAGGCTAACCCATTTCTGCCTTTGACACCTGAAACGTCTTATTGTCAAATTATAGCTTTTCACCAGAGGAGAAAAACTTTTATTTTTTTTCCAAAATGAGTTAATAGCACAGGCAGACTCTTCACATACTAGAGCATGTATGAAACTAGAAAAAGTGCCCTTCCGGGCACAGGTCTCCACCAGGTTATCCACAGATTCGTGCAGTTAGAGGTAAAAACACTTTTCGGCCAGTTATAGCGCCACCTTGAGGCTGAGTTGAAATTGTTCATGTGGCATTTCGTCCTCGGCCTAGTGGGAATGTGGGTGCACAATTTTACGGAAATCACGCGATGTGTTCATGATTTGCAGCATTTTGTTTGAAACTGAGCACTCCTGTGAACTTTGGAAGCCAATCTTAACCAATCAGGATGGAGTCTGATAAATCTGAAAGACCCGTTTCGTTGAATGGCTCTAGAGAGACTGTGTACCAATTTGTGTGATGTTTGGACAAAATCTGTAGGTGTACTGTGCAAAAACTTGTTTTGCACAAAGCGGCCTCCTGGTGGCGCTATAACAGGAAAAACTGGAAAGTTTGGGGCAGAGGTTCATCGTTGGCATCCAGGGAGTGTGTGTGCAAAATATGGCATCGACCGGGTTAACGGTGGCCGAGATTAGCTGTTCACGGACACACGGACACACGGACGGACGGACGGACGGACGGACGGACACACGGACGGACGGAGTGCAAAACATACTCTCCCCACATGCCTTCGGCCTGGTGGAGACAATAAGTAATAATGTAAATTTATGAAATAAATGCCCAAACATGTAGCTAGGTGTAATGTTTGTAATGAGTCCACAGAAGTGAACCTTTCAAGCCTGTTTTCTCAAGACATTACTCTATAAGCCATATCTCCAAAACTGGTGGGCCAAACTGAACAACCAATGTCAATTTGAAGATATGATTCCCTGCTTTTATACAGTATGACATGAAAAAAACGAAAATTCAATGGCAGTCCCTGAGTCAAATTTTGTCACAAATGATGGTCCCAAGGAATTTGCTGCCATTAACACTTACAGCACGTAGGACGCCTGAGAACGTCATAGGATAGAGTAGAGTAGAGTTCTAAGGACGTCTGAGGACGTCCTAGCGACATCCCAGCGATGCGGGGCGAGATATTAATATTCAGAATTTTTCCTATTTATTTTTTTGGCATTTCGCTTTTCGCTTGCCGTATGCTAACGCTCAGTGCAACTATTAGCTTATTATTGACTCCCACGTTAGCGAGACGGAAAGAATGACTCGTAGCTCCTAATCCAGGGCGCTCTCCGTGGTGATGAATAGAGCGATATGCTGGCGCTTATTTTCTGCTCCTCATCCGTCTCTCCCGCAAAATATGAACGCTTTTTGGAGCGTAAAACAATATATTAAGATGATCGGGGATGTTGAGGTCACTTTGTAAAGTCAACTTTTTTAGGAAAGTGTTTCCGGTTCATGGCTTTCAAAGTAAAAGCGATCAGACACCTCCGGTATTCTATAGCCTATATTTTGAAGGCAGTCGGCGTACTCAATGTGTTAACTCCTCATGGCCTATACACCAGAAAAACTGATTTATACTTGGTTGCGTGCCATATCGCATGCCGAAAATAACTGATCTATACTGTACAAGATTGTAGATCTGCTTTGGTCAGCATGCAACACTGGCCCGCAACCATGATGTATAAATTAAGCATAATTCCTCTCTAACTCTCTGGTCTTTCTCAGCCCACCAGTCTCTCTCTGACTCGCTCCTTCTCCAACGTTCTCCCCCTACACCCTCCCCACTGCAGTTCTTCTCCATCGTTCTCCCTCTACACACCCTCCCCACTGCAGTTCTTCTCCATCGTTCTCCCTCTACACACCCTCCCCACTGCAGTTCTTCTCCATCGTTCTCCCTCTACACACCCCTCCCCACTGCAGTTCTTCTCCATCGTTCTCCCTCTACACACCCCTCCCCACTGCAGTTCTTCTCCATCGTTCTCCCTCTACACACCCTCCCCACTGCAGTTCTTCTCCATCGTTCTCCCTCTACACACCCTCCCCACTGCAGTTCTTCTCCATCGTTCTCCCTCTACACACCCTCCCCACTGCAGTTCTTCTCCATCGTTCTCCCTCTACACACCCTCCCCACTGCAGTTCTTCTCCATCGTTCTCCCTCTACACACCCTCCCCACTGCAGTTCTTCTCCATCGTTCTCCCTCTACACACCCCTCCCCACTGCAGTTCTTCTCCATCGTTCTCCCTCTACACACCCTCCCCACTGCAGTTCTTCTCCATCGTTCTCCCTCTACACACCCTCCCCACTGCAGTTCTTCTCCATCGTTCTCCCTCTACACACCCTCCCCACTGCAGTTCTTCTCCATCGTTCTCCCCCTACACACCCTCCCCACTGCAGTTCTTCTCCATCGTTCTCCCTCTACACACCCTCCCCACTGCAGTTATTCTCCATCGTTCTCCCCCTACACACCTTCCCCACTGCAGTTCTTCTCCATCATTCTCCCTCTACACACCTTCCCCACTGCAGTTCTTCTCCATCGTTCTCCCTCTACACACCCTCCCCACTGCAGTTCTTCTCCATCGTTCTCCCTCTACACACCTTCCCCACTGCAGTTCTTCTCCACAGTTCTCCCTCTACACACCCTCCCCACTGCAGTTCTTCTCCATCGTTCTCCCCCTACACACCCTCCCCACTGCAGTTCTGAGTCACTGGCTCCAAAAAAGTTCCAAAAGCCATAATTAATACAGAAAGCAGTGTAGCATGGACACAAGCAGAAGAACACACGGGTGTGTGTGTGTGTGTGTGTGTGTGTGTGTGTGTGTGTGTGGGGGGGGGGGGTTGGGAGATAAGAGCAGTGAAGAGATAATGGGGAGAAGTGGATGAAGAAGAGAGGGGTAGAAATTATGCAAAAATGAAGTGAAGTGTAGACATATTCAGCATGGCGGCGCGGGGGGGGGCATGGTAAAATATGAGAGTCCCTTAAAGGCAAACTGCTATAAACGTTTGGTGTAGACTCTACACTCTAGATGGTATATGATGTCATTTATATCCAATGTAGATTGATTCTAAATATTTTTCCATACTGCTGCTGGTGACAGAATATTCACGGATACTTTGACTACATTTATATTCCTAGTCGGTTAATAGCTCATGCATCATGCAAATCACAGCCGGTCTATGTGCAGACGAACAGAAACCAAAGTCTTTGGGTGCCGGTGGGAGTATGGCTGCAAAGCTGAAACTTGACGGAATTGACGGAAGGGCACCGCCAGGAGTGGAGCCTGCAGCTTAAATTTGACTTTACTTTACTTTATTATGGATCCCCATTAGCACCAATCATTCACAACATACTGTACTACAGATACAATACACAGACAGACAATGGCTCACTTACAAAAGGTTATAAGAGATACATCTCAGAAATGTAGGTCTATTATGTTGTGTATTATACAGGGGCTCCAATCCACAGGTTTGTATTGTGGCAGTGCTTAACCCATTCTGACCTGAGATCAGATTCATACGAGGTTTCCGCCGGACTCACACTGGTCTGATGAACCCATTCTGACCCGAGATCAGATTCTAAAAATGTCAGTCGCTCTTCGATTTTTCAAAAATAGCAGACCTACAAGCTCGTATCGCGCCACTCGGTGGCGCGATATGAGCTTGTAGATCTGCTATTTTTCAATAGCTTAAGCATAACATGATGCCGACAGCAAAATGGGTGCCCGTTCAGAATGGGTTAAACGTTTTGGGGCGGTAGACTGTCTGTCTGACACCCCAAAACAGACAGACTGACTGCCAGACCGACCAGCAGAGTGTCTTACTGTATACTAGCTGCTTGGTTGCAGCAGAAGAAATATAACAACCACTTAATGGTGTGCTGGGACCTTATAGTGCGTTACTGTCACTTCCGTGGGTCAGTTCATTCAGTGGGTCAACTCACATAGAAACAGACATGACAGAAAATCACTTGACACTAAGTCCTGGCAGTTCGTTCTGGCACGGATGGAGCCCCATACACACGCAAACGTGCACAGACACACAGACAGACAGACAGACAGGCAGGCAGACAGACAGACAGACAGACAGACAGACAGGCAGACAGACAGACAGACAGACAGACAGGCAGACAGACAGGCAGACCTTCCCACACATACTGCTACTACTGCCTACTTCCCGGCACTATCATGACTGAGTTGTAAGAAAGCTACTTCTGATACTGTGTGTGTGTGCGTGTAATCATTTCATCTCCTCTCTATGATAGGAACAAAGCCCCCTTCTCGCTCGCCTCCACTCGCTTATCTTTGGCCAATTGACTTGAGAAAATAATTTAATGTACTTTAGCCTATTTCGGTTGTACAATATTGATTGGATTTGAATTCCACTCCCACCCTCTCACCCAGTGTTTCACTTCTCACATCGATGGCCTTTTCCAAGGCAGGGGCTCCCACAGAGCCGTGTGCTTGACTCACTGCTAACCAAGCTATGAACACCTACGATGTCTCCTCATCACCTTTTTACCTTCCTCTCTCGCTCCTTCATCCTCTCTCTCCCTTCCCTTTTTTTAACGCCTTCAGAATACTAAACACATCCACATAACATTAGGACACTGCATGCGTTCCACTCTGTCCACCATTCTGGGCAGGAACCCCTTTTGGTGTTTTAAGCATTATGTTATGCTTTAGCTATTGCGTATATTCTTTCAGAGTGAACATTTTTAACTCAAAACTTTGCTTCTGGGGGTGGTCCCTGGAACAACATATTTTCAGATGGGGGTTGGCAGCCAATTACATATAATTTTGGGGGTCCTTGACATGAAAATGTTTGAGAACCACTGACATACAGTAGGAAAAAACTGTTTTTCAGAAAACTGTCAGGATTTAGAAGTGGAATCGTCCTCAGGTCTAAATGTTTTAACGGTTCACAGATAATACAATTCAGAAGTGTCGGTTGAAGCGGTGATACAGAGGGTGCAATCTCAAATAGTTGTGTCTCTGTCCAGTTTCTCCAGCGTAATTCACAGTATAAATTGGACTAGGAAAACTCACCTAGATTGATAGACAAGGAAGTCAATACTTGAAACTGATAGTGGTGTACTTTAACTTAATTACTACACAGTTGAATCTTCTGTGTTCATCTCTCCATTTTGTAAACTCCAATTGTACACTTTCAGACTAGCATTCATTCTGCACACTCAATGACATGAAACAACAGGTTTGATGATATCTTTTCCATTTAGCTGAGAAATACATAGAAGACAACGCAAGGCCAGATCCCAATACTCATGTCCTCCAGCATGGTGGTGTTACATTGGAGTTGGAATTGCATGCCCCACCCAGTTATTACATGTGCGAGCAGAGCGCGCAAGTACTGTTTTCGACTGTGTATGTCGTGACTGGCTCGGCCAATCAGGGATTGTAAATTTAGGTGGTCACCTTGGCCAATCAGGGATTGTATACCGTTAGTGGCGTCGCTCGGCCAATCAAAGCAGGGATCACGTACACACGTACGTATGTATACACACAGAGACGTGGTGCATTTATATTAGGATATATGCATATTCACATTACTTGCACAGTTAGATATGTACAGTATATGCACATTACTGAATGGTTAGTGAGCCTGTTTGGAGAGACAGAGCCCCTGATTGTCCCAGGTACCATTCCAGGCCAGGCCAGCAATGTGTCTATACGTGTCCCTGAGCAAGACTTTTTTTTTTTTTTTAGATATATATTTTTTGTGGGGCTTTTTCTGCCTTTATTTGATAGTTTACAGTAAGTTGACAGGAAATGGGGGAGAGAGAGATCGGGAGTGACACGCAGCAAAGGTCGTGGGGATCGGTAGTTGAACCCGCGACACGCTGTGAGGCTGGATTAGCATCCTAGGTGTCCGGACCGCTAGGCCACAGAGCAAGACTCGGCCTTACTCATCTGCGAAGAGAAAAGCCTGGTCACAACCTATAAGGCACAGAGTGCATAGCCGGAAGTGTTGGGCCGGAACATCCATTAAAAAGGGTATCTTTGAAAAACAAAGAAAAGGTTCCGCACATTGTCAGACACTTGCCAAAATGTTGCTCTTTATTGGGTCGACGTTTCGGTCGATTAGACCTTCATCAAGACAGACAATACAGGGCACAATAACCACCAAACATTTATGGACCACAACCCAGGGATCAACCCAGGTCAGGGCCAGAACATCCGTCAGATGTATTTCCCCCGGGTACGATATTCTTCGACTAATCACAACACTAAACAGATTTGCACTTCTGCCAAATTCCCGCAATGCACTCTACAGCGTAGGACAACAGTAACAAAATAACTATTCTATTCTACCTGCACAGTTAGATATGTACATACAAATTACCTGCACAGTTAGATATGTATGCATATGCATATTACCTCCAGACTTCTGGAACAGCTGCATATTGATAAGCTAATGTGCCTTACATTTGTTTCTCACTGTATATTTTGTAGTTCTTCTCCATCGTTCTCCCCCTACACACCCTCCCCACTGCAGTTCTTCTCCATCGTTCTCCCCCTACACACCCTCCCCACTGCAGTTCTTCTCCATCGTTCTCCCTCTACACACCCTCCCCACTGCAGTTCTTCTCCATCGTTCTCCCCCTACACACCCTCCCCACTGCAGTTCTTCTCCATCGTTCTCCCCCTACACACCCTCCCCAATGCAGTTCTTCTCCATCGTTCTCCCCCTACACACCCTCCCCACTGCAGTTCTTCTCCATCGTTCTCCCCCTACACACCCTCCCCACTGCAGTTCTTCTCCATCGTTCTCCCCCTACACACCCTCCCCAATGCAGTTCTTCTCCATCGTTCTCCCCCTACACACCCTCCCCAATGCAGTTCTTCTCCATCGTTCTCCCCCTACACACCCTCCCCACTGCAGTTCTTCTCCATCGTTCTCCCCCTACACACCCTCCCCACTGCAGTTCTTCTCCATCGTTCTCCCTCTACACACCCTCCCCACTGCAGTTCTTCTCCATCGTTCTCCCTCTACACACCCTCCCCACTGCAGTTCTTCTCCATCGTTCTCCCCCTACACACCCTCCCCACTGCAGTTCTTCTCCATCGTTCTCCCCCTACACACCCTCCCCACTGCAGTTCTTCTCCATCGTTCTCCCCCTACACCCTCCCCACTGCAGTTCTTCTCCATCGTTCTCCCTCTACACACCCTCCCCACTGCAGTTCTTCTCCATCGTTCTCCCCCTACACACCCTCCCCACTGCAGTTCTTCTCCATCGTTCTCCCCCTACACACCCTCCCCACTGCAGTTCTTCTCCATCGTTCTCCCTCTACACACCCTCCCCACTGCAGTTCTTCTCCATCGTTCTCCCTCTACACACCCTCCCCACTGCAGTTCTTCTCCATCGTTCTCCCCCTACACACCCTCCCCACTGCAGTTCTTCTCCATCGTTCTCCCTCTACACACCCTCCCCACTGCAGTTCTTCTCCATCGTTCTCCCCCTACACACCCTCCCCACTGCAGTTCTGAGTCACTGGCTCCAAAAAAGTTCCAAAAGCCATAATTAATACAGAAAGCAGTGTAGCATGGACACAAGCAGAAGAACACATGGGTGTGTGTGTGTGTGTGTGTGGTGGGGGGGGGTTGGGAGATAAGAGCAGTGAAGAGATAATGGGGAGAAGTGGATGAAGAAGAGAGGGGTAGAAATTATGCAAAAATGAAGTGAAGTGTAGACATATTCAGCATGGCGGCGCGGGGGGGGGGGGGACATGGTAAAATATGAGAGTCCCTTAAAGGCAAACTGCTATAAACGTTTGGTGTAGACTCTACACTCTAGATGGTATATGATGTCATTTATATCCAATGTAGATTGATTCTAAATATTTTTCCATACTGCTGCTGGTGACAGAATATTCACGGATACTTTGACTACATTTATATTCCTAGTCGGTTAATAGCTCATGCATCATGCAAATCACAGCCGGTCTATGTGCAGACGAACAGAAACCAAAGTCTTTGGGTGCCGGTGGGAGTATGGCTGCAAAGCTGAAACTTGAAAGGAATTGACGGAAGGGCACCGCCAGGAGTGGAGCCTGCAGCTTAAATTTGACTTTACTTTACTTTATTATGGATCCCCATTAGCACCAATCATTCACAACATACTGTACTACAGATACAATACACAGACAGACAATGGCTCACTTACAAAAGGTTATAAGAGATACATCTCAGAAATGTAGGTCTATTATGTTGCGTATTATTCAGGGGCTCCAATCCACGGGTTTGTATTGTGGCAGTGCTTAAACGTTTTGGGGCGGTAGACTGTCTGACACCCCAAAACAGACAGACTGACTGCCAGACCGACCAGCAGAGTGTCTTACTGTATACTAGCTGCTTGGTTGCAGCAGAAGAAATATAACAACCACTTAATGGTGTGCTGGGACCTTATAGTGCGTTACTGTCACTTCCGTGGGTCAGTTCATTCAGTGGGTCAACTCACATAGAAACAGACATGACAGAAAATCACGTGACACTAAGTCCTGGCAGTTCGTTCTGGCACGAATGGAGCCCCATACACACGCAAACGTGCACAGACACAGACAGACAGACAGACAGACAGACAGACAGACAGACAGGCAGACAGGCAGACCTTCCCACACATACTGCTACTACTGCCTACTTCCCGGCACTATCATGACTGAGTTGTAAGCAAGCTACTTCTGATACTGTGTGTGTGTGCGTGTAATCATTTCATCTCCTCTCTATGATAGGAACTAAGCCCCCTTCTCGCTCGCCTCCACTCGCTTATCTTTGGCCAATTGACTTGAGAAAATAATTTAATGTACTTTAGCCTATTTCGGTTGTACAATATTGATTGGATTTGAATTCCACTCCCACCCTCTCACCCAGTGTTTCACTTCTCACATCGATGGCCTTTTCCAAGGCAGGGGCTCCCACAGAGCCGTGTGCTTGACTCACTGCTAACCAAGCTATGAACACCTACGATGTCTCCTCATCACCTTTTTACCTTCCTCTCTCGCTCCTTCATCCTCTCTCTCCCTTCCCTTTTTTTAACGCCTTCAGAATACTAAACACATCCACATAACATTAGGACACTGCATGCGTTTCACTCATGGATGACATTCCACTCTGTCCACCATTCTGGGCAGGAACCCCTTTTGGTGTTTTAAGCATTATGTTATGCTTTAGCCATTGCGTATATTCTTTCAGAGTGAACATTTTTAACTCAAAACTTTGCTTCTGGGGGTGGTCCCTGGAACAACATATTTTCAGATGGGGGTTGGCAGCCAATTACATATAATTTTGGGGGTCCTTGACATGAAAATGTTTGAGAACCACTGACATACAGTAGGAAAGAATTGTTTTTCAGAAAACTGTCAGGATTTAGAAGTAGAATCGTCCTCAGGTCTAAATGTTTTAACGTTTCACAGATAATACAATTCAGAAGCGTCGGTTGAACCGGTGATACAGAGGGTGCAATCTCAAATAGTTGTGTCTCTGTCCAGTTTCTCCAGCGTAATTCACAGTATAAATTGGACTAGGAAAACTCACCTAGATTGATAGACAAGGAAGTCAATACTTCAGAAACTGATAGTGGTGTACTTTAACTTAATTACTACACAGTTGAATCCTCTGTGTTCATCTCTCCATTTTGTAAGTCCAATTGTACACTTTCAGACTAGCATTCATTCTGCACACTCAATGACATGAAACAACAGGTTTGATGATATCTTTTCCATTTAGCTGAGAAATACATAGAAGACAACGCAAGGCCAGATCCCAATACTCATGTCCTCCAGCATGGTGGTGTTACATTGGAGTTGGAATTGCATGCCCCACCCCGTTATTACATGTGCGAGCAGAGCGCGCAAGTACTGTTTTCGACTGTGTATGTCGTGACTGGCTCGGCCAATCAGGGATTGTAAATTTAGGTGGTCACCTTGGCCAATCAGGGATTGTATATCGTTAGTGGCGTCGCTCGGCCAATCAAAGCAGGGATCACGTACACACGTACATATGTATACACACAGAGACGTGGTGCATTTATATTAGGATATATGCATATTCACATTACTTGCACAGTTAGATATGTACAGTATATGCACATTACTGAATGGTTAGTGAGCCTGTTTGGAGAGACAGACCCCCTGATTGTCCCAGGTACGATTCCAGGCCAGGCCAGCAATGTGTCTATACGTGTCCCTGAGCAAGACTTTTTTTTCTTTTTTAGAGATATATTTTTTGGGGGGCTTTTTCTGCCTTTATTTGATAGTTTACAGTAAGTTGACAGGAAATGGGGGAGAGAGAGATCGGGAGTGACACGCAGCAAAGGTCGTCGGGATCGGTAGTTAAACCCGCGACACGCTGTCAGGCTGGATTAGCATCCTAGGTGTCCGGACCGCTAGGCCGACCCGGGCCACAGAGCAAGACTCGGCCTTACTCATCTGCGAAGAGAAAAGCCTGGTCACAACCTATAAGGCAGAGAGTGCATAGCCGGAAGTGTTGGGCCGGAACATCCATTAAAAAGGGTATCTTTGGCCCAGGCCGTAGCGTAACGGTCTGGGCACCGGACTGGTAATCCAGTCGCAGTGTGCCGCGGGTTCGACTCCCGGACCCGACACGGCCTTTACTGCATGTCATCCCCCCATCTCTCTCCCGTTTCCTGTCAGCCTACTGTCTGTCCCTTCAAAAAATCAATAAAAGGCGTAAGCCGCAAAAAAAATAAAAAATAAAAAAAAGGGTATCTTTGAAAAACAAAGAAAAGGTTCCGCACATTGTCAGACACTTGCCAAAATGTTGCTCTTTATTGGGTCGATGTTTCGGTCGATTAGACCTTCATCAAGACAGACAATACAGGGCACAATAACCACCAAACATTTATGGACCACAACCCAGGGATCAACCCAGGTCAGGGCCAGAACATCCGTCAGATGCATTTCCCCCGGGTACGATATTCTTCGACTAATCACAACACTAAACAGATTTGCACTTCTGCCAAATTCCCGCAATGCACTCTACAGCGTAGGACAACAGTAACAAAATAACTATTCTATTCTACCTGCACAGTTAGATATGTACATACAAATTACCTGCACAGTTAGATATGTATGCATATGCATATTACCTCCAGACTTCTGGAACAGCTGCATATTGATAAGCTAATGTGCCTTACATTTGTTTCTCACTGTATATTTTGTATTATTATTTCTTCTCATACTATAATATATTACGTTTAGGATGTTGCACAATATTGTTTTCACGAGTCCCAACAACATTCTTCTAACACTGTCATGCTGGAGTAGGAGAGGAGGCATTTGGGTATTGTTATCTGGCTATAGATTATAGTTTTTAAAACAATATTGATCTCCTCATATCAGAACTATGGCTGATTTTCCACCTACAGTATAGACCATACTGTAGGAGGAACATCAGCCAGGTGTCCATGTAGCACTCAAGATTTTTCTGTGTACTCTTCTGAACTAACCATCCATCCATCCATCTTCAATCACCTATCCGTATACGGGTCGCGGGGGCAACAGTCCCACGAGAGTGCTCAGACTTCCCTCTCCAGAGCAACATTAGTGACTTCCTCCTGGGGGATCCCGAGACGTTCCAAGGCTAGTGAGTCGAGGAAACACATCTTCTGAACTAGAACCAGGGAAAGTTATTTATTCACCATATCCTCGCCGGAGGAATTTGTGTGAAAACGTGCTCCACCTGTCAGTTGTTTAGACACTCCTGTGTGCTTCCTTCATTTCACGTTTCTTGTACTGCAGTTTGCCATTTTTACCGGCGGTTTCTCTCGATGCCATATCATCCAACAGCTTGAATTCCATCAAAGAGTCAGGCTGCACTGTGGCACTGTTAATGTATCAACAACTGCAGAGTGGAGCAGACCTATAAATTTGGTGGTTCACAGGAGCGAGGGAACGCGCGCACACGCGCACACACACACACACACACACACACACACACACACACACACACATACACACACACACACAGTGTGTCCCAGGGAATTAGATTAATGAGTGGTGGGACAGCAGGCCTCCCTCGGTGTTGGGCTGAGAGCAGATTAATCTACAGCTATGGTCTGGCACAGTCAACCACAGCTTTGATGAATGGGAGAACCTATTGCGCACATGCACACACACGCACTACACACACACACACACACACTGGATGTGAAAGTGCAAAATGTTAAGTGTGCACTGAACACACACGCAAGCACGGATGCACGCCCGCACACGCCATTCTAAATCCAGCAGTGAGGACCATGGCTACGATAGAGGACATTACTACGAAGGCAGCAGATTAACCTAGGCTCTCCTTTCCACTGTATCACATAAGTGACATGTTCTGGGCATGCGTGCTGGGTGAACTGAGAATAGAAGGAACAGACTAGTATTCCAGCCACTATATGAATTCACCTCCCTCAGGTGAATCTTCCATGATGGTCACACAGATTTCAGCACTCCTGCGGCAGCTGTGTGTGTCTGTCAGTACTGTCCTCTGGGACAGTTGTCTCACCGAGCAGCATCTGGTTAGCTACACACTCCCAACACGGCACCGCAGTCACTCTGGCACAGAATCAGAAGCAACGCGAGATGCTCAACATAAAAGCTACACAAAAGCAAACCAAGCAAAAATCTTTGAGCCATAACGCAAGACACGTGCTCTACACGTGAGCCGCCATCAAAAAACTATTCACCGACGACAGCAAAAGAAAAAAGGCCAGGGAGGGATCAGAGTATAACTTTACGAATAAAAATACTGAGAATGTAGCTACCCCTAAAAATCTAAGCAGATGTGAAATTTTAAACTCCTTAGATATTCAAGTTTAATATTTATAACTAGAATGTGAATGGTTAATTATGTAATATCAGCCACCTTATCCACCCAGCAAAGTGCAGCCACGGAGCTCCTGTGATCAGATGCTAATGCTATTCCTGGCTGCAAGAAGAAAAGGCCAGTTATTATCTTGAAGATAACCTCGCGTCACCACCAGGCTTTCAGCAGCACCTATGGAACATATCTCTCTATATCCGCTCTAGATCCAGACTGGATCAGCAACCTGCAAAGAGACCTGATCGCAGTCTTTGTTTAAGAACACGACAGAGGTTTATCCTAAGCAATGGAGCCGGGCCACAGCAAGCTGGGGGACTAGGGCAGACTCAGTGAGGAATATGGAAAGAGAAGTGGGAGCAGCGAGAGAGAGAGAGAGCGAGAGAGACACCCACACACACACCAAGGTGCCTCAAAGCTTCTCTCCTCTCAGCAGCAGTATACCCCCATGCTGATTTCACTAGCACTGATCTATCTCCACTGTAGCTATCTGATCATTATACAGTGCCTCTCCTGGTTAGCCACCACTAACAACCTGTGGACAGCGCAGCGGGACGCTAACAGCACTGGGAGATCACTATGGATTATGGAGATCCGCTACAGAGATCACTGTGTGCAATCGCTGTGGGGATTACACGGCCCGTAAGCCCGCCATACAGTCAATCACGGCTTACTGTGGTCGTTATACGAACGGCTACAGTTTCAGATAACCAGCTGTCACAGGTGCTTCACATCACCTTGAATTAAACTGTGACTGGACTGATCAAATCACAGTGTTGCATGAGCTCGGACTAGTAGGGTATGTCTAATATGGTCACAGAGGAATGTGTAGATAGCTAGACAGACCCATTATTGATCCTGGGGAAGCGCCAGTTGACACATACTGTAGGAGCACCACACTGGCATGGAACACAGATACAGGTATGGGTAAAGAGATACACGAGTAATGATGAACAATAACAAAAAGTAAGTGTGTGTGTGTGTGTGTGTGTGTGTGTGTGTGTGTGTGTGTGTGTGTGTGTGTGTTTTACAATTTTACAATGCAGGTAAGGTAACTGATGTTACAATGCTTCATACATCCTTTTCCCATATTCCGTTAAATTGCTATTGCTGTCCTGACATTGGCCTCTGTATACACGAATAATATTTCATTACTGATTTCCACAAATGTAGACACTTTCCTGTTCACTATTGAACTAAAGCAGAAAAAATATGTTCCATCCTGTTGGGATATTTTCCATATTTGCCACTTTGCAGCTGCAGCATTGAAATCCATTCTTCCATATCCTCTGATTTGTCACAAAACCAAAAAAACATGTGTGAGTTTGTATGCAACATTTTAAACATAATATAACTTAATTATTTCTCTGCTGCTACAGTAGCTATTAGCATGAATGAAGTTAAGCTGTGCCACCATCTGCGTCCACTTTAAGAAAAGGGGTTTGCCCGCCCCCCCCACCCCACACACTCAACACACACACTTTGCTATCATTATGTTTACCCGTCGTCAGAAACATCGGGAGCGATGCGGTACAAAGTCACAAATGACATCCGAACTTTGGATGGCAGAACCAAGGACAGCTCTCAAAAATTCCGACTTATGGAGGTTTGAAAATCCTGCTTGTAACCGAGGTAAATGGACTTACCATTTAGCCCATAGCTGGTGGTGACGGGGCGTTGCCATAGCAACCGGATCAATGTTAAAAGCTGCCGTGGGGCTCAACCATTTTATCCCATTCTGAGCTGAGATCAGATTCATACGCGGTTTCCACTGGACACACACTGGTCTGATTAACCCATTCTGACCTGAGATCAGATTATAAAAATGTCAGTCGTTCTTCGATTTTTCTAAAATAGCAGACCTACAAGCTCGTAGCGCGCCACTCGGTGGCGCGCTATGAGCTTGTAGATCTGCTATTTTTCAATAGCTAAAGCATAACATGATGCTAACACCAAAATGGGTTCCCGTTCAGAATGGGTTATACACAGAGTATACGTTGGGGTCCTATATACGGACCTAGCAAACAACGCCCCCTAGCGGCGGGGTACGTATACGGTATACGGACCTGGTAGAAATAGAGTTAAGTGCTGGGATCAAACTATACATTTTTATTGATACAATATACAAATTATTATTGATTGCATAGTCAATATTGTTGGTTCTATAGACTATGATGACCATCAATAATTAACTGAAATGCACATCAAAACAATAAGTGTCTCTTTTATCCTCTGACAAGAGGATATACTGTACATTATCATAACATTTTATTATTGGATTCTTATAGAATTCAGAACTAGTGTTGAGTCGAGGCCATTCAAAGATTGGACAGTTTGTTGTAATTGTTTAACTGCACTGATGTATACTGCATTTCCCATCTAGGATAAATCAACATACTGTAGCTTCCATAATCCATAGGGAAACGCATTCTAAACATCCCATTATAATAAACTAATCAAAATATAATATGCCAGAGAGTAGCTATCACCTTGCCTAACAGCATTATGCTCAAGTTATACTGTGTATGTCATGTGATGGTGCCCTGTGGCCCAAATAGCTTATCTACAAACTTGCGTTGCGTTGTGACGCGGCCTAGCTATATTTGGTGGGGGACACGTCACCGTCCTCTGTAGGACAAAGTACAAATCAGTCTCTTTATACTAACCATGGCTCCATCCCGTCTGTCTGGAAGCTCAACGGCTCCCCAGACAGCTCATCAAATGAGAGCTGTTCAAGTGTCCTTTTCCGGAGAAGCACAAAACAATGGCCACCGGCGGAGTCGTTTCATGGCCCTGCAAGCTAATGGTTGCAGCCATGTGACCCCCCCACCCCCCCTCCCCTTTCCACCATTTTGACGGTGCGCCCGTCCGCTCCTCGGTGACACATCAATGCGGCCCTGATGGAGGTCACTCCGCGTTAACACCTGTGGGACTCCTCGTCCCATCTCTCAAGTGCTGTTTTGGGGCCTATCGCCCAGTGTCATGGGCTGGTTTAAAAATGGCATTTTTCACCTTTCATCCTTTTTTCTTTTTTTTCGTGGCTCATCAAATATACATTTGCTAACCCTTTTGAGACCAGGGCCACAAAGAGGAACACGTCCAGAGCTACACAAGGCTGCTGTGATTTTCTTACTGGAGAGATGATGGATCTCTGGCGGTGGGGGGAGGGGTGGGTGGATGGATGTGGGGAGGTGGGTTAGCACAGACCTTTAAAGGTCTGAACCGCCGTACTGTGAACTGCTGGATACAGGCTGCCCTTCATTAAACCGCTAATATTACAGGCTATTAATTATTCAGAGTAAGGCCTTATAACACCATACATCAACGGGGATATTATGGGGGCTGAGCTTTCCATTTATTCCTTAGGAGTGGTCTCCTAGAATGGATGGAGGGTTCTGAGTGTACCCGGTCCCTATTCACACCCCGGCAGTCGTTGCCATTTTCATTTGCACTATAATCCTGAGACCTGCCTGTTTTTTTTTAACAAATTGGCCAAATGGCAGAATCACTTGGCTTGGTTGCTGAGAGACTGGCTCGCTGGCTAGCTGACAGGCTTGTAGCTACAGCTGCATCTAATTCTCATCTCTGTATGCCTGCAGAGAGTCGATTGAATTTCCATGTTCTAATTCAATTTCTTCTTCCATGACAGAAAAATATAATTCAACTGTCACATAACCCCTCTTGTTTCTGTTATATTATACTGTATATACCAGCACACCTTTTTTTGCACTGGTTCCACTTGAGGTGATTGTGAATTGGGGTTCTCGACTCATTTGCATTGCCGCAATCTTCCTGTGCAAAAGGAGTTTTTGCCTTTGTAATTGTAGTGTGCAGGATTACGGACTAATATCTAATTACGCCTTAATATGCTTTAATGCATTTTTAATGACAGCTTGGTGTTAAAGTCAGGCTCTGGGCTGTCTCTCCGTGGGGACTGAGGAGGTGAGGAAAGTGACGGGGTGGGCTGAGAGGGAGGGTGTATCTTGGCAGTATAGGCTAGTGGGAAAGGATAGGAAACATTGATTTATCTGGCTGGAGGTTAGGGGGGCGGGGGGGGGGGGGGGGGCGGGCAGAGAGGAGACTGCTGCATACTGGAGGCCATTCAAAGTTTAAAGACCCATTTATACCTCGTCACACAACGGTGTCGCATGACAAAAATAGATCATCTACAAGCGAACGACGCGTCGCATCACGCCGCGTTGTGAGCCTGTAGATCGGCTATAAATCAAGCTGACGTACTGTACTGTACTGTACTGTACAGCCCCCCAGTCGTACAGTAGTACAAAGAGTGCATCTCTTTGTACTCTCTGCAGTCTCTGACAATTAAGATGGCCGTTTGAATTATGATCTGAAATAGAGACTGCTTATTGATTCACTACTACTTCAAAGTACTGTGATGTGGCCAAGACAAAGTAGAATGGAGTGCTATTGGTGGTAGCAGGAAAGAGAGTATTCTGTTATGGATGGAACGGACAGGAACGGCCTATGGCCCAGGGAAGACCAACAGCTGTGAATCAAAAACACAAGTCTTATCTACCGGCAATGGCGTGCACACATGCGCACGCACACACGCGCAGTTGATTGCACGCAAGTTTTGCATACACAGTTTTCCACTTTCTGAGAGTCCCATCTAGAGCATGACAAGCACATTGAATAAATAGATATTCACTGATGTATGCCCGTGTGCATTCATAAATGTATTCAATATTCATACTCTGTATGTTTGTTTGTGTACACATGATTGTTTTCCACCACAATATTCCATTCATCATTTGTTTCCCTTGTTTATTCTATTAGAGAGGAAGAGTAAGAGCCGCATGATATTTCAAAGATTGATTGGGATGCAAATTGCAGAGTGAGGGAGCCCAATTGGTATGGCTTGGCCTGTTTTAATTGCATTCTGTTAATTAATGCTTGATGCGATGACAAACTGAATTACTTGCATGTTTTTTGCATGTCATTATCTCCTAATTGGCGCTGCAGTGTCTGTGTGTTTTTGCGCGAGGGCGTGCGCGCACGTTTAGTTAACCCATTCTGCACTATTACTATCCTTGTAACACCACCACACCTTAATAACAAACACAGGTCATTAAGTTAATTCTTCATTAGGAGGCTGGGCTGCTGTTTTTCCATTACTGAAAGGCTAATAAGAGAGCACCTAATTTATTTACAGACTACAGAAGAATACATTAGGCTCATCAGGCACACTAAAGTGTTCTTCAAGTCATATTCATTTTGCTTACATACATCCCTCACGAGGGAAGGTTTTGCCAAATGCATGACAGGATGACACAGGCTCATCTGCTGCTGTTCTTGACATGCCTTCATTGCCTTGTCCTTCATCCAATTATATGCATTACATCACGAAGATATATGGGGGGAGGGGGGTTTAATGATCATCATCGTCCGCTGAGCCATTCATCAGGCCAGCATAGTCAATGAGGATGTTGGAAGCAGCAAATAAACATATTAATGGGCTTCCGTCGTGCCCTGAGCGGTAGAACGCGAGGCAATTAGCCGCCGTCCCCTCGCTATGTGGCTGGAGAGTCGTTAGCAGTGCCAGGACTGACCTTGAATGGCCTCGTTAAAGAGGGATGATTGACGCGGTAACGGTTGTCAACGGTGACGGTGACAGGAGGCATGGAGGGACAGACGACGGACAGACGGACAGACGGGAAGGCTTTGTGGCCAGGCGGGCGGGCACGACAGCCGGAGGAGCACATCGGGTGCAGAGAGCACCTGGCTTTGCTATGAATGACTTCCAGCTGCACAGAGAGCATGAAATGACAATTATGGCTTCTTCTGTATTCAGTCAGAGGGGGAAGGCTATGGCACTCGGACTGGAGGGGCCGGCTGTATGACAGCTATAGATCCGAGCAAAAAAATGGACAGCGTTGCTTTAGGATGTTGATGACGTGCATGGGCGACTTGTGACCATGGCTGCATTATAGTCCTGCTCCCTAGTACGCATTCAGGCAGTATCTACAGTATATGCCTCACTGGACACACTGACTGAAAGCTGAATGTTTAATTGGTGGGTGATAATATTATAATAGATGTTATTATCTGTGTTGGCCTGACATGTGAGCTGCTGTTGTCCTGCAACCATGTCATTATGAATATGTATGCATGCCTTATTTTGAAAGGAGAAAAAGAATAAACCGGCACACTCATCTGCTCCAACGTAATGTATCGACGACGTTTGGAGCCTAGACTCGTCGGGTCAAAACTCAACCAGTTTTGACCCGATGAAGAACCTTGGCTCCAAATGCCAATAAATGGTGGCACTAAAGGAAAGGTCATGGGGGTCACTCAATATGGCCATTCTCCAGGGAGCATGAAATTACTCAACAAGTATCGCAGGCAGTAGATTGTTTTTGCCAGGTGCTTGAAAAGCATCCTGGCCTACATGCACTACTACCTCTAGTAGCGACCGTAGTGGACACTTTTTCACGATTGGCTGCCTCGTCTCTAGGCTGCCTCTAAGCCAATGGGAGGCGTACCCATAAAACCCATAGTCTGAACGGCATAAAACCCATACTCTGAACGCTGCAACGTGAAGCCATATTGGATGCATACTCTGAACGCTGCAACGTGAAGCCATATTGGATGCATACTCTGAACGCTGCAACGTGAAGCCATATTGGGTGCATACTCTGAACGCTGCAACGTGAAGCCATATTGGATGCATACTCTGAACGCTGCAACGTGAAGCCATATTGGATGCATACTCTGAACGCTGCAACGTGAAGCCATATTGGGTGCATACTCTGAACGCTGCAACGTGAAGCCATATTGGATGCATACTCTGAACGCTGCAACGTGAAGCCATATTGGATGCATACTCTGAACGCTGCAACGTGAAGCCATATTGGATGCATACTCTGAACGCTGCAACGTGAAGCCATATTGGATGCATACTCTGAACGCTGCAACGTGAAGCCATATTGGATGCATACTCTGAACGCTGCAACGTGAAGCCATATTGGATGCATACTCTGAACGCTGCAACGTGAAGCCATATTGGATGCATACTCTGAACGCTGCAACGTGAAGCCATATTGGATGCATACTCTGAACGCTGCAACGTGAAGCCATATTGGATTAATACTCTGAACGCTGCAACGTGAAGCCATATTGGATTAATACTCTGAACGCTGCAACGTGAAGCCATATTGGATTAATACTCTGAACGCTGCAACGTGAAGCCATATTGGATGCATACTCTGAACGCTGCAACGTGAAGCCATATTGGATGCATACTCTGAACGCTGCAACGTGAAGCCATATTGGATTAATACTCTGAACGCTGCAACGTGAAGCCATATTGGATTAATACTCTGAACGCTGCAACGTGAAGCCATATTGGATGCATACTCTGAACGCTGCAACGTGAAGCCATATTGGGTGCATACTCTGAACGCTGCAACGTGAAGCCATATTGGGTGCATACTCTGAACGCTGCAACGTGAAGCCGTGATCTGAGGCAGAGGCTGCGGCACACACACCGATTATACTGTAGATGTTCATAAACGAGAGCTTTCTGCACCTGGCAGTTAGGACTCGTCATCCTTGTTTCTTCTTTGTGTGTTCAAGTGTGAATGTTGGCCTCTGGGTGGCACTATAGAGTAAAGGAATGAATCCTAGTGTCGGTGCCTTGGCTGGTGGTACCTGTGATGTCGTGCTGCTTGAAGGAGTCGCTGTAGATCTGGTGCTGGTTGGGACAGTGTTTCTTCAGCCATTTGCACACGTCCTGCTGGGTCCACAGGGCCACTGGCTTGGACAGCTTCACGTTCCCCGGCTGCAAGCAGACAAAGAAAACAACCACTCTTGAAGACATAATCTATTGAGGGAATATTATCTATTAATGTTTATCTACATCATCATAATCTATAGAAACTACGATATGTATGATACAATCCATATTGACAGAAATAAGTATTTATGCCATTCCCATGACTCGAGCTCGAAAGTGATGACGAAAATGACGTTCCACCACCAGCGGTGGATTTTCTTAGCGCAAGCACGGATTCATGTTTTATGAACTCCCAAACATGGTACTTCGTCCCATTTTGAGCAGAAAAACACTAATAACCACGTGCGCGGCCACGTGCACGGAGGATTCGGATGTAGGCTGTTTCTACCATGAGAGTACAAAAACATTATAATAATAATTAAGATTTTTAATTCCAGATTAAATCATATTAATCAAACCTGAGATTTCTCGGATTGGCAGAGGTATAAACAACGAGATTTGACAAATATTGCGTTAATATAGGCTGTTAAATGATCTGTGTGCATACTTGTAGGCTGCTCTTATCAGTGGATTATTGTGGTCATTTGCTTCTGATTGTGCACATATTCATGTCGCGTTTTAAGAGCTTGTACTGTTCCATCTGTCCAATCTTGACATTTATATTGGATATATCCGCTGTGGGACAGCCCGACATCCCTTCTGGGTTCAACAGAGTACCTATCTCACCCATTTTCTAGTTAAGAAGACGTCTAGACTTAGATAGCATTTGATACAGACTTATAGATATAGCATGTTATGTAGACAGCACTATAATTGCATTGTATGTAGTCATAGCATAGTAGTATATAGCATAGTAGTATATATGTATAGTTTATATATATATAGTTTCATTATATAGATATTCCACTGTTACTTTCTTAGCTTACGCATGTTTCATGATAAATGTTTTTATGTGATGTATTCCCATGCTTTTCTGTTCTTGCTTAATGTAAATCGCTATGGATTAAGAGCGTCTGCTAAATGCCTAAATTGTAAATTGTCTTGCCTCAGACTACAAGGATCTCTTCCTCCAGCCCATGGTCAATGTATGAGCAATTCAAATATTAATCTGTAATATCTGAAAAATGCAGCCTTCTTTTTTCTTGTTTCCATGTTTGTCTTTTTTCCCTTTCTTCTCAATAAAAAAAACAAGTGAAAACAAAAACAAAAAGCTGTCTTGCTTCAGTCTGGAGGTAAATGCAGAAATGTATGAACTAACCCAGACATTCATAGCATCCCAGTATAAGTACAGTGTCCTGTGACCCAGTGAGGTAGTTGGGGAAAGACGATAGGGCCAAATAGTCACGTATTCTGTAGCGCTAATCCAGCAGGACAAAAAACATGCCCTGTATTGATTAATCTATGTTAGGACTGCATGTAATGGTATACGCAGCACATGCACAGACACATGCGCACAAACACACACAAACACACACACGCATACGGTACACACGCTATTGTATTCCTGTTACAATGAGTTAGAGCAGGCAGGCATGCAGCGTTGCAACTGGATCACTTTTGACTTCAAAGCGGTCACAGTGCGTGCGTGCTTATGATTTTGATTGAGAGGCTAATGCAATTACAAAACTGGAAAAGAAGGGGAAATAAAGTGATTAAAATTTCACATCCACTCCCTTCACTTCACTTCAGCCTGTCCTCTCTGTCTCTCTCTCTCTCTCTCTCTGGCTCTGCAGCCTGGTGTGGAATGAATGGCAATCAAAATACATTTCTCTCTCTCCACCTACCTAGGGAAGGCTGAAAAACAGGCACTGCCAGTTATTTCCTCTGTTTTCTTCCCCATCTCTCATCTCTCCCCCGTGTTCAATCGCTCGCTGTCCCTGTCAAATCTATCACATTGTCTTCCCCCCCCCCCCCGCCCTCATATGCACTCACATTGAATCTTTCATCTTTTGCCATCTCCGTGTTGCCTTGCACGCCCGCCCGCCCGCCCCCCCTCTGTTATTACACAGTACAACGTGTCCCTCAGACTCATCTCTACCTGCATGGCTTCCTAGGGGGGAGAGAATGAGAATGGGGGAGCTGCTCTGCATGCTGGCCGTGGCACGGAGGTGGTTGGTATAACCCCTGCAGGTTAAGGGAGGCAGGTATAAGGCCACATGATCTGGATGCTGAGATGGTCACATCATGCATACGGGCTCTACAGGGAGCGGCCGCGCTGAGCAAACGCAGCAGGAAGCTTAATGCTGTTGCAGGAAGAAAACCACATTAACCATTAAACACAGCTCAGCTCAATGCTAATTAACCCTGACTTGCTAGCCCGAAGCGACGAGAGAGAGAGAGAGAGAGAGAGAGAGAGAGAGAGAGAGAGAGAGAGAGAGAGAGAGAGAGAGAGAGAGAATGTGTATGAGTGCATGTTTTTAGCATTGAGAGAGAGAAGAGGGGACGGAGTAAACAACACACTGTGTGAAGGAGGAAGTGACTGCATGCAAAATCCGTCTCCCCAGGACGAGGCGCCACAATTCTACAGCTCATGCGAGGGGCGGCGCGGCGACGCCCACCTGTTCAGATGAGATATTAGGCCCATGAGCTTCCGGCAGGACTACTTCTCAACCAGTGGGTTTCCTACCCGACAACACCAGGGTCTACATGTCTAGTGGTAGAACCACCTCCAACCACAGCAGATGATGTCATATTGTATTAAAACTGCTATAAGCAATAAGTATGTAAAAACATGTAATGACCTTTTTTTGGGTATTCAGACAGCCAGCAATGGGTAGAACGCTCCCAAAAAATTTAGTCTCTGTGACACATCTAGGGCCGCAATCTGCATTCAAAGATGTTCCTAGAAACGTTGTCATTGGTCGGAAAAAAAACCCTGTCGCAATGACTAACCAATCAGGAAGCAGACAGGCAAATCGACCAATGACAAAGCTTCTAAGAAAATATTTGAATGCAGATTGCGGCCCCTAGAGATGTGTCACAGAGACTAAAAAAAAGTCATAACATTTTTGACATACTATTGCTTATAGCAGCTTCAACATACTACTCATAGATTGGTTAGAAATAACATTTTATTCATTAAAATAAGTTCCAGATTGCAAAGAAAAGAGTTTGCCAACAACTCCCTCTCTCTCTTACTTTCTTTTTTTTTGTTTTTATGAACTCATTCCTGAGTCAATGGCCATCTGTGTTTTACATTGTGCCAGGACGTACGACGTGGCCCAGAGCTGTGTAGTTAGTGTTCCTGAGGCAGAGCTGGCTGGTCCAATAGGTGAGCCTTATTCCTGCCAGCCTGCATGCCGGAGAGGAGAGGAGAAAATAGTACGGCACAATCGTGATGAGCAGCGAGCAAGAGACTCTGGCCCAATTAAGAGATTTGACTGACAGCTCAGGGGGGGCAAGAGAAGAAGCCTGCTTTATTTCTAAGTGGAATATGTCTGGGAGCAGTGCATAGTGCATACTCGCGTAAGGATGGGTGGTGCACTCATGCACACACACACGCAGAGAAGCAGCATGTGCACACGCATAGAGAAGCAGCATGTGCACGCGTGCACGTGCACACACACACACACACACACACACACACACACACACAAGACAAACAAGACACAAGACAAACAAGACACGCACATTATTCATCAACATGCTTTTTCTGTGACACGCTGTCCTTGCTTGGCTTAATTGATATACGCGAGTCTCAGTTCACGTATTCTTCATGTTACCTTGGCAACAGAGCAAGGACATTAAAAAAAGAAAAGAAAACAACAACAACAACAAAACAAAGCTACAAGGGAAACAGAGCCATACCGCAGAGGCACAAACATTATACCACGTAGCAACCACTGTGGAAACACGCATGATGCTCATAATTAACCATAATTGCAATTAGGCTGATAACCATTTAAATATCCATTATGGATGTACTCGGGGAAAATGTATAACGTGACAACCACAGGCTTCTTTTATAAGAGCGATGATGGAGTAATTAACCACTTTCAAACCTGTCTTATGGCCTACTTTGGCCATGTCATTACAGGCAAAAATCTCATTACAGGCAAAAGATATCCCCCCCCAGCTACAAGCTTGCAATGCATTGTGAGCTTGTAGATCAGCTATAGCGCTACACCAACATACGACAAAAGTATAAAATAGGGCTGAGGTTAATTTAAAAATAAATAAAGATATGTTGCCTAGTATAGATCAGTCTGTGTCTTCCCAGATATGAAGGTCACGTGACTCCCAGAGTAAATTCCCCAGTTGAACTGCGGTTACTGCATGTGTGTGCAAACCATAATATCTCCATTCTCCGTTCCCCTGCAGACACATTGCGCTCTTCTCATCATTTTTCGGTAATGGGCTGACACAAGGGCCAGAGGGGTCACTATTGTCTTTTTGTTCCATTCCAGAAATGATAAGAGCCATTTCTTCTTAGATCGGACACAAGGATTCTTTTGACGGCGCCGAGATAGAGTTTTGAAGGAAATCCATTTAGTGAAAAGATTGAAAAAGAAAGAAGAAATTGAATTGAGGAGCAAGCCCGGCAGATACATCCTAAAAGAAAGAGATGCTTCACATATCGAAGAGTGAACTCAAATAAAGAAATATCAAGGATGATGGTCAGTGGATATTTTGATATTTCTGCTTTTGAACAAGGTTATTATATCAAGATATACCTGAGAAATAGAAGAAGTGAAGCAGTGAAGCAGAATGGTTATAATTTAATACTCTACCTTGAAAAGGAATTTGGGCTCTGAGGTTTGGTCTGAATTGAATTGATTTGAGATACAATTTGATCTGAGGTCTGGTGCATATTTAATTGATGGAGATTCATTTGATATGAGTGCTAATTGAGGAATCACTGTGGATGTATTTATTCCAACAACTCTCTCTGGTAGCATAACAGAGTCAAACTGAATAATTGCAAATTAAATCAAATCAAATCTAGCCTAATTATGTTGGTGTTAAACCAGACAAAAAGGTCTTCTCTGACTTCTCTTCTGACGTTCTGACACAATTTAAACAACAGAATTAGAAAATAAATGTAATTTTAGTGCTAAAACAAGACTGAAATGTTTTGTTGTTCTATCTTCTAACACAATTAGAGAATGTAGAAGAATTGTTGGCCTGTTATCTCTCCTATGGTACCAGTGCCGCATCAATAATACAAAATCGACAAAATCGTATCCAACGATACCAAAATATTCTTCAGTTTGAGTCTGAGGCTTAATCTCATCAAATGGTGGTATGCCGAATAAAAAAATTGGCCTTTTCCTTGACATGAAAAGGGTTGAAAACCACTGGAAAGGATCTATGGGACCCCAGCAAACTAAGTATATAGGGTTAAAACAACAGGATGAGTGATGCATTCTACTTAAGAGCTTATGGACAAACACAACTTGGGTCATAGTAAAGGATTCACCTCAACCCCACTTCTGAGGATAGTCCAAAAATATATATGAAAAAGTGGCTAATGCATTGCGATTAAAATGCACGTATACGTGTTGCGGCCCAACTGCCTTCATCAGGGTGACTACATTCTGTCTAGGCTATATATGATATGATGTCACATGGATTAAAGCCTTCTGTTCTCTTCCATAATGCAGTACCTGGCTGGAGAATTCATCTGGGCTATATCCGCTGCCATGGTGAGGGCATATTCACTATTACATACTGACACCTAGTGTCCAGAAACATGCAATACTAGAGTAAATATCCATTGAGACATGGAGGCGGCCGTGTCAGCTCCAACTTTGTCCAGCACCCAGTTAATTAATGACTGCGATATGGCCCTCTCTCTCTCTCTCGCTCCATATCTCTGTTCTTGTCTTTTAAGCTCTCTCTCTTGCTTGCTCTCTCTTTGTGTCTCTGACTCTCTCTTTCTCTCCGTGACAGCGTTACGAGGAGATGAGAAGTCCCTTTCTTAATTATTCTGTTACACACAGGGACAATAAGGATGGGACTGTGTTTTTGTGTGCATGCAGTGCAAGTGTGTGTGTGTGTGTGTGTGTGTGTGTGTGTGTGTGTGTGTGTGTGTGTGTGGAGGGTTGCGGGGAGAATAACACTGCGCTGGTTGAATTAATAAGCCTTTTTAAAAACCGCCTCAGGTTGAAATTGGATTTACAGGCAGTGCCGAATTCACTCAGGCACATCAAAGAACGTAATTCATTGACCTTGGGAGTAAGTTGGGTCCATAACACACAGGGTGCACAGTAAAATGTTTGGTGTTCATTTATCCATTAGTAAAGTTTAGAGGGTACAAATGCAACCAAATTACAATGTCAGAGTCAAGTTAATACAGTGTCAAACCAAGAACACTTTACGTATGATGTTGTCAGTGTGAGTTGACCCATGCTTGCTGTGCATGTCATGTTTTTATTGCTTTGATTGAATACTTCAATGGAGCTAAAGTATTCATCAACACAGCATAAAACATTTACACAATAGTCAGCCAATACAAACACTAAATGCACAAAGGAGAAAAATGAGGGAAAATGGCAGCAGTGAATGACACCTCCTTTCGTTTATGTGTGTGGGCTTGGTTACAAATCCAACTAGCCGCTGGGGCTTGGCTTTTATATTCTACATTAAAAGTGTTGGTGAGTCAAGCTGAAATGGCCCTGAAAGGTAAATGGTGCATTTCAATAGCCTCTTTATCCAAAGCACTACAAAGTGCATTTACATTCATCCATTCACAGAGGCAACCGTGCAAGTTACCAACCTGTTCAATGGGGAGCAGTGTCAAGTTGCTCAAGGGCACGTTGACACACAGCCAGAGGGGGGCCCGGGATTGAACAGGGAACCTTCAGATTTGTAGATAGATTTTTGGCATCCAACTACTTCCACATACTTCAAACTTCAATATATTCAGCTGTATGCTTGTATTTTTCTTTTTGCTAATTTTAAATTTTGTAAACGTTTTTGCATGAGGAACGCTCAGATCTTTCTAGGTTCACACAGAGGGTATCTGTGGTTGCTACTAGAACAACAAATACAGCGTTGCTATAACAACCTGGACTGGACTGGACTGGATCAGGGAATTTTCTACTGTACAATATACCATTGCAGGTTTTCAGCGAGCCCACACAGTTTCTGCAGGAACTGCTTTTCTAGTTATGGATTCATATGAATCAAATGCTATTTACAGCCACTTAAAAATATGTATATTGCATTATAATCTGCTTATACTGTAACAAGTTCTGACCAGTCATTGGTCCGACAACGACAACCTACCTGAAACCCTAACCTAACCATAACCGCAAGCACGGAGCAGCACATGTTCGCCAACATTCACGCATGTTCCCCAACCTTGATCCGGTCGCCAACCTTGATCCGGTCGCCAACCTTGATCCGGTCGCCAACCTTTACGCATGTTCGCTAACCTTAATCCGGTCGTTTTCCGTATGTCGGACCAATGACTGGTCGGAAAAGCGTACGGACCCATGTAACACTATAATTTTAGTCATAAGCACCACTCATAAATACTCAATGCTTTATAACAATAAGTATACATAACACATTTAAGGGCATTTTATAATGACTTATGTATAGGGTAAAGTCTAAAAGCATTGTAATTGGCGTATAAGACTGTAACTGACTTTCTTTTGGCCAGGATCATAGTTTTATTATAATTCTTAATAGTTGTAATACTACACATTATAGAATGATTATACATCACTATTCGTGGTAATTGGGTGCTCCAAGTCAAATAAAAACGTTTCAGCCTTCAGGAATGTAAATACTTTACTTAGCACCCAATGACCACTTATCGTGACTTATAAGCACACTATAAAGCATTATCACAGTGAGCAGAATACATTATTATTACGTATTACAACTATGGCAATAAGGCAATTATAATGCACTAACAGTACTTAGAGACACGGGATGTATAGCAAGTGTTGACACTGGAAATAGTGTCATTGAGAAATTGTGTATATGGCCAACCCCACCCAGCTGACAAAACAAACTACTATACAGAGTAAGTATTGCAAGTCGTATTATAGTAGCATTATGGCCAGGTCTAGTTTACACACAGTGGAATGTGTCATACCATGTTCATCCATGTAAATGGTAAATGGTGCATTTATATAGCGCCTTTATCCAAGGCGCTTTACAGAGATTGAGCATTACATTCACCCATTCACACACACATTCATACACCGATGGCAGCGGAAACCATGCAAGGCACCAACTAGCACATCGGGAGCAATTAGGGGTTCAGTGTCTTGCTCAAGGACACTTCGACAGTAACTCTGGGGGAGCCCGGGTTCGAACTGGCAACCTTACGGTTACCATCCAGGCACTCTACCCCTGAGCCACCGCCGCCGCCGTGCAGTCCTTTGAACAATGATGCAATGCAACACAGACCACATGGAGAGCAGATGAAAAGGTAACAGACAGCGGAAGACTAACCACGTGAAACCTGATCTCTCAAGACAGATTGTGCCAACAGCCGAATCTGTCAGCACCACTGCCCTAAACATGTAGTGCTGTTGTTAGTAGGAATAAACAAAGAGCACCCGAGTGGGTTAAGAAAGCGAAGGAGTTCCTGTTTCTACTTCATTTATTTTTTGTTGATTGCATTGAACCAAACATCTCTATTCTGTGTGTGTGTGTGTGTGTGTGTGTGTGTGTGTGTGTGTGTGTGTGTGTGTGTGTGTGTGTGTGTGTGTGTGTGTGTGTGTGTGTGTGTGTGTGTGTGTGTGTGTGTGAGATAACTGAACACAGTTCTACAGGCTGGCATTTCAAAGGCTCGTCCAGGGTTTACACCAAGGACACCGTTTGACTGAACGCACTTCCAGTTAGCTTGACTGACAGCCAATTATAACTGTCACTCCTGGTTTCTTGGACGAGAAAGACGGGTAGATCGGTGTGTGTGGGTGTGTGTGTGACGTGTGTGTGTGTGTGTGTGTGTGTGTGTGTGTGTGTGTGTGTGTGTGTGCGTGCGCGCACAGTGTGTATTATGAATACTCATCTCTCCCCACCATCCCAACCGCAGTCTATTTTTGGAGAGGAAATACGCTACTCAGTCTGTATCGCTTCTGATGAAACCTTTGAACTATAATTAGAGGAAGAGGAACAATTGAAGCATGCAGCGCCTCAAACCGCAGCGTTCCATATTACATCCTTGCTCACTTCCTTGTTTACACCAGATCAAAAACGACAAAAGTCGATTTTCACCTTTCAGTGTATCATCATACTGAGCAAGCTACTGTAACCAGACCTAAAATGCATTTACAGCAATGGTTCAATCAAATGTTTCAATTTCAATTAGCTCCCATAACTCTGAGATTGTAGAAATGGAACCAAATAGACCATTACGGTTCCATTTTACACTCTCAGAGTTGCAGACCTGTGAGGGTCCATTTGGAACCTCCAAAAGAAAACCTGACGCCACTTCACTGATGTGGCCCGGGCCGGCCTAGCGGTCCGGGTACCTAGGCTGCGAATCGGGTTCAGCTCCGCCACTCCGCCAGTGGCGTGCACAGACATTTAGAGGGGCAGGTGCTCAAGTGAAAAAAGGGCACCTTGTGCAGTGCGTGGAACCAGCCGGTTGCCTTAATAGTGTGAGATTTATAGATTTTTGAGGCATAAATAATATATTAGAAGCTTTTTTATCAAGAATTGATCAATGTCATTATGGGCCATATATACTGTACACTGTACAGTGTACAAAAAAAGGACACATTGCTGTCCAGAGGGCAACGGGCAGGTGTTCTAGCACCACCTAGTGTCCATCTGTGCACACAACTGCCGACGGCCTCTGCCGTGTGTCACTCCCCATCTCTCCCCCCCATTTCCTGTCAGCTTACTGTACACTATCAAATAAAGGCAGAAAAAAAGATCTTAAAAAAAACCACACACACACACACACACACACACACACGAAGTCCACACCCACAACACCAGAGGAAGTTCAACGAACCATGTGCAACCCAGATTTGGCACAAACAATGGGACTAAATAAATTTCGCTCCTATGCCACCAAAATGTGGAACGCCCTACCAAGAGTCAAGCAATCCCTTGACTCCTTCAAAACCGCCCTCAAAGGGGACCTACAGACGGCTGCAATTAGAAACTGGCCCCCGTAAAATCTGAATCCCTAACCCACCCCTTTTCCCCCTCACTGTATATGTTTATTTTCCCTTTTTACCTCCTCTATGATGATTTCCTGTTTTGACCATATAGTTGTGTATATTCGTACGTCTCTAATTGTTTTGATGAATTGAAAATGGTGGGCCCTATTGTAAACAAGTGTAATGCTTTATGGTGCCGTCCACTCACAGTTAACAGTTGTTGTATTGAGTTGTACTTGAAATGTACTGTAATTCTGCAAACTGTTAATAAATCAAACAATCAAACACACACGATGTAAAACCTTCAGATGAGTGCATGCATGGGAGATCCGGGAGAGGTTAAGAGCCATATTTTGCGTCTCTTACGTAGGCCTACCACGTCTAACTTAAGACCTGGAGAAGTGGCCAATGCTGTTTAGCTATTTTGAGTGGTCAAATCGCATTGGTCACGCCTCCATGTCTTAAGTTAAGTCATAATACCTGGTACTTAATGAGGTTATAACATCTCAGGCTGCTTTAGTGTTTCTTACCCGTGTGAGCTCAGACTCGGAGACGGAGCGGTGGGGTGGGGGGTGTCGCTGGTACCCGCTGGGGGGGCTGCCGTCAGGGTACGGAGGGTACCCACTGGGGGGGCTGCTGTCCCGGTACTGGGGGTACCCGGGGGGGCTGCTGTCCTGGTACGGGGGGTAGCCGTCCCGGTACGGGGGGTACCCGGGAGGGCTGCCCTCCCGGTACGGTGGGTACCCGGGGGGGCTGCTGTCCCGGTACGGGGGGTACCCGGGGGGGCTGCCCTCCCGGTACGGGGGGCTGTCGTCTTCCAACAGCAACACGGATCCTTGGTCCACGGTCTCCTCCTCTTCCTCCAGCTGTGAAGTCATGTTGTCCTCGGGGCACATCTGGTGGTCGATCCCATTCTGGCTCAGGTTGCAGTGAACAGCTGGGTGTAAGGCCACGAGGTGTGACGAGGGAAGGGAGAGATGCAAGGGGGGTGAGGGAAGGAGACAAGGACACAAAGAGGGACATGGAGGTCAAAGGAGGGAGAGTGAGAGAAGTAGGGATGGCGGACAAGAAGGAGAAAAGGAAGGAGAAAATAAGAGAGGAAAGAAAGACCAGGAATTTGAGGCAGGACAAGAAGAGGGAGAGGTAAAGAATGTCAGTATAATATATCAGTTAAACCTTACTAAAGTCATGATTAATCATACATACACATATATAAATACATACCATACACTATATATATATAAAATAAAAAATTGTGACAATTTAAATCGATTTAGTAAAACAGTATTGAAAAGTTGGCTTATCCACCTCAGGATTGAAAATAGGGTAAGAATATTGTAAATAAAACATTTTCTTTTTTTTTTCATTTGCTACACTATTGAAAACAAAGAAAACACTGGATTTCAGAAATGATAATCGGTCATTTGTCTAGAAAATGTATTTGTTTAAAAAAAATCGTTAACAATCTTCATCATGAACCTAATATCGTGATTCGAACCGTATCATGAATTGAGTGAATCGTTGCCTAAAGATAGTTATGCCAAAATATGTTATGCCAAAAGATGTCACACTGCTGAAATGTCACTAGATGGCGCCAGATGGCATTAGATGGTGGAAGAGTAGCTTGTCTCTGTTTCACCATCAATCAATCAATGCATAAATTAAGGCCTCAAACCAGAAGTGATTTGGTTATGTTTCAGATGTTATCCTACTGTATAAGCATTGAGAATATAAGCCCTGCGGCTGTAAACATGGCTGTGGAACTCACTTTATCTGATACACATTGCCTGTATCTCCAAACAAATCTCTAACATTTTCATACACAGCCAATCTCATTCTTCTGAGGATCTGCATGATACTGTGTGGCTGTCATCTAAATCAGTGGTTTTCAACCCTGTTCATATCAAGGCCCATTATTTATTCAGAACCAAAACTCTCAGAACCAAAACTACAAAATATGTCCACATTCCATGCTGTATTGATGTTGATAGGAGAGATAACAGGCCAACGTTGATCAAATTAACAATTCTTATACATTCACTAATTGTATAGACTTCTTGTAAATTAACTTAAGTAGGCTAATATAATTTAACTCTTGACTGTGTAAAATGAAACCAAATGGGATAGGGGGGGGGGGGTAAGGGTCCATGTGATAAAGACAGAATGCTTTTCACACTTCTCACTCTTGAGCCACACATGTTTAATTGTTTTTCATTTTCTGTTTGGCATAACCTCATTTCATACTCAACATTCCCACATGTCTGTATTCAGTCATTATCAAACAGTTTGCTAACTATGCATGCGGGCTAAGTTAGCAATCAGTTGATCTTGACTTGTTCTACAGTTTTATATGCATATATTCATTAATTTCATTTCATAATTTGGACAGAGACAATGGGTTGGTCAAACATACTTTTATTCCTTTCAAAGTCCAACAGTTTAAGTATTATCATTACTATGTTGTCAAACACCCACTACTCACACCATCCTCATTTCCTGGTCAAAGTTACACAAAAGAGTCACCACTGAATCCACTGCTCCTTTTATAGGTGGAGGATTCAAATTGGGTTGCACCATGTTGCAGGGGTGCAGGTTAGAGTTCTCATCGGGCCTGAAAATTAAGGCCCGGCCATAACTGGGCCCTAACTGATCAGGCCCTAGGCCCGGCCCGGCCCGACTAATTAGCATAGATTTTAGGCCCGACCCGGCCCTAAAATGTCGGGTCGGGTCGGGCCTGGTCGGGTTTGTGCAGAATTTGAGAACTCTACACAGAGTAAAAGTGAAACGCCAGTCAGCACCATCTTCATAATAGATAAATACACAAACAGACAGAACAGAACTATTATTTTTATTATTCTAAACAAATTAAATATATATATTTTTTTTCTCATGGAGCCCCAGGCCCGGCCCGGCCCTACTGATTAGCATACATTTTAGGCCCGGCCCGGCCCTAAAATGTCGGGTCGGGTCGGGCCTGGTCGGGTTCGGGCAGAGTTTGAGAACTCTAGTGCAGGTGTCTGGCAATACATACTATTTAGTATGATTGCAACGAGACGGGTTGTTTAAAACCTGGTTTTTTAAATTACTTTAGTATTGACAAGTATACTGTAAAGGTTGGGAAATGTTTTCTGTGTTACATGTTCACTAGATTTGTAAGTTAATGCTTTGGGGAAACCTGTCTCTAGACAGATGGTATGGGCCACTAGTCAGAGGCCTGGGTTTGAATTGATGTAGTCAGTCCATGGTGAGACATGAGAAGAAAAGGGGCACAATGCGGGAAGCTCTGCCCTAGGACAGGTAATGTCCAGACTGGGTGCTTGAATTTAAGCATGTCATTTAAGTTTGTTATTTTCATTTTTTTTGGAAGTTATATTTTATTTTTGTGAAAAATATTTTCCTATAAATCTTTGGCAACGATGGAGATTTTTGGTACGGTATGTCATTTTTCTGTGCATCTAGCCCTCATCAAACGGACTAATTTACAGTCCACTTGGTTTCATTTTACACTCTCAAGAGAACAAGATCTATAAGGGTCCATTTGGTTACCAACTCTCCGTAGCTGTGGACCACCTGGAACCCCCTCGAGGACCACTGGTGGTCCCCGGACCACTGGTTGAAAACCACTGATCTAAATGCATCAAATTCCCGCCCATTTTGGGCGGGAACCCCTTTTGGTGTTACCATTATGCTATGCTTTAGCTATTGAAAAATAGCAGATCTACAAGCTCGTAGCGCGCCACAGAGTGGCGCTCTACGAGCTTGTAGGTCTGCTATTTTTGAAAAATCGAAGAACGACTGACATAGAAACATAGCTTTTTTAGAAAACTGTCAGGATGTAGAAGACATTTTTAGAATCTGATCTCAGGTCAAAATGTAATTAATGCAAAACAGCTTCAGTCAAGTGAATCAAAACGATGAACAAGCCCAGCAGTGAGCAGAGATGATGTTGTAGCAGAGAAGACAATTGTAGCAAGCCTTTATACGAGATCCAGGATAAAACTCACACATCAGGTTTTCATCATACTGTGCAAGGTTTCATCACTTTGGAAGTCACTTCTCACAGCTCTTTGATGTTCTTTGTGCAATGCTGACATGCAAGGTTGTTACACGTACTCTTTTGATGATTTACAGGAACCAGTTTTTAGGCCTTGTTTTAGTTCCGGTCGTGATATGGAGGAGAGAACAGGATGTTATCAGCAGGGAGCTGCCAGGTGAAAGTGAAAGAAACATCGCTCCATCATCAAACAATCAGCTCTTTTGCAGGAAAGGCCTGCAGCTCCTCACTCAGAGAGGGTAGGGGTCAAAGTAAGATTTTTGAAAGACTGCACATTTTTGGGCTGCACATTTTTGCCAGCTACTGTAATAGTTTTAAACTTTAAACAGGTTGCACGGCTGCACGCACACGCACACACAAATTGTTCTTACATTCATAATGACCAATGGCTATTTCTGGGGTGGACGATGAGCCGAGTAAACCATCTGATTTGATAAACGTCTCAGCATGCACAACTGTGAGGATGTCTGGTTGCATTAATTTCCGTGAGGATTCTGGCAATGGCATACAGATGAAAAAGATGACAGTTCCATAAATCAGCCCCGCCGCGCTGGCGGGCCGCACACGCACACAGCCTTGGAGCACAGCCCAACTCAAGGGCTCGTTACAGGCCACCGTCACTGGGCAATTACTGACCGCAAGCCTGACATCATTCAAAACGGTTTGTAAACAATGCAACTTCAAAACTGTTCCAGATGAAAGAGACAGTATGAAGGCTACTATTGGGTGGTAGTGTGTGTGTGTGTGTGTGTGTGTGTGTGTGTGTGTGTGTGTGTGTGGGGGGTAATCTTGTCCTAATGTCTAGCATTGATTCGTTTTGTCTCAATGTATTCTGGAAGAAATCAAAATTCAGGGAACAAAAACGGTGTCAAAACACAACACCTTGTGAACTTTGTTGTAGATCAGCTGTTTTCGGCGAAAGGGTCAGATGGGTGGGCCACACCACATGCACTTTCAGAGCATGTGTTTAATTTAATGATCAATCGTGTTCCAGTTTTGATAAATGGAATAAATGGATAAATGGAAATGGTACTGAACGTAGCATACTTTAAGTTCATGTTTACCGGTATCACTCATTTTTAAGGTTTAAAAGAAAACAAAAATACCACTTAGTTTTAAATTAATGTTATAATATCATTACAATCTTAGTGTTTTGCCAATTATTTGGGGGCCTATTTTGCTATATCCTCACGGTCCACCTTTGGGCCATAACCACTGCCTCAGGGGACCCCATGCAACCCATTTTGGGGCGGGAACCCCTTTTGTTGTTAGCATTACGTTATGCTTTAGCTATTGAAAAATAGCAGATCTACAAGCTCATAGCGCGCCACTGAGTGTCGCGCTACGAGCTTGTAGGTCTGCTATTTTTGAAAAATCGACTGACCTCAAAAGACCTCAACACATGAAAGAATGCCAAGCAGAGTCACTCCTTGAAATGTGAAAACAAAACCCATGTCTCCTTCCAGCCCTGCTTTCTCAAACCGGTTTCCCCTGAACCATCTCTGTCCCTAAACAGTTCAGATGAACAACTTCCTGCACAGTGCAATCCTCTAAGTTCCTTTCCCTCAACTACATTTGTATCTCTCACAGTAAAAAAAACTAGCATGACCTCACAGGAGAATGTGCCTCATTTAAATTACACAAGGGCCTCCGAGAGTCTGTGAGAATTATTGAGTTATAGAGGAAAACGCGCATGAGTAGGCCATGTTTCAACGGACCAAAGGCAACTTGAGATGCACGGCACGAAAGCATTGCTCCCTCACTCTCTCTCCACTCCTCATCCTCCTGGCATCACCCTAACTCAACGCATGACTGGTGGTGTGCACTGTGCATCCACACTGGAGGAGAAATGAATTATACATTACATCCTCTAACAAGACAACACAATGCACTGGGAGGTTATGAAGGGAGACGGAGAGATTGTGATTAAAGAAGACGAGGGGGCAAGGGCAGACCGACAGGGGAAAGGCGGGTTCAGTCCTCTCTCCTGCTTGATGAATGGAAGGGGAAGGGGCAACATGGGGTTTGCTGGGGGCTAGGAGATAGGAATGCTTTCTTTTTTTTTATCAACAGTTGCTATAAATAGCAGCATTACATTCATCCTTCCCTCCTTCTTCCTGACATGCGCCGCACGTACGTGCATTGCAAGAGGAACACATCAGATGAGGAAGAAAGTCTCCCTCCCTCCTCCCATGTCCTTTTTCTCTCCATACCTCAGTGAGACGGCGGAAATACAGAGGAAAAAAGGGAGAGAAACTGAATGAACGTTACACATGGATGTATTACTAAATTACTGCAGCGCTATTCACCATCTTTGGTGGGAGACAGATTGATGGCTTGGGCCAGAGTGATGATATGATTCCGAACACACAGGCACCGCCATCTCTCAGCATTTGGAAGATAATGGCCCAGTTTTCAGGGGGCCATTATGCGAAGTATGTGATCAGCATACAAAATTATGTTGGGGTTTATTTGTTTTCATCTCAATTTCCTTTGTCCCAGAAAGATTATACAGTGGGATTATCTACTCTTGTCAGGTGCAAAGGAGAGAGGGTATACATTGTGGCCTGTAGTCTGTACTCACCAGAATGTTTCTGCATTGGGCAGTGAAAGAAGGGAATTGCAGCAATCCATCAATAGATTGCTAGATCGACCGAGGGAGATTGTCTCCTGCATGGGATTATTCGTAGATTCCCTGAGCTTGTGTATCCAAATGAAGGCATATTTAATACAGCCATGACCGCGGTTGGATAACATCAAAAGCCAGGCAACAATTTATTCATCACACGCCCATAGCCTTATTTATTAACCCATTCAGGCCTGAATGGGTTAACTGTCTCTAGGCTGTCTCTCTAACTGACAGCCCAGAGACAGTTAACCCATTCAGGCCTGAATGGGTTAACTGTCTCTAGGCTGTCTCTCTAACTGACAGCCCATGCAGAGACAGTTAAAGGAGAAGTCCATGCTAGAATGCTTTCTTATCTTTCTTACCTTTCTTTGTAGTTGTTACGTCCCCACCAAAGAGGTCCAGGTGTTTTTTTGTGCAAAAACTCCTTATTGGCCATTTTCCCTACCATAAGCCCTCAATGAATTGCATTGCATTGAATGGGAATTGAATGGGGCTATGGGGTGTTATGCTAGTTCGCTTATTTCCATCGAAAGAAGTAGTAAAGTGTGCCGCTTGGGATATTATTTACATTATGAAGAGAGGATATATACAAAGAAATTATAATTTTGAGCAATGGAAATAAGCGAATTAGCACAACACCCCATAGCCCCATTCAATTCAATGCAATTCATTTAGGGCTTATGTTAGGGGAAATAGCCAATAAGAAGCTTTTGCACAAAATAACACCTGGACCTCTTTGGTGGGGACGTAACAACTACAAAGAAAGGTAAGAAAGCCTTTTAGTATGGAATTCTCCTTTAACATAACTATCTTGACTAATCTTAGATCAGCAGACAAAGTTGTACTTGTCCCCCCCCAACACAAAGCTGGTGACGGAAGGTGACAGGGCTTTCGCTGGTAGGGCTGTGCTGTGGAACCAACTACCACTGGAAATTAGACAGACCACGTCAGTGTCCACTTTTAAAATACTTTATAGAAAGGCTTTTAATTCGTTTGAGTGAACATCTAGTTTCTGCTTTCTCTTTATCACCTTATTTTTCATTATTTTTGTATTGATCTTTTACTATTGCCCTTTTGCTTTTGTTAATTTCCATTGCTGATTTGAATTGCCCGTTTATGTATTGTTATATGTGAAGCACTTATTATTATCAATCACCCTTTTAGGCACTGCTTTAAAGCTTTGTCACACAACGGTGTAGCGGCCCCCTGTTCCACCATGAGTTTATGGGATATTTAGCCAAAAGGTGACACTAATCATGATTCACAACGAAAAGGACATGGGTGCGTTTGTTCCCCCAGCTCAGCCCTCGGGGGTTTTGAAGCGGACGTCTGGCAGGGAACATGGAAGGGCATCAGCAAAATGACACAGACATCTACTCAGCAGTTGCTCTTTTGATATGCAAGAACAGCAGCTTTGGAGGTTTACATGGAAATCTGTCCCCTCTTTTTTATTTATTTAAGGAGTTGTTTTTAACAGCGTGCCTCATAGGAGGCAAGCCATCTGAAAGAGGGTCTGTCTGTGTCCGTCTGTGGCTAATCTCACAAATCAATGGACCGATCAGCGGTATATTTCTTATACACGCTATAAGTAGACTAAGGAAGTTAATCACTGAATAGCGGCTTTCACATAGAGGTATTCTGAAAAACATTATGAAGCTGAACCATTTCATCAAGCAGGATGGCTGGCATCTCCCATAGGAATAATGAGGGCTCCATGAGGGACTCAAAGTAAAGCCACTGCACCTTCACGTAGTAAGGAGACAGTTGATGAGGTCAGTAGTAAGGATGCCTCCTGGTCGCCACCCAGCTGGGAGAAGGCCTCAATGGAATCATGTTAAACATCCTCCAACTGGCTAAAGCAATGCATAAAATAATGCGTACAAGACACAAACACATACAACAACATGCCAATGTGTTTCTCACACCACACAGGCCGACCGCTCGGTCCGACGGTTCATGTATTCTTTATTTAGTTTTACTGAGAATAAGGTTAGAAATAAGTTTAGGCAGTGCTTAATTTCTAACTCAATGATGCCGGAGCTCAACTCCCGCACATGCACATGCACGTGCACGTGCTGAAAAATCTGTTTTTCGTCGGGTTTGGGGGTATTTGGCGGTAATTCCGCCCGGAGTAACAGCCAGACAGTAGGTATACCAAACACTTTTTCACAAATCAGACTGCACAGGCTAGCCACAGACTGATTTGTGAAAAAGTGTTAACTTACTACAGCGAGTAACCATGTCATGATAAGACTCATAAGAGAGATGATTATTGATTACAAACTGCCTGACTGCTAGCCACCAGCGTGGCTCAGCCTGTACAACACACAACAACAACCAGGCGCGTCACCACCATTCACCTTCACCCCCTCTCCCGTCCGAACCTGAACCGATTACAACGAAGCAAAAATACTTTGAAAGGGGGGGCTTTTCCGCGTGGTGGGAATAACAACTTCCACGGCCAGCCGTCCACAGGCATGTTTCCAATTCTGATCACTAAGGTACGCCATTGACGGAAGATTCCACCTTTATGAGCAGCGTACACTCACTGTGCAAAGAACGTAGTTGCGCCCGCCCTGCAACGTAGTTCTTTGTGCAGTGTGGGTGGAGGCCTTTTTGGGAATCATTTCAGCCAAGCTCTGGCTGAAATTAAGCACCGAGTTTAGGGTTAGGCATAGTTAAATTGGGGTTAAGGTTAGGAATAATAACTAACCGTTTTAGCATAATATACTTAGGTTACTTTAGGAATACCGGGCGAGTTGTTAGAGGGGAAAGTGTTTGTGTACTAAACAATAAACATCATTAAAAGTGTATCATTACATCATTAGGAGTGTATTACTGCCTGGAGTAGTTCACAATCGCAGGCCACACACATTAGTGCTCCATTGTTGTCGTTTCATGTTGCCATTTTGCACACAGCAGCAACTCTACAGTAGAGGCCTATAGTGCCTCACAGGAGTCTGCCTCAAGATGCTTCTCTAAAAAATTGCTTTCAAAGCCAGGGAGACAGAGGGAAATTAATTAAGATATATTTCATCCTATTTCGCTTACAGTGAGAAACTACATGAGATTAAACGTGGGCGCTTTTCCCAGGCTAAGTTAAGCTCATTTGTCTGCGTGTGAATTTCCTATGTGGGTGATTCTTCTCTCTAAGATGCAGAGTGAGTTAACTTTATCTGCCACATGTTATAGCTATCCATATTATCTGTGACACTGTGTGCACAATATCGTTATATCAGCTTTCTTTGCAGATAAATGAGACCGCAAAGCTATGTCAGCAAAATAGCAAAACTACACAAGTCAGGTGCTTGTGTCTCTGTGGCACAGAGATAAATTAGGACAACAACTTTGTTACCCAAACACACATTATGTTTCCCTAGTACTCTGTACCGTAAAAATATATGCCAATCTTTATAGTGAGTCACCATTTAACATTCACCAACATGGTTAAGTGACTCAGTTTTCCCCTTGCTTTCTTAACAGTATACTGTATTTTGTTGTTTTTCCATTGTGTTAAAAGTGGTGAAAATGATACGGATAGCAATCATTGCTGTAGTGTCTCCATCTCTCCAGGTCCTTAAACACAGTAAATAGTAAATACTTTTTCAGTTCAGTACCTGTACGTGCCCGTCGGCACGTACAGAATATTGCATTCACATTGGACTGCAATATTAAAAACAATAATGCAGAGAGAGGTGGTTTGGCACCACTTTTGTCGTCTCCCTCATTAGCGGCGGATAAGATCGAAAGGGCAGCTTGTCGTCTACTGGCACAGAGAAATGTGGGTCATTGCTCATGTCAAAGGTACAGTACATGAGATTTGAATGTCACAGTGCTGCATTTGGAAGGTACTGGTCCGTCTGTGTGTTTGCTGTTGCCTTTTAATGAGGTGTTTTAATCATTTCTTATGCACAACCCATACAAAATAGTTTGGGAAACATTTAAAAACATTAGTTCATGGGCACCCAATTGATACAATTGTTATCCCGAGAACCTCAATCTACACTAAAACCTCAGTGTTTTTAACTCTCTTTTTTTTTACTTTTATGGTTCCATTTGGTTCCATGTATAAACTCTTAGTTACAGACTTGCAATGGCCCATTTGGTTCCTATTTAACTATCAATCGTTTATTAAGAGGACCCCTAGCACTCCCTCAAAGAACCTGGAGGTTCCTGGACCACATATTGAGTCTAGCAAGTTGGTAGCAAGTGTTCAAATAAAATCATATAAAAAGGGGATTATGGCAGCACAGACTGTAACATATACTCTATGTAACAGAATTCTAGTAATTGTCTCCCACGTTTGAATGAGTTTATCATGACCAATGTAATTTACATGAAAATGTTTGCTATTTACAGTTATTATAAGTGATAATCTGATGGACACCAACTTAACTTAACGTATAGGAGGGAAAGAGAGACTGATACTGGATGGAGAATTGGAGACGTGGACTGAAAATGAGAGAAAAATGAAATGGAGAGGAAGAGAAAGGGAGGTGGACAGAAGCAAGCAACAAAAGAACATCTGGAGAAAATGGGAAAGAATCTGTACAGTAGAGAGAGAAATATGACCCACTTTTTAACAGAACCAAGTGTGACTGAGCTAAATTTAACTACTGTACACTCTGGTCCACCAGGGAGCACAGAACCCACACATAGTTATCAACGCTTCCTGCATCAAAGGCAGAGTATGCATAATAAAAATAGAATTGTCATTTGGAGCATTTGGAGCATGAGGAAAGGCTATAAATATTTCACAAAAAACACAATACGTCACAGACTTTGTCTGTAAGTGACTAGTATCACTCTCGGTACAATGGCAAGAATGTTTGTTCTCCCATACTTTAGAATGAGATGTGGAAGTGTTAAATAACTCTATATTCTGATAAGTAACAGGAGTCTCCATGTCTCTCCAGCTGTTTATTAAAAATAAATCACACCCGTGTGAACTGAGTGGTGCAACTTATCTCTCTCTCTCTCTCTCTCTGCAGCACTGTCTCTCTGTTTCTGGCACAACAGCGCCCCTACTGGTACTCATACTGGTGCTCATTAACGTCACATACATAGGTGAACCAACACATAGGTGAACACGGACATTGCTGTTCCTTGGAGTGGTTGCACCACTCAAAAACTAAATGCATTAACAGCAATGCTGGAGACAGTGTGGCCACAAGTTGCCGGACCACGCTCATATATTCTGGACTTGTCCTAAAATTCAGAAATACTGGATATCCACTTCACCTTGGAGACCATTCTGTGTTTTAAGATACCTCAGACTTGTTCCTTTTTATTGCTGGAAAATATCCCTGAAGAGTTTCTAATACATGATAAAATATTTCATCAAGATCCTCTTAGCAACGAGTAAGAAAGCGATCACACGACACTGGTACCAACAGGAGCCGCCAACGAATGAACATTGGATGGACATTACTGAGGAACTGTTATGTTATGGAAAAACTAACATTCATACTTAGACTACAAGAGGATAAGTTCTATCAAAAGTGGGAAAAGTGGGATCTCTTCTTTCAGCCTAGCGATAATGTATGAGGATTTCAATGAATGTTTCTTATAATATGAATAATGCAGCCTTGTTTTTGTTTCTCTCCTTTTTCTTTTTTCGTATTGTCTTTTTTTTGTTGTCTGTCTTTTCATCAATAAAAATGCATTTTCAGGTCGGGGCACATTTTATCCAATCAGGATAAAGAACTCAGTCAGGATACAGATTAAACTGAAAAGGTGCTCCTCAGAGCACAGGTCTCCGCCAGGCCAGGTAGGTCATTGAGGGCCAGCAATGTTGATGAAATATGAAAAATAGGACAGATCCGTCTTGAGCACATGACTAGAGAGCGTGATGTTTAGACAGTATCTGTAGGAGTAATGTAAAAAAAAGATTGCAAAAATGTTCCTATTGGTGGCGCTATAATAGGCCAATGTGAAAAGGGTGGCATTGTTCCATTCCAATTGGAATGTGCAAGAGTTTCACAGCAATTGGACGTTCATGATTTGAGGCATTTTCTTCAAATTCAAAACGAGCCACTCCTGCAAACAGATGCCTCCTAAGCCCATCGGGATGGAATATGAAAAATGGGAAGGACCCATCTTGATCACATGAATATAAAGAGACTTGTGTGACAAAGATCTGTTAATGAATAATGTGTTTAGCGAAAACCAAAGCAGAACTCCCACCACGGGACTCGGGCAATCAATTAATTCAGTTGCAACTTGCAACCACTATATTAATGGCAAGTATTTCATACAACTCAAGTTAAAAAATTGTGAACTATCCCTTTTTAAAGCCGTTATAAAAGGCACTCACGACTGACTTCACCTGACATTGACCCCTTCTCTTCCTTCCACAGCCACTGTAATATCAGTGACAACCAACCGTCGCACTTCAGTGGCCTTAATCAGTCAGCGGTAGAGAGTTCATTGAAATTCATGGCCATCAGGGACATGGGTGCTTGCAATGCCATGTTCTGAATAAAATTTACTTTATGCAGACCGCAGCCATCTTGCCATTCAAGTCTCTGTGTGTGTGTGTGTGTGTGGGTCTGAAATCCACGTAACTCAAGAACCGTTTACCCCACCGACTTCAAATTCGACACACACGTTCCACACACCCACAGGGAGTGCAGTGCGCGGTGTTGAGTCAGTCGGACCCACGGTTGTCCAGAACCACCACAAAAGGGCCCAGTGTCCATAAATGGAGCTGGCCTGCGGGCATGCCTAAGGGTTCGTCCCACCGACTTCTGACATCATTCTGACGTTCTAGACTCCATATTTGGGCATGCCTGACAAAGAACTCCATATATGGGCATAAAGGGCTCCAACGGGCACCGCTCTAGTTAGGTTAATGGCAGGGTGGCAACTAGCCGCAATTTGCCATTTACAGCCCATACATCCAAACAGAAAAGTCCTATCTGATTGTATTAAACGTCAAACTCACCAACATTGCAGCTGTACAAAAAGCTAAAAGTGTCCTGTCAAGAAATTGGACAGAGTTCAAATTACTGGCCTAATACTGTGAAGGGCACTGGAAGTGCCTCAAATGCTTGTTCATCAGGTCTAGATATACAGTAGACACCCCGTTTGGTTTCATCCTTGAGATTCTACCACAGTATGAATATATTTTGAGTGGAGTGTAAACTTAATTCATATTGAGCACTGACGCAGGTGCTGACGATTCATATGGTAAATATAGAAACAATGTTTTTTACAGTAGCTTTATATCACACTAATCGACACTTGCGTATTCCCAGAGGTACCCACCCTCCCCATTCCCCTCACAACCTAGACACTGATTCAATCAAAGCCTAAAAGTTACATTCTATTCCTGTTCCACAACCATAAGAATCTATCACAGGACTGCATATATCTGCCGACATCTTCAAAGATGGAAAGCATAAAAGTCACACGAAAAATATTCCACCCAACATTTTCTAGGGTATTTCAAATGCACAAGAAGGCAATATTCTATATCTGCCGTCTGCTGTGCTTTATTTTTATTTATGTTTAATTGTTGACCTGCCCTTTGTCAAGCACCTGGACACAGCTGTGGTTCTCAAAGTGGGGTAAGGGGACACGTGGCTGTCCCCTGGGGTTACAGCGCCTGCATCAAAAACCGGTTATCCGGTTTATACCTCATAAGTGGCGCTGTTGTGCCAGAAACAGAGAGAGAGAGATAGTGCTGCACTGTTGCCTGCTAATGAGAGAGAGAGGGGGGGGAAGAGGGGAGTTGCACCACAGGTGTGATTTTTAATGGCTTAAAGGTATATTCAGTGATTTCACTCAAAAAACCTTAGGTTTCGTTTTTGGCTGTGGGACCCAGCCTTTCGTCCAATCAGGATAGAGAGTCAAAAATGAAACCTAAGGTTTTTTGACCCCCAGGGGTTAACTGGGGACAGGGAGGAACTCCTTATATGGCCAGCACACTCTATAGTAGGGAGGATTATCACAACAAAACAAAAAAATAAGTGGTATTTGAATTAAGTGAAATCACTGAATATACCTTTAAGCAGCACACATCTTCTATCATACCGCACTAAACCAACTGGCAGGCAAAATGTTACGTAAAACTCAAAGAGCATGGACTAGAGAACAGCACACTTGGTGCTGTGGGGAAGATATGACTCTATATTCCCTGCAAAGCCTGGGTTAAATGAAGTGAAAGAAACCAACTTGCTGGACAACAAAATAGCCTGACATGTCCATCATCAGCCCAGGCCCTGGGAGGGTCCTTCCCTGCCTCTTCCCTCCCAAGCAGACAGTCAGTCAGGCCCAGGCCCTGGGTCCTTCCCTGCCTCTTCCCTCCCAAGCAGACAGTCAGTCAGGCCCAGGCCCTGGGTCCTTCCCTGCCTCTCCCCTCCCAAGCAGACAGTCAGTCAGGCCCAGGCCCTGGGTCCTTCCCTGCCTCTCCCCTCCCAAGCGGACAGTCAGTCAGGCCCAGGCCCTGGGTCCTTCCCTGCCTCTTCCCTCCCAAGCAGACAGTCAGTCAGGCCTAGGCCCTGGGTCCTTCCCTGCCTCTTCCCTCCCAAGCGGACAGTCAAGGCCCTGGGTCTCCCCTACCAAGCGGACGGTCAGTCAGGCCAGCTGAACTAGCTAGGACACTGGGACAGTGGTGGAAAGTAACTAACTACATTTGCTTAAGTACTGTATTTAAGTACAATTTTGAGGTATTTGTACTTTACTTGAGTAATTCCAATTTCCAATACTTTTACTTCTGCTCCACTACATCTCAGAGACAAATATTGTACTTTTACTCCACTACAATTATTTGAACATTTTAGTTAGTAGTAGTTACCTTGTAGATTTTATTTGGATTATTATTACAAAACCACTTCAGCTCTGTATACTGTACATTTCAGCTATTTGAAAATAGACAATCTACAAGCTCACAACGCATTTTCTAAATATTTGTATACATTTGAAAACTTAATGGGACATTCTGTATAATGAGTACATAAGCACATTTTTATGCTAATACTTTTGTACTCAGTACATTTTGAATTCTGGACTTTAGAGTATTTTTATATTTCAATATTTATACATTTACTTAAGTAAAACATTGGAGTATACTTTTTCCACCACTGCAATAGGAAGAACCGTCCGGTAGAATTGGAAAGACAAGACTATCCTGTAAGTTTGCATTTGCATTTTACATTTTCCAGGAAGTCCAATAGCACCACTGCCACTGAAGAGATGTATATAATCTATCAAACCACCAAACCCCCTTCACTCAAATGTGTTCGGTTTATGTAATTTACTTCTGTTGCTAAGCTACATCCCCGAGGATGCTTTCAGAATGAGCTTTCTGAATGGATGCACAGACATGCAGGACAGGGCAGGACATTGGAGAGGCAAAGCAAACAGGCTGGCGGAGGTACCTGTACCTTAAGGGAGACTCTTTATGTGTGTAATATGTAGTTTTAGATATTGTATCAGTGAGCTAATTTCCTTCCTGGACTACATGTTGTCTCAGTAAGACAGCCCTCCCCCTATCCACAAAGAGGAGCAGTGCACCAAATAATTATGGGAATTGTAGTCCAGGAAGGAAGTGGGCCCAGTGTCCATAACATCAGAGACTCACTGCTAAAATCTAAAACCACATATTACACACATAAAGACCCCCAGGAAAGTGTTCTAAATCTTCTAAACGTCATTAACATTTTTTTGCAAAAAGGGTGAAGTGTCCCTTTAAAGATCTCAGCTACAGGCGTAAACCAAGCCCCCAGAACGGCTGGCCAACATTTAAGCCGTCAAGCTTACTGGTCAAAGCTGGAACTGCGTAGACTAGAGCATGAGGAAACCCTGCACAGCTGGGGTTTAACATCGAGCGCTCATTTGCACCTCTGCATTTGCCAACTGCGGAAGTAGAGCATTCTTCCGGGTGCTTCAAAACGCCACTGAGTAACTTCCATTGAAATGAATAGCAGGGGGTGGGGCTGTCGCTCCCCGTCCGCACTCTATCCTTAATTTAGAACTAAACTTCTTTGCCTTTTTTGCAATTTGACACACATCATGTTGCAGTTCACAAGCCAAGGCCCTCATTTTGACAAAGGTTGTGTTGCTCAAAACAACTCACCCAGTACAAACCAGTAGCCTACAGCGGAGGCTGCGGTATAATGCAAGTTCAAATTTAACTGAATCGGGGGTACATCATCCCAAATTTCTAGCAATGTGAGCCTTGCTTAACACAGAACACACTCTCATGGGGCTGCCTGAAGACAGGCACACAGACCCCTTCAAACCCACGCTTTACAGCCCCCTTTAAAGTTAAACAAAACCACGCTTTACATTTAGCAGCGGTGAACTTCAAAATACTCTAATGCTCACATCATGACAAATGCAAATGCAGCCACAAAGCTGCAAGACTCTGAAGAGGTAGGCTTAATTGTCTTTTCATACGTTATTAATGATTCATGCACTTGCCCTATATTCACTGTCTTATACGTAGGGGCTGGTAGAATGGTACATCGAGAAACAGTGACACTGCAGAATTACATTTTTTATGACATTTCAATAAAAGCACAGCCGTCTTGAAGAATTTAAATGTAATGAGGCCTATAATTTATCATGCGCAGTCTATACTGTAAAAAGGAACAATAATTATAATTAAACTCTGGCACATTTACAGTAATGCCGATCAATTTACACTGTTTCTGCAACATAAACTAGCACGACGACTTGGAAAGGTAGCACTGCCCGAAACTCACAAGCACAATATCTCCCCTGGAAAAGCAGGGATGCCTATTTGACAGAGCAGCAAGTTTGGTCTCCCACACATCATGGGAGACCAAACTACACACAAAGGACATGAAACTTAGAGATTGCAGATTTAATTTAACCGAGACTGTATACGTATTTATACACACTTAAGGTTTCTTAGGTATACACGCATTTATACACAAGTACAATACTAATTCTACAATTTTACATTGTAGAAAATAGAGACGCGCCGATAATCGGCCACCGATCGGTGATCAGCCGATATTCACTCCAAATGACTCAATCGGTGATCGGCAATTTACCCTATCTGTGATCGGCAATTTACCCTATCTGCAGAAACCGATCTTTTACACCATTTAAGTGGTATAAATGTCAATCAAATATATATAGTATAATATAATGTTGCATCTTTCTGACAGGCCTAAACATTCTCCTCTTCCTCCCTACACACAGGAACAGTTTTGACACGGGTTTGACATCAATTATGGAAATATTCAAAAAGTTCCCCTTACGCACAAGATCGGTGTCGGAAATCTGCCGATCATGAGAAAAACAATTGGTGATCGGGATCGGTCCCAAAATATCCCGGACCATCCCTAGTAGAAAAGCAAAGCACAAAAAACACGAGGCTGCTCCATGCATTGGTAACACTATAGTTCCAAAAAAGGGGAAAATTAATAAATATTATACCAACTGTCAGCTCAGGTCAATGTGTCAGTTTCTCTCTGAGGCATGGCCCCTCAGAACAGACTTTTCAAGGTGTCCTATTCCAACGACCATGCATTACACAAATGCTTTAGGCTATTCTGATAAAATATGATCTGGCCTTGTCGCTTTGGAAAGGCAGTTTTTCTGCTCTCTGTGCTCATCCATGGCAGATGGCATTACACTTAACTATTGCAGCTTCAGTGGATAATGGCACAGCTCATCCATTTTTGTCGAAGATGCAGTGAATCGTATTGCAATTCACTGAATTGTTCTCTAAATCTGCATGATTGACTCAACGCCGCACTGTTGTATGTTTGTATGTTTGCAAAGCAACATTGTATTGTAGGTTTGCAACATACAGTATTGTATGTTTGCAACATACAATACAGTATTGTATGTTTGCAAAGCAACATTGTATTGTATGTTTGCAACATACAATACAGTATTGTATGTTTGCAAAGCAACATTAAAAAGAAAATCTCCAGGCAACAGGCAGCACAAAGGACACTACAGCAGTGGTTCCCAAACGTTTCAGGCCGAGACCAGAAAGAGAGATTAGATGTTTGCCCTTGACCCAAACTATTGGAAATAGCAGATCTACAAACACACAACGTGATGCTTCACACCACGTTGTGAGCTTGTAGATTTTCACTACTTAACATTTGTTTTCAAATTTATTTGATTTCTCCATGAAATTACTGAAAATAATCTTTGAACTTGGTTTTAATTCATGGAAAACTTTGCTTTTTGGGAATGTTTTGATATAATAATTAAAAACAATATGTATAGGAATAGGAAACAGAAATTGACCCACACATGGGTCCCGACGCAGTGTTTGTGAACCAGGTCCAGTGCACTACTACAGCATAAACTTCACTGTCTTGGATGGATTATAAAAAGGGCTTTATTTCGATAGCACTGATCAGTAACATTCTGTTTTTTAGAGCTTCAGACAGATCAGCCATGGAGAGGACAAAGAATGTCTGTGAAGGAAAGCCCAGAACGGTGATTTCTGATAAAGCTAAGCAATGATAAAGATAATAGCGCATGCCTTTGACATTGCTATTTAATGTTAGATAGATTACACTTTAACTCCGAGAGTGGCCTGAATAAGATGGTTTTGTGGTAGGCCTATTTTAAATCAATGCACAGTGAAATCCGGACCATTTAAGAGTGCACAAATTGACTCTACTCTACGGCAGTGGTTCTCAACCAGTGGTCCGGGGACCAACAGTGGTCCTTGAGGGGTCTCCTGGTGGTCCCCAGCTAAATTGACAGTTGGTGACCAAATGGACCCTTATTAGATTTTGGGCTGTATTTTGCGTGTCTTAAGTACCAGGTCTTATTCCCTAACTTGAGTAAACTAAAGACCTGGAGGCGTGATCAATGCCATTTGGCTATTCTGAGTGGCCAAAGAGCATTGATCACGCCTCCAGGTCTTTAGTTTACTCAAGTTAGGGAATAAGACCTGGTACTTAAGACACGCAAAATACAGCCCCTAAACTCTTGAGTGTAAAATGACACCATTGGGTTTAATTTTATATTCTCAAGAGTTGCATTATTGTTAAACATCTACATTACTTAATTTACAACAAGTTTACACAATTGGATAAATGTAGAATAATAATTATTTTCATAAACGTTTGCCTGTTATCTCTCCTATTAAGTTTTAATATCTGCGTTCCTACTCTGTCCTGACTGATTTGCTGCATGTGTTTTATTCTATTTTTGTGTTCTGCTCTGTGAATTATTTATGAAAGGTGCTATATAAATAAGGTTTATTATTATTATTGGTACCAGATAAATACAGTTTTGGGTCTGAAAGGCTAAATGTCAACAAATGGTGGTCCGTGGCTCAAAATGCCCAAAAATGAATGGGCCTAGATATGAAAAGGGTTGAAAACCACTGCTCTACGGCAGTGGTTCCCAAAGTGGGGTCTGGGGACCCCCAGGGGTCTGAGAGAGTTCCTAAATTATAGTTTGTAACCAAATGGACCCTTATGGGTCTGTAACTGAGTGTGTACAAATGGAACCAAATGGACCCCAACAGGTCAATTTGGTTCCATTTGTACACTCTCAGAGTTACATTAACATTGATTTTATAATATAAATTGGGAGTCGCAGAGATAGAAATTTCATTAAATGGGGGCCGTAGCCTAATTCAGGTCAAACCTGCATGGGTGTTGAAAATCACCGTTAGTAAAAATCTTCTCTTTTGGGGGTCCTTGGCATATATTTTCTAATGGGGGTCTGCGGGCTAATGAGTGTCGATTTGGGGGTCCTTGACATGAAAAAGTTTGGGAACCACTGCTCTACGCCGTCTACGGGACCATTATGGGTCAATTTTTTTAGAGTTAAAACACTGAGGATTTTACTGTGTGACTTTAGAAGAAAGAGAGCAAAGAGAGCAGTGTATGCATCTCGACATTCCATCTACCTTTGCAATCCTCCAATCTCTGTGCATGTAAATATTTAACTGGTAAACAGCAGTGTCGTGCTTGCAGGCTCACTTTTAACAAAAAATAGGAACAGGAGAGACAGGTTCAAATGAAACTGATAGCGTCGTACAGTTTAAGGGCTACAAAGACTGGACAAATAAAGCATCATTGTCGCCGTCAGCCAGAGAGAGTAATAGGGCTGTCTGTCAACTGTCACAACTCACATACCAAACGTACCATGAGCAAACCAAAAACAAATAACGAAAAGCCAGTTTTAGGGAATGTACAAACACCGAACCACTAAAGTTCCCATAGCCTACCTCTCATTGGATTTTGAATCCACAAGATGCCTCCGACAAGGTGAGGGGACTGGCCCATCATCATCCCGGAACACTAGGGAGAAGTGTCTGACACTGTTTGACAGCACGTGCAGGAGTAGACACTGTTCAATCTCTCACCAACAGCAGCAATAATAGGCTATTGACCATTCATTAATGTCCTTTACGAGAATTGTTGTTGACAACAGTGTGACTTTTTGTCCATGCCACCTGCTGCGAGACGTATCCGACCCTGACTGATGCTCCAAGAAACTGAATACTCAGAGAAAGAGACTGCGCTGTGTTGCAAATGGAAACAATGATGTTTATCGTCGAAAATATAGCTGTAGATCCGCTATATTCGAGTGCGTTCCCTTTTCTTTTCTCTCGGAAGTCGACCGTGCGCTTTGGTCTCACCACGTACAACTCCACGGAATCCTCATGAAAAACAGACGAAGACTATAGAGACCATTATAATAGCCTACTTGACATAATATGCAATTAAATGTGTTTGCTCTCGTCTCGTTTATATGAACCTGCAACACTGTCTCTGCCACACCTGTTAAAGCAAATTGTCTTCCCTTCATTCTATCTAGTCAAACCACTCCGTTCTGAACACAGACGCACACAAAAATAAACAAACTATGACGCTTGAGCCGAGTTAACAACACCAATCTTCTGTATTATGGCATGTACTGTACGGCCAATTAATGCATTTAACATGCATGCATGCATGCAGCAGCACAGTCTATCGTGAGACAGAGACATGAATGGTGCACTGCACACAGTGATAAAAAATGACCAGGGCCATTCTTATTAAACGCGGAGAAGCAGACTAGGCTGCAACATCATCCAATCACAGCCATGCTGACTGCCTGACTTGATTGTGCACAGCGCGTCTTTATTGAGCCGCAGCTCTCCGTTTATTTATTTATTCCTCATCATTCATGATACAATAACACCTCCTAATGAAAGCGCCAATAAAGCAATTGACAATGTCCGTTGAAACGCTTGAATGAATGAGCCTTACCTTCGACAGCCATTGTTGTGCTACTCCATAGATTTGAGCATCATTCGCAGGGAGCTGACTGAGGAAATGTTTAAGTCAATGCTCTCCTCTCATTACCTTGTTTCGCACGTTTATGAGCACTTTGCTGCGGGCAGCAAGCTCGAGCGCACAGCTGCCTGCCGCCACCTCACAAAGCATTCTGGGGAGTGTAGTCTCACTGCAGGCTCACACAGCACGATCAAGGCTTCTCATCAGGACATGTATGTTGAATTAATTGGTGGACAATGTATATACTGTAGGCTACTAATTACACTAAAGTAAATACTCAAAGTGCAAAGTAAATACTGTAGAGAGAGAGAGAGAGAGAGAGAGATTTTTACCTGTAGGCTACTATATTTTTACCTGTAGGCTACTTTGAGATTTTTCCTGTACTTTTAAACAGAGAGAGAGAGGGGGGGGAGGTAAAGTGTCTAGTTATAGTGAAAGTTGAGGGGGCCCAAGGGGGGTCATCACTCATCAGCCTCTTTTGTTTGTAGAACAACAACAACAACAACAGATCCACCTGTTGGTGGCGCTGTAACTGGCCAATGTGAAAAGGGTGGGATTATTCCTCAGCCTATAGTATGAAAGTCTGTGAAAGATTCCACGTAAATTGCACACTGCCTTCATGATTTGAGTCATTTTCAAAAATCCACCGCGCTGTAAATCTGTGGAAGATTTCACAGACTCCAGGTCCCCAGCTAAATCTTTAACTCTAACGAGTACTGTACTTTTAGGCAGACATAGAATAGTACACCAATAGACAACAAACAAACAACTAATTTCAGTAATGGAGGAATGGAACACCTTTCCAGAATGGAATTTCAAGTATACTGCATGTACCTTTAGGCAGACATAGCAGAATAGTACAAAGAACAATGTTGTTGTTCTAGTTGTGCAAAGTATAATACTGAACACAGTGAGCTCAAACATCCATACCCCCAGGAACGGTACCGGGGCGCCAGTCCAGTTCCGACGGTACCGCCCTGCATCCTAAACGGTTGAGAAATGACAGAGTTACCGTGTGTCCGGAACATCCAGGCCCATGGGGCCGGCCCGGTTCCAGCGAGCCGCCATGTGTCCGAAACGGTAATGAAATGCAGAGTTACCGCGTGTGGGGGTCCCCGGGGGGTCCGTTTGGCGGTCCCCGGAACATCCAGACCCCCAGGAACGCGCCCAGAGGCCAAGGCTCGTACTGTAGTGTAATCTGTGCCACTTTACTCTACTGGCTTAGGTGTCCGTGCTCGGATGGATGGACACAGAGAGACAGACATACATAGGGACACACATAGCTGCGTATTGGAGCGGAGGAACCGGTCAAAAACAATACCATCACTGCCACAACACTATTTATCCATAATGTATAAATGATAGATAAGGGGTCAGGACAACGAGGCCTTTTCGTGGAGGGGTCAGAATGACATTTGGACTTAGACAGTTTTTTGTCTGTTTTGCTTATGTCCGTCCTTCTGTCGGTGTGACTGTAATCTCCAGCACTGCTGGACCAATTGTCAGGGAAAAAAAGGAGCTGATCAAGTATTAGGCCTGGGGTTCAGAGTCAGAGGAAAACTAATAAAGCAAAAATAAACTAAAAGGAAAAATAAAGAATTAAGAAAATACACAAATTACACAAGCCTACATTTCTACACTAGAAACATATTTGGCAAGACATTATTCCACAAACATAAGTTCCAACTGAATGGCATAGGTTAAGAAAGAACAGGAAAAACAAAACACATTATTTAGACAGAGGTCAACATTTTTTATAAAAATCTGGCAAACAATTGTAGTGTCATAGCCTACCTGTAGTTAACATATGGGCATTGGTCTAAGGAAATCCAGCATTTCTAAGAAAAGTAAATGGCATCGTTAAATAGACCCACAAATACCTGTTGTGTTTTATAGCATGCTTAGACTGAAAGAAAAAAATCACACCGGTGTGAACTGAGTGGTGCAATAATGACAACAGATAAGATTACAGCATATACAAATCCATAGCATATTGCATCTGTCTCACCCAGTTCAGTCGACAGCTGAGCTAGCTATGCTTATGCTATGACGATATCTGGACCCAAACAGTCGGCCGTAACATCAGCAACCTGGAGGTAAACTTGTTTGAAGGAGAGACCATTCATTGTTCAGGTGTAGAATGACAACAGAGGCTATAGGGCATTGGTGCAGTTTAGGCTAATGTATCTCTCAAATGATTGAATCTTTAATCGAACACAATTAAACATAAATATCAGATGAAAACAAATAATCTAAACAATGTTAAAGGGCTTTATTATATTGTGTTTTACAAACTTCCCCTATTTACCCAGGTTTTTCATAACCAGCAGAGGGGGCTCTCTCATTGCTTGACAGCCAAAAAAGGGATCACTTCCTCACTGGGGACTGTCTTTCTTTCTTTCTTTCTTTCTTTCTTTCTTTCTTTCTTTCTTTCTTTCTTTCTTAGTTAGTTAGTTAACTATAAATTATATAAATTATTATCAATAAAATATAGTAGTGTTTTCATCATATGGCAGGTAAATTTACTCCAGGCATCAAATGTATTCTTGTAAACGTCTTCACTTTTGACACATTTGTGACCACAAAGAACGAAAACATAGCAAAGGGTCTATTCTAAATTTGTCACAGAGTCCACCCCCAACCACTGCAGTCAGTTTGCTAGTTACAGTATATTATTTGTTCATTAAAATAAGTTTCAGATTGCATCGTTGTTAACAGCATGCAACATATTACATATGTACGTACCTGTATGCTGTTGTCTTCATCACAGGTAAACCTCCAGCACAGATTCCTATAGCATGACTAAAAGGTGATAGTTGAAAGGTGTTAGTGGCTACTGTTTCCTGCTCAGATTCTTTGGCGAGATAGTGTTTGTTTCCCCATTCTTTAACAGGTGACCTATAAATGCTGTAGATATTCAGTGACAAGGGCCAATTGCACCAAGAAAGATTAAATAAAGCTTAGATTAGTGTTAATCAAGGATTTGTTGATCAAGGATTTCTTTTAATTCGAGTTGTGTGCAGAATTCAAATGCTGCCCTCGGAGCAGCAAATTAATATGGATTTACTGTATAGCATTCAAGCTGCCCCCAAAGCAGCAAATTAACATGGTTGTATGTATAGCATAAGCTGCCCTCAGAGCAGAATTCAAATGCTGCACTCAGAGCAGCAAATTCACATGGATGTATGTATAGCATTTACAGTAACCTGCCCCCAGAGCAGAATTCAAAAGGTGCCCCCAGAGCAGCAAATAAAAATTGTTGTATGTATAGCATTTAAGCTGTGCTGAGAGCAGAATTCAAAAGCTGCCCTCAGAGCAGCAAATTAACATGGTTGTATGTATAGCATTTAAAATGCAGTGGTATGAATAGACTGCTACAGAATTGGTCTAATTTGCTTGCTTGTTTATATTGTGTAGTTAAAGGTATATTCAGTGATTTCACTTAATTCAAATATCACTTATTTTTTTGTTTTGTTGTGATAATCCTCCCTACTGTAGAGTGTGCTGACCATATAAGGAGTTCCTCCCTGTCCCCAGTTAACCCCTGGGGGTCAAAAAACCTTAGGTTTCGTTTTTGACTCTCTATCCTGATTGGACGAAAGGCTGGGTCCCACAGCCAAAAACGAAACCTACGGTGTTTTGAGTGAAATCACTGAATATACCTTTAAGCGTGCCTATAAGGATGTGAAATGGACAGCAGGCTACTGTATACTGTTTATAAATCAGACTGCCTCCTAATAAAGGCTTTTACATTTTTAACAGGGTCACATACAGAATGCAGCAGCCCCTGTATCTGACATGACATGACATGAGTACAGCACAGTAATTAGTAATCTGAGCACTTGCGGTCAACCAAAACCGTGGCAAAGAGCAGACCAAAGCAAACAACGTACTGCGTTCTGTGAGATAGACAGATAGAGATGATGCAGTAATCACATAACAGTATACAGTACAGTAGAAACTACACTTTCTATATCATCATACTATAATTCAGTCAATGTCTGAATGAATGTCTGAATGAATGAATGTCAGAAACACCGCCGTATCTCCTCATTGCCTGCACCAATCACTCCCACTTTTCACACAGGCATTGACCATAATAATATGGAGGTCTTAACGAAGCCATTTTTTCAATAAGATTAATAATGAATTTATTAGTGAATAAAAACGCCGACTTAAACGCGCAACCTCGCACCAGCACAGCCGTTTATCCGTTTATTTATCCGTGGTCTATCTCCGACCGAGCCACACTATTAGCACACATCTCTCCATGCCAAAATAAATCTGCACGCTCCCAGAATCCGGCTAGGCTACATTTTACCGACGCAACTGTCATATTTACTGTACAAATATTGTTTTTACATCACCACACGATCCCACGGGCAAAGTTGCTGTGACGTCATAATCGTCACACTTCTCCACCAGCACAGAGGCCAGCCATCCGAAGGACCCTCCCCCTTTCACTGCTCCTGTGTGAGATGTGACCTGTGAACTACTCTGAACTGTCTGTAGACTCGCCCACTCCACCAACAACAAACAACAACGACTCATGCTTGGACTGGAATACTCTGCCATCACCCCCCAAAAAACGCATCATGCCAAAAAGAAAACGCACCGCACAACGCACGCGTGACGCCAAATATTTGCGAGCCAGTCGCGCAAACGAAACCGAAGCAGGTAAGCAGCTGCATATCTGAACACATTTAATCGTTTGCACGCCCGTGCATCATTGCTTCTTTATGTGCTTGCGTGCGCATTTCCCAACTCTGTGATTTATCCATACATCGCTGTGTGTGTGTGTGTGTGTGTGTGTGTGTGTGTGTGTGTGTGTGTGTGTGTGTGTGTGTGTGTGTGTGTGTGTGTGTGTGTGTGTGTCGCGTCGCCCTCTAGCTGCAATTGCGAGTGTGCGCTGAACCCACACTCACGCACTAATCCATCCCATGCACATTATTAGTCGCCTATATTTACTACAGTTATTTACTACAGTACGCCTACACGCTGGGCCCAGTGTTTGTGTGTGTGTGTGTGTGTGTGCGCCCTCCCTCCCCCATGGCGCTGGTGCCGTGGAATCTAAAAAGGAACAGTACTCTTTGAACCTCACGACGGCCATTTACACAAAGCACGACCGTTCACTTACTCTAAATAAATGTATGGGGGGCAATAGTCCATACAACGGGTAAGGACTATGTACAGTATATTAATACAATAAACAAGCAAAAGGGCATTGCCTGACCATGGATCACACCAAAGGACCTGCAACATGACTGAGGAACACGTTCCACTTCAAATCATATTTATCCAACTGATTATTCATCTTAAAGGATAACCTCTCCAAAGCAGCCACAATACCAAGCTATCAATGGTGTACTTATGATTGTACTGCAGCATTTTCTTGCAGAAGAAACTACAGTAGCCTACTTTTGTGCCCAACCTAACTTCCCAAGACCATCTGTAAACAAATCCCCGTTCCCCCCTATCAGTAATGTGATCTATTACAACACATTACCCACACTGAACATCATTTGCTGTTCATATATTCAGAACGGGTAAGGACTAGTCATTATAATATTGTATGTCACACAGACACAGATGAATTGCTATGCAAAGTAAGAGAACCTTAGAAATGTTTACCTGTCTGAGTAATTGTCTTGTGCTGTAGCCAAGGGATACATTGCAGAGGAAGCTGTTAAATACTGTATGTTAATGATCGTTTAAAAACATTGGAGCTCACCGATGCAGCTCAGTGGCCTTGTGGTTAGAGTGTCCGTGACTGTAAAAATGGGACCCAATGCCTTCCTGCTTGACACTCAGCATCAAAGGGTTGGATTGGGGGGTCAAATCCACGGCACGGCTGCGGGTCACCGCTCCAAGAGATGGGTCAAATGCGGAGAACAAATTTCACTGTGGTAACGTGTGTGACAAATCGTATGACTTTGACTTTGGAACAAACAAAACAAAAACAAATTAATACAAGTTTAATTAATATAAATTATACACTACAAAATCCTCTGCATTAATGTATACATTGTGACTGAGAGTGTATACTGTAAGTGTAACAAATGTAACTGAAATGGTCCATTTGGTTATATTAAATAGAAACATGACAGTGACGAAATACTCACAAATACTCAAGCATCAGAGATTACCAGTAAGTGTCTAGGCCTACTATAAATGCCAACCAAAAGATGCTCTAATCTGGTGGCCGTCAAAACAGCAATGTCTGCAGCCTCATTATTTAATTATACTCAAATCAGGCTTCACTGTTCACATGGTCATTGAAACGACACACCTGTTCTGATTACCACTGCAGATAATGTTTTTCCTTCATAGGAGAGGGTCGTGCTTACAGCTTATAATAGATGTGCCTACAGTATACAGTAAGTGGCATTAGAATACTGTCTGGCCGTCTAAGACAAATTGTATGATCAGACAAAGATAAATAAAATGATTACAAAAGTAACAAAATATGTCTAACTTAATAGATCTTAATCTGATTCTAAACCACTGGTTCTGAAAGTGGGGTCCGGGGAGGCCAGGGACCTACTTTATTGTTCAATAATTTGAATATAGCAGATCTACTCTACAAGCTCAGAGCTTGGAGATCTGCGACAAATGTTGACAAATCCTCCTGTTATGCAGGGGTCCCAGTATATCATCTTTTCAAATGGTGGTCCGCAGCTAAATAATGTTTTTGGGGGTCCTTGATGTGATTTTGTTTTTGAGAACCACTGTTTTCAGCTCTAAACTGAAAACTCTATTAATTGTTGTCGCATGAACCAAAAGAACAAAACACTAAGATTCTTTGTCATGACGTTGACGATAAATCAGCAGCACGTGCGTGTTTTAAAGTGACATCTCAGAAGTTTATGATCTGATACAGTAAAACAACCAGGGACAGTGACTTTGTATTACTCTTCCTCATGGAATTCCCTGCAGATTAAAACCAGTGTCATTTATGTGGACTATGTGGTTGCAACACACCGACACTTCACACCTTTGCATCCAAAGTTTTTTTTCTTGCACCTTAACTAACGTCTATAGCATACATCATGTACAGTATATATTGGCTGCTATTTATGCAAGACAAACACATGTGATGTCTTACATCACGTACTTAGCACACCGGATAGAGATCCGGTACCATGTGTAAATATGTATAGAATTTGTTTGTTTATTGATCTTCTTCACTTTCTTATGGAAACTTTTTTTTTAAAGCGGTGGAGCTTGCACAAAAACAAATTTCTCTTTTATAAAGTTGATTCTGATTCTGAAACAACCAGCATAATAATGTAATTAAACTCTAGCTGAACCTACCTGTATTCTTTATGAATGTGTTCTGTAAATATTAACCATACATGTGTGATGTACGTCTATGCAATATCTGGACAGTGGGCACTGAGTCATATTGAATCCATGGCTCAGTTCAAAGCAATTGTAACCCCAAATGTTTGATTTATGAACATTGCTTTCAACGTTTGCTCTGTAATCAATAGCCTTGTACTGTATTGACTCCAGAATGTTGGCATCAGTGTTGACATCGCAGAGTTTTATACCAAGTCACAGCTGTTATTATTTGTGTTGCACATATTCTTGACCATCTAAAGAGATGTCAATGATGAAAAACAAGCAGATAACATCTGGACAATGTACCAAGACATTTTCCAAGACATTGATGCAGTCCTGTCTGAATTAGGCTTCAAGGGCATTCCAAGGAATTGTTATCCAATTGTTCAATCTTTTATCTGGCATGCTGTGGCATTGTGGGAAAAACAGCTCCCAACTGTCTATGAGTCATATGACATATGTCAATGTGTAGGCCTATCTGAGCAGGCAGTTGTCCATTTCCTTGAAACCCAATCCAATATATATTTAACTTAATATACATAGATGAACACCCGGGCAATCGTCGTTGCCTGAGGTTATCCAACCTCAGGCCACCGTTGGTTGGTTACAATGAATGCTGGGTGATCACAACAGCCTTTATTCGCAGACAATGAGAAAATACCATTTTATCAACGCTTATAATTAATCAATTATTCATCTTAACGTTACTGTAGATAATGAACTGCCCAATTGCCTTTGTGAATGAAATTCCCAGCTGGGATTTCCCGACAGTGTGGGGAGGAAGTTTGCTGAGAACAACAGGTGTTGCTAGCGGGCGGACAGGCCTCACCGTTGTTGGTATTATACAGTACAGCCATTCTGTTGAATGATAAAGGTTGCTACTGTAGCTGTTGTTGTTGAGGGGTGATAATCTTTTAGTGTATGTGCTACAAACTTCCTCCTACACAAACATTCAATCCCATTGACAATAAATGGACAATTTTGAGTGTTCGTGTAAACACAAACATTGCTTAACACCGGAATGAGATGATGTATGATGATGATGTACGATGATAAGATCGCCCCTCACTTCACACGGGTGTGATGTTTGAGGGCCGCTACGTGCTAGCCCCTCCTATATACACACAGGTCTGTTTGTTTTTAGTTCAATGTTTGCTGTTGACAATGAAGGTAAAATTTACATCATCTTGTCCCCAACACAAACATTAAATGCCATTAACAATAAAGATAATTTGTTTGTTTTTTATCACCATTACATCACCGAATCAACGTGAGTTAGACTTATATATATATTACTTCACACAGGTGTGATCATTCCTTCATGACCAGATAACCACCAGTGTCATCTCAGAAATGAATTCTATGACATCATCTGTGCAGTTGTATTGTGTTTGCTGGGTGATTTGTAAGTTTGACATGTTGGAGGTTGCTCACAGAGACTGTTCATCCACTTTATGAGTGCACGGATTGTCCAGTTACCGCTGTATCTGATATCTTAGATTCGCACATATCTAATAATAATTTAAGCAAAACTTCAAATTACATATAATATTCACAATGGATTACTGACAGTCTTCACATAAAACATACAGTATATAGCAGCAAACAACCAACCTTCAGATAATCCATTTCCATGCAAGTTTGACTGTGATTAATAGCCTTTGTCTCTTTTCCAACAGCTTTGTCCTGTTTCGTTTTGCACTTGCCCACCACAGAAAATATCCAGGTCAAATTGTATTCGAAAACACTTTGCATTGACTTGCTTGCCTTGCTTTGTTCAAGTGCGCCAGTGACAAGTGCATGTTGGGATTATTCCATAAATTCCACTGTACCATATCCATTTAAATGAATATCCAAAAAAATGATCCAGTAAAAACTTTGTGATCACATCAGACAAGCAGTGTGATGATCACAGCATCATCCTGGCCTTGCCAGAGCATCTCCCCTTCGAAAGCCACCTTCCCATGTTTTCTGGCCCTAATCAGTATTCCCACCACCTTGTCAGAGATACGCACATATCTATCAAACAGCTCTCTAAAGGTGACGCGCGTCCTGCCGTCCCCATCTGGAGCTTTCATAGTCCTGATCACGTAGCATATGTCAGCAATCTCACCCTGGATGTGCTGCTCAGCGCGCTTGGCCCTCTCTGCTGTCATGGTGCCCTCCTTGGGGTGCCCGTAGCCCTCCTGGCCCTTGTGGAGACGCTGCGACATGGAGTACTCTTGATCAAACTCCTCGCTGAAGGGGTTCAGCTTTTGGCTGTCGGTGTGTTCCGAGGACCAGTTCTGCCAGCGACTCTTCAGGTTGCCCACGGCGCTGTACTTCTTGGACAGTGCATTGATCTTATTGGCATCTTCAGCATCCTTGTTTCTGTATCTGTGCAGAAGAAACAAGTTCAGTGTGTCCAGTCCACACACACACACACACACACACACACACACACACACACCAAAAACTTTAAATAATAATCACACCATAATGTGAAGTGAGCGGTGGCTTTGGGGGGTTGTAATGACCCCTCCTTCCTGGCCTGTTTGTGCGTGCTGCAGTGGTCAATGGGTCTGTGTGTGCGTTAGGCAACAGTGACACCTCACCCAGCAGCATTGGCGTACTCAAGTGCCAATGCTGCCAAACACACTCACCCAGCAGCATTGGGTTGCACGCACACACACACACACACACACAAACACACAAGAAAGGGGGTTTCTTTGGAGACGAACACAATGAACCTTGCTTATGTGTGGCTGTAATGTAGGGTAGGCTAGTCAATGTTTGTGTTTTCGTGTTTCACATGAGAAGCAAGTGCAACGGATTCATTCAGAGTTGTCCACGATCCCGTGAAATCGTTGCATTCCTGCTCGTCTCATACACACACCTATGCCTGCATCAAGAGTTGACTTGACTTGTGTTCAAACAATGCAGTGCAGTGCTACCTCACAGATCAACACGGGTGTCGCTGCCGGTGTGAAAAGCCCTTAACATTTTAGAAAAATGATCTCTTATAAATAGTTAATAGACAATTCACTATCTGTTAATGCGTTATGAAGTACTTGTGTGCGTTTGTTCATTATTTAAAACCATACCTTTGAACAAGCTATTAGTAAACTATTTCCAAATGTCTGAGAAGGCATATTTTGTAAGTTGATTAACAACACACACAGTTCAAGTAAACTCCTCCTGCTATTTTAACAGCATCAGTCCTGGAAAAGGCAGCACAACAATTCTAAAGTGTTACTCAGGTTAATACTCACATTGGCAAAGATGGACGTTTTACCCACACTGACTCAGAATATTCCTTGGGTGAGCCGTTGTGTTCCTTTTCTATACAGGAGTTTGTTCTATCTTTATGTCCTGCCTCAGTCTTCAGGCTCTTGTCTGCTTCCTCAAGTTCATCATCCTCCACAGCTTTTTGCTCTTTTTCCACCTGCTTCCAGCTTTTGGTCGGTGATGACACGTTGGAACACTTTGTGCGGCGCGATGGTGAGCTCTGTTTATTCATCTTGTCGATTTTCTCCCTCGATGACAAAGGCTCTTTAGTTATCCTCCCAGTAAGGAATCCAATGCTGGCGCTTTTCTCCTGAGTGGACACCGTTTTCACCACCTGCTTGGTCTTGACACGGGACTCCACCACTGGCACTGCAGACGTCTCACCCTCAACCTCCCCCTCTGTCCGAGTTGACCTAGTCTCGCGTGGTGGCCAGACTGTTGCCTGAGTGGAACCATCTTGGGACAACTCCTGTGCACGAGGTGATGTCTTCTGATTTTCCAAGGGATGGGCTTGGAAGAGATTCTGAGAAGCAGCTGTTGCTTGGCCCGGGCGGGGATAAGGTGTCAGAGACACCACCATTCTGGACGTCCATGTCTGTTGGGGGTTCCCCGCTGCCTCTCCCAGACATGGCGGAGTCGGAGGCCAGCCACAGGGTTCAGGTTCACTGGCCTGCTTGCCCTCGCTCTCACTCACCCAAGTTTGCCAGCTCTTTGTCAGGTTGCACACCATTCTGGACGAACGGAGCTTCCTTATGCTTGTGTTGGAATGGGAATTCCTATCACAGGTCTGCGTGGTCTGTGACCTGGACATGACTTTGTGGTTGAATTAATGTGACAACTGACGTCTGCGTAAAATTCCTGGTCCTCCCTGACACCTTGAGGGTTCCGAAATTCATGAAGGCGCGGTCTCCATTCCATTCATTGGCTGGCTGCCGTGTTGCCCACTGCAGCCAGCCTATAGCAGCAATGGCTCTGAAATGGGGAGAGGAAACTATCATGATGGTGGAAAGTATTTCGGTCATCCCAGGCAAGCAACCTGATCGTTGTTCCCCGACACTCGTTGACCCAGAGGGCTCACGTTTCATCACAGATGATTGTGGAGCTTCATGTCCGGAGGAGACAAGCATGGGCAAAGGACCAGACAGGAGGAGCAGCGAAGCTTGCAGGAGTGGACTGGGGCAATACAGTATGTGCAGACAGACAACTGTAAGTGCAAAGTCAATCTGTCCACATTCTCTTAGTGATTGCTATACAGTATATTGCATGTAGTATTGCACACATTAAACTTTAGCCATGCAGGGATTCAAGACCAAATCCCTTGTGATACAGTATATGACACTTGCACATCAGACCAGCTGTTGCTTATTTGTATAGGCCCATCACCTGTTGTTGTAATACGCACAAGGTTCCCAGTACAGTACAGTACAGTATGTAAACATATAGATACACTGTATCTTTCTGATGCCATGTGCTCTCCTTTATCAAGATACTTGTAGTGTCAATATTGCATTTCAACTGTCATCCTCTTATTAGAACATTACGTTTTCTATGTCTATTCATATTGTGGAAGAATTATATGGTTGCTTATATCTAGCCTTTATATTTTACCATCACTCATGACTTGTGATATTCGGTATAGCTTGTAAGAGCCTAGGGGCCCTATTTTTGCCATTCTATACCCCTTATCCCTAAACTTCTTTGCCTTTTAAATATTTTGAAAAACGTTTTTAAATTGTTCAACTAGCCGATCTAGCCGATCTACTGTATATCCACACGTTGTGTGGATATACAGTAGATCATTATCCCTGATGTTTTTTAGGGATAAGGGGTAAGGCACCGACACAAATAGGGCCCTAGATGTCTCCACTAAGCCTAATAGCCATTGTTCATGTTACAGCCCACCTTGTTATGGTTCAGTTTGTCCTTGAAGCATCCACAGTAGAACTACGGTACCACTGACCTGAGTATTATTGTACTTCTTCTACCCATGATATCATGTACATAAAGCATATATAACCATCACCACCTGAGAATATCGTCTCGACTCCTATATTGCCTCATCGATTATTGATTGATCCAGAATTCAGACAGTTCCCGTCTACTTCTGCCACAAAAAATAGCTGCTATTTTCAGTGCTAGACACGACATGCAGCCAAGTATAAATCACAACACCTATCTAAATGAAAAAACATTCTGTGTAGGTGAGACATCCATCAAAGTCCAGATGACCTCGTATACATAACGGAATGATCCTGTGTGGCAGCTCTGTTATCCTGGTCTGAATGTATCAAGTATGGCAAGGAAGATATTTGAACTATCCAGGGCATGCCAGACTTAATATCACTGCATAGACGTGTGGAATGACGCAGAGAACAACATGACAAGACAACACTATCAGTATCTCCTCTTTCTGATATCCACCGCTCTAGTATTAATAATCATCAACCAGAGGCAGCGGAACAGCAAACCGAACTACCCAACATGATGGGGATATATGAATGTAGTGTGCTGCTCCCGCCTTCACTTCCACTGTTATACAGCCAATTCCTTGCAAACATCACCTGACCTGACGAAATGCAGGCAGCCTCTGAATAACGAACACATTCACACTATCTGTAATTCACTATCTGTAATGGTTGACGCTGGAGGAGGCAGCAGGCGGGGGAAGTCACACAGGTTTGTCTGCCAAGTCACACAGGGTGCCAGTACGTGCCACACAGACACTTAATCTGACAAGCAGACACTTAATATAAGGCGAGAAAAGGCGCATGGGCTTTTTCTTTTTTCACTCGGAAAGAATGTGACACCTGGAGCTAAGACGAGGAGCGCCTGCTTACGCAAGCAGGGTTTAGTCTTGCAGCGCGCCTGGTGAGATCATGGTTCCCTCGCACAAGTAGAGGCCACTGAAAGCAGATAGGCTTATGCTTAATTTACAAAACAATAGCAGATATACAGGTTCACAACGTGTCGCAACGTGACATGATGTGAGCTTGTAGATCAGCCAATGAAGCAGGCTTTATATCAGACAAATTAACCCCCACATTTGAGACAGTGTCTGTACTGTAATTGGATAGTGTGGTGCTACTGTAAGTACATTTACTAAAGTACTTGAGTAAATACTTACAAGTAATTACACTTTACTTGTAACTTAGAATGTTTTACTCTTTGCATATTTACATTATTATTACGTATTATGATAGTTTAAACATGAAGTCATTAAGCTGTAACATTAAAGCGATGAACACATTAATGCATTAGTAGTGACTACTACCCAATAATATAAGTCGTTCTGCATAATGAGTAGGCAACTTTTACATTTGCTACTGTAAAAGTTTTCTTCTTTTTTTTAATACAGGACTTGAAAGAGAAAATTTCTAGATTGTAGTATTTTGCTATACCTTTTAAGTATCTGTATTCAATCTTCTGCCTGAGTTGCTGGCGTAGCGGTGCGGGCACCTATAGCTGCAATACAGCGTGTCGCAGGTTCGAGTCCTGATCCATGACAGCCTTTGCTGCGTGTCATGCCTGCTACTGTAGTTTAATATCATATTGTCTATTAGCAGGCTGAGGAAGTAAGGTTTGGTTCAAGTGTTAAGTGCCGGTTTAAGAGCATGAATTTAACATTGATGTAGGCCTATGTTTATTTCTGAGTGTAGAATTCGATAGCTGCGTGCACAAGTTCTGTATAAATAGTGTTTGAGTGTGTGTGTGTGTGTGTGTGTGTGTGTGTGTGTGTGTGTGTGTGTGTGTGTGTGTGTGTGTGTGTGTGTGTGTGTGTGTGTGTGTGTGTGTGTGTGTGTGTGTGTGTGTGTGCGTGCGTGCATGCTGACAGCTGTTGGCAGTCTGTCTTGCAGACTGGAAGTGTGTCACAGTCAGAGCTTACTATCACTATATGTGTGCCTGTGTTCTCTTCCTACCTGAGAGAGAAAGACTTAGCGCTCCTCCTTGTGTCAAATACTCTCCTTGCATCTTCATTCAACATCCTGAAACAAATACAAAACGTGAAAATGAGTTTATAACTATTATTTTTGAGGGGCAGAATCAGCAGAATCATGGTGTTAAGTACAATTACTTATACTGTACTTTTGAGGCATTTCCAATTTGCAATACTTTTATTTCTACTCCATTACATCTCAGAGGTAAATATTATACATTTAGTCCACTACATATGAAAACTTTAGTTACTTTGTAGATTTTGATTATTATTACAAAACATACATTAACCACTTCAGCTTCACTTCACGATGCAAACCATTGTGAGCTTGTAGATCTGATTTGAAAACTTTAAATGGGACATTTTTACTTTTGGTACATTTTGATGACAATCATTTTGTAATTTTAATCAAGTTGCAGAATTTTTTACTTGAAACAGAGTATTTCTATATTGCAGTATTGATACTTTTACTTGGAGTGACCTGGACTTGGAGTATTTCTTTTTCCATCACTGTCCACAGCACAGGTTTCACAAGAAATGAATGTGAGGGAGCCAGTTCACCAGTAGAGGTCAGCATAGGGTCAGTGTTGGAAGGCTGTATAGCTTTAAGACTGCTTCTTTACATCTCAGCAGTGCAGGGTAAAGTACTCACATTTTTGAGGGGCGCAGCCCCTCCTATGTCCTGCTTTGAGGGTTTGTGTAAACACAAACATTGTGTTAACACAAACATTGAATGCCATTGACAATGAATGGTGAGTTTTGAGGGTGTGTGTAAACTGTAACACAAACATTGCATAAACACAAACATTGAAGACAAAAGTGAGGACGCAAATTGTGATTGGCCAGAATGAGATTATGTATGATGATTTATGATGATAAGAGCGCCCCTCACTTCACACGGGTATGATTTTTTACTTAAAAGTAGCCTACGAAAGAATTGACACCAAAATGTAAAAGTAGGGCCTACTCATTTATGCAGAATGTGAATGTCGACCCGTTTTCAAATCTTTAGAAAATAGGGTCGCTTTGCGATACTTTGTGAGCTTGTAGATCTGCTATTTTCAAATGGCCGAAATATATAGGTTTGAATGTATGTGTATACAAATCTAAATAAATACGTTTTCAAATAAATGTATTGGAATGAAAGTACAATATTTGGATCCGAGATGTAGTGGAGTAGACATAATAGCATTGGAAATGGGATATAGTAAAGTACAAATTTCTCAAAATTGTACTTAAGTACAGTATTTAAGTAAGTAGTACTTAGTTACTTAACACCACTGCATCTCAGTGTGTTGCATGTAGGATACCTGATTAGCAGTTTATACCTGATTAGCAAATTTGACGTTCATTCAATCAAAGTAGTGTCAATAATTTGTTCTGTAACTAATAATTTTCAACCTTATCTATTACAATGGGTGCTATAGGTATGTGTAGTGCAGTGGTGGAGATTCCAATCTTAACTTTCTCTGCATGGAATGTTAGCATGCTGAAATAAACGCCATTGTTCATCAACAAAAAATAAAATAATAAAAGATTGAAATCTTGCTGGAAATTAGCTTAATCCCCCCCGTTGTCCTTGGTTGCAGTTGTACGTATGTCTCAACCACTTATATATTTTTATTTTGGCTTTCATATTTCATATTGCAGTAAGTTAGCTGGCAACTTTCATTTACTACGGGCTGACGTGAATTGGCTAGACGCTCGAGTTTGTATCATAGCATATAAAAATTATTTCTAACGTGTATCATAGTTTTACTTTCCAGATAAAAAAAAAGAATCTGAACAAGGGATACATCATTGGTCATAACCAATATCAGACAAAACAGATATTGTTTTTCTTTACCCCCAGAAGTACCTCAAAATACCTCCAATGGTTTGGAGTTATTTCCCAAGATCTACATCTTAGCCGGCAAAACAAGAATATGATAGCCTTTGCATCTCTTTTGGCTAGGCGGCAAATACTATTTAAATGGAAGGAGAAAATACCACCAACCTTTAAATCTTGGGTTAATGATGTTTTACATCATCTGACATTGGAGAAGATTCGCTACTCCACAAGAGGGTACGCCGGTGCTTTAAAATTTTACACCATTTGGCAACCTTTTTTGACACACATTGAGAGGATGAACGCGGCTGACATCAACAATCCTTAACTTATTACACTGACCCTACTGTAATTTATTTCTATTATTATTATTATTATTATTGTCTTTATTTTTATTTTTTATTTTTTTTATACATATTTATTATTATTATTTGTTTGCATATTTCTATTAGTCTTCTATTATGTCTATGTATATTTGTATGTGCCTTTTATTTCATATGGTGCAAGGTACCGGGGTTGTGGCTCTTTCAGAGCGGGAACTCTGGGGGGAGGGGAGGGAAAAAAGGGGAAAAAAATGTTCGAAAAATGTTGTATAATATTTTCGTGTGAACATTAATAAAAAAACTTTGATCAAAAAAAATAAAAATACCTCCAATGGTATTAGTACCCTGAATCTACCAACGTGCCTCAAGCCAGGAACAACTGAACTGGTCCAGTGCATCACAGGACAACGGCTTCAGCAGAAGTAGAAGACACTGAAGCAGCACAGACAATTCAAGCCTTTTATGTAGTATAGGCGCTAGTACAAAAATAAATGACTAACGACCTGCACGGTCTTCATCAGAGTCACCAACTCTGACGAAGAACATTTTGGTTGAAACAAACATTTTAATAGAACTCGCATGCATGCATCAAAATGAGTATGCGGGTATCCTATCTTCTCTTGTACTATTTGTTTATTTATTTGTTTAATCCTGTACCTGTTCGAATCTTTATTCATTATGTGCGTGCATTCTCTTGGACTGCAAGAACATATCAAACTCGTCCAAAAACAATAGCGATTTCGGAGAAGGCCGCTTATTTCTACCCTTTAGACTTTGCTTAATAGCGCCATTACAGCCATATCTACCCTCACCCCAAACCTAAGTCTAATCCCATTTAGCAGTGCTTCATTGCAAGTTGCAGGTGTAAATGCTACACATATTTTAATGAGAGGCCTATATTGGTCCACCTGGACCTTTGTGTGGTCCCTCACACGAACGTCCAGCTGAGTATCAACCTCCAGAACTGGAAGGAGAAACACCTGCGTTTTCTGGTGCATATCAATAACTCTGATATTCTCCTTTTTGTTTATCTTGTATTCCTCAGAGTGCACAACTAGCCCGTGGTATATTGTTTGGCTTGGCCATCTGAATTAATTGTGCAGAGCTGGAAACTGTGTGACCGCCTCTCTTTCGCTGGACCCTCGCGTTAGACTGATGCTGATTTGTGAGGTGGTTTGAGCGGACTGGCCTGAAGATAATTGGATTTCTGTTGCTGCAATCAGCCAATAATTAACATGATTGTTAACGTCTGAACATGTGACGGATGCTTAGAGCCCTCTCTGCACTTAAATGGTGAGCTTTATTCACAACAGCATGCAACTGAATTACACTAGAAGGACTGCAACAGCTGTATCCAGGAATCAAAGGGTGTTCTTTCCTGTTTTTAACACAGCCAATTCTGATGAATTTGGTATCATCTCCAATAACATCCACAACTGTCAAACACGACACTGTTGACAAATCATCTGGATGCGCAAACTTGACCAAACGCATTAAAACAAAAACCGATATCCACTCTTGTTTCTCTACACAACTGCAGCGCACATCCACACCGGTGGTGACCCCGACGAGAAGGGCCATGGCAGCCGCACAAATACATGTGTCCTGGCCAAGGAAAAGTAAACCATGTCAGGGAATCAATTTTTATAAAAGAGCGCCTCCATTAATCGACTAATACTTCACTCGAAAAGCCTGTGTGTCATCGATTACATTTTGGCCCACATAAATAAAGATGTATAAAGTAAATTAGCTTTAGCTACAGACAGGGGTCAGCAGGGGCCGGCCGGGCTGGCCAGGAAGCAGAGAGACCTGCAGGGAGACCCACAGCATGACTGAGAGGGACTCTGACGCCAGATGATCTCATTAACGGTCGGAAGAAGTGCTAAAGCTGCTTAAATTAGATTTATAGGCCTCGTTCGTGATGGATTTCTCTCTTTTGTGGATGGAATACGAACGGGGCTGAAGACTGAAGAAGATTAAAACACGTTCGCTGTTGGAGGCTTTTGGATGACACAGGCCTGGCTTTTTGCAGAGTTGCTTGATAAATGTGCCAGTGAATATGAATATGAGCACTTCTCATCCAAGAACATCAGGTACAGACTGTAGGAACTTCAGAGTATACTGTAAAATGGTATGAAACTTTTACAGTACGGCATGGTATCTGCCAAAATGCCATGGTACTGTATATGGTATTTCCTGACATTACATGTATCCCTCTTTTAACCCAGGACGGGAACCTCTTTTTGTAACTATACCTTTCTGGATGGGAACGTCTTTTGGGGTAGTTGTTGATAGGTTTTCAGATCAGGATCAGGATTTAGAAGGCGATTATTAGACGCGGCCTCAGGCTTAAATGGTTTAATTAAACATACTGTATGAACCGCCCAAAACAAAAGTACTTTATAGAACTGAAACCTATGTGTGTTTATTTAAAGTGCATCTCTCATGCATTCAAGTATTGCAACATTTACATAATAAAAATGTAGGGTTAATTTATACAGTGGGCACGGTGTTATCATGTGAAGGAAGACAAATACACAATATAAGCTGTTGACGTGAGTGTCGAAGATGCACAAACCACTTTAGTAGCTATACGCACAATATTTAGCCCTCACACCTACTTGGTGTAGTATTGTGTAGCTGCTAGATGTTCTGTCAACCAACTGCATTGACTAACTCTATAAAGCCAAAAACACCACCATATTCCTCAGAGCTGCTGATAGACTTGGTCTTAGAAACATCAGTCTTAAAATAAAAAGGTGTTTCTTTTGGCTTGTGCCTCTTAAGTCAGCAATCACACCTCATTATCTCTGACTATATGGTGGGCTGTCTGAAATCTCTGGAGCATTTCATAATCAGCTACACACTTCTCATGCTTCATGATGATGTGTGGAAAATGTTATAAATGCAGAGCCCTGAAATAAAATATCCCAAAATAGGTCCTGGTCTGCTCTACAAAATGTTCACCCATCCACTCATTGTTTCACTTTTTATCGTTGACATTGAAGTGATTAATGTTATATTATATATTATATATATTATCTGCAGTTTTGAGCCTTTGCAATGTAGAAGAACGTCAGAGACATATTATACAGAAGTCTACATCATGAGAATTACACCAACAAACTAAATGCTCCCTGCTAAAACTGTGCATGTCAAAGCAGAGTCTTAAACATGATTCACAGTCTCCCCGGGGTCCCAGGGGTCTCATTCAAGCATTACTAACACGTAGGAAAGAGACATGAAATTAACTGCCGATGCTTTTAAGCTGCATGGTAATTCATCTAGCCGAGAGCTTTTTATATTATTAGTCCAACTCCGAGAAGCTACTATACTGCCTGGGCCCACAGGAGTCTCGCTTTGCCTTAACGCACTCTCTCTAAACCAACTGTCACTCCCACTACCTCAAGCCATCCATCACACTGAGCACCTATTGAGGTCTTCTAGATGTGGGAGTCACCTCTACCGCATTTACACTCTCACTCTTTTACGTTTATTTTGCTAAACAGGGGTTTTTACTCAAATCTGGCATTGTACAGTCCCACATCATTTCATAAAGGCTTGCAAAGGCGCTCTCATGAGCTTTGTTCCCATGGTTGGACAGAATATATATTATTCCTAAAACCAATATGCCGTGCCAATAGCAACCATTCTTACTCTTAACAAATGTCACAGAGTTAGGATGCAGGATAACTGACCTTTGGTTGTCTTGAAAGATCATTTCACTTGCAGACTTTGGTGTCGCAATAATTCAGTAATGTGCCGTTTCACGAGACATAGAGAATCGTTTCACCCATGGTCCAGATCCAATAGGCTAGATTTGGAATTCTCCAGAATGCATTCACTTGATTACGTCTTATTTAAAAAAAAATGCCTTAGCACATGGAGAAAAACAATGATTCTTTATTTTCTAAGAAAGGGCCATTAACGGAAAGTGCATGACCTAACACCTCATTTTAACAATTCTGCTGGGACCACATGGTTGGTTTTGGATTTCACCAAACTGCTGGAAGGACTGAGGGAACCATTTGGAAATTTATGCATTGATGTCAATACTAGATGTAACAATTTCTGGTTGGCTTGCACGTGATGAATTTATTAGTTAATTCCCCTGTGCCTTTTTAAGCCCGATTCTGTCTTATGGCAGGGGTTGGTTGATTGAGTGACTTTAATAGCTGGTTAGCTTTGGTATAATTATTCTCCAAAATCAGACCATTAATGTTCAGAATTATTAAACCAAGCGTAAGGGAAACCCCTGCCACAAAAAGAAAAAACTAAACAAAAAATATTTTGTCTTGATAGCAAGAGAGGCAGTAAAACCATTGAATGATTGTTTAACCTAATTATTTGTTGTTCAACAGTATACATTTAGAATGATCTGACAAACGTTACAGCCTAACTGGAAAAACACAGATCGGCGGCTGATGACGTTTGAAGCATGAGTCTTAAAGGAGAATGTTGGACTAGAAGGCTTTCTTACCTTTATTTGTAGTTGTTACGTCCCCACCAAAGAGGTCCAGGTGTTATTTCGTGCAAAAGTGCATTATTGGCTATTTCCCCTACCATATAAGCCCTCAATGGGGGTTGGGTTTTTGTGCTAATTTGCTTATTTCCATCGAAATAAGTAGTAAAGTGTGCCGCTTCATTATTTACATTATGAAGAGAGGATATATATTGGGTTTTTTTGAGCGATGGAAATAAGCGAATTAGCACAACAACCCAATGCCCCATTCAATTTAATTCAATACAATTCAATTAAATTCATTGAGGGCTTATGGTAGGGGAAATAGCCAATAATGCGCTTTTGAACAAAATAACACCTGGACCTCTTTGGTGGGGACGTAACAACTACAAATAAAGGCAAGAAAGCCTTTAAAGACCTTCAACACCAAGCAACACACAACATATACCTGTATACGACGTACAGTATAGTGTGCAACTGTGCACCACTGTTTGTCATAGTTGTGGTGAGGATTCTGCCATGCACTTGATTTTGAATGATTTTTAAAGATGTTTTTAATATTATATTCATATTTTACAGTTATAGTGCTTGGTGTAGAGCCCTTTAGGCCTCCTTCTCTTTCATTCTTCAAACTTTACCCTAAAATACTCAGATACCTGCGGTCTACTACTGCAGATGTCACATCAATTCAACCAAAACAGGACTAACACTGCAGTTAAGACGCAAAACAATGCTTCATGCTAACAATGCCTACCTTCTCCTGGCTTCTCTCAAGCAGGTGAGGTGAATTGGTCATCATTGTGCACACTGCAGGGATATGCAGGTCCCGCCTCTCTCTCTGCTTCTTGACCAATACCAACCCTGCTGACAAAGGAAATGAACCCATGTGTACAAACACCAGCTCTACTGTACCTGTATAAACTCACAGCATGTCACATTGTGGCATGTTGTGAGCTTGTAGATTATTAGTTTCATTAGATTTCTTTATGCAAACGTTTTTTTTTTGGACAATGTTTTAAAACGGCATTACATTGATATTAAACAGAAAATGTGAGGATGTACTAATTTTTCTGGGTTCTTTTTTGTTTTCTGAGCTCAATTGCACCCAAAACCTTTAACATTTTAACATTCAGTAGATTTTCTGTCGTCTGGGGTTTTGGCTGGCTCAAACAAGTGCTCTGATTTTCCTGCTGTTTGTGATGTCACAGCCTGCAAATCCCATATGTCAATGGGATTTGCCAGCATATCATATGTCACTGTTTTCACAGTTTTGCCTCTTTTCATTGCAGCTCAAAAGGCTTCCAAACCCCAGAGAAAATCCACTGAATGTTCAAAGTTGGGGTGTAATTGAGGTCATAAAACAGAAAAAATGGAAAATAAAAATAAATGAAAATGAATGTCCTTTAAAGGGATATTTCACTGTCCTTCTAATAGTGTTCTAATAATACGTGAGGGGGGCGTGATTTTTATGTATTATTATTTGAAAGTGAAATATACTAAGCATTTTAAAGGTACTAAAGGTATTGACTGAGTATCTATAATCAAGTATGCTACTGGAGTCGAGTAGGCCTACTTCATCCCCACTGGATCAAAATATCCAAATATCAATGCTGCACGGCTAAATGTAAATTAACACCCTGTATTTTACCGTTTGCTCAACATTTGACTGTTTCTGAGCCCTGGGCAGCCAACCCTCTCTCCACTGTCCTGTGGCAGCCGCACATATTGAATGTGACAGTCTGGTCAAGAACTGGTGACCTCACACAAAGCCGCAAGCTTCTTCATGCTGTCTTCATAGAATCTATTTTTACAGCACAAATAAAAAGGTCACACAAGAACATACTCAACCCGTTTGTATTTTTTTCAGGGGGTTTTTTCTCCACAAACAGCTGCTTATGGTTAAACGGTTTTAACCCACTGATGTAACCAAATTAGTGTGCACAGTCAAAATCCGATAAGACAACATTGCAAAATGCCGTCGCAGCACGTTAATGTCAGAAACACTACTTTATCATGTAAAGCCATGGTTTCCCAATGCAAATAAAATATTGTTTTATTCACACTCTTGAAGCAATTTTAGTTGCTGACATATTCAGTCAGCATGCATGTGTTTTAAACTGGCCTCATGCTCAAGCACACTGGCAACGGCATTGAATCCTGAATAGCCTAATCTCCTGCATTCTGTCCTTGCATTTCACACTTGATCTGTCTCTGTCCTTTTTCGATGAATTGAGTACATGAGGACCTCGATGGAAACTTCTGGAATGGATTCATCCTTTTAGCAGACCTTGTAGCCTATTATAGGCCTACTGTACTTCCCTGTGCTTTTCCAGTTGTTAATGTTAAAGGTATATTCAGTGATTTCACTTAATTCAAATATCACTTATTTTTTTGTTTTGTTGTGATAATCCTCCCTACTATAGAGTGTACTGACCATAAGGAGTTCCTCCCTGTCCCCAGTTAACCCCTGGGGGTCAAAAAACCTTAGGTTTCGTTTTTGACTCTCTATCCTGATTGGACGAAAGGCTGGGTCCCACAGCCAAAGACGAAACCTAAGGTTTTTTGAGTGAAATCACTGAATATACCTTTAACCCATTTTGACCTGAGATCAGTTTCTAAAATTGTCTTCTACATCCTGACAGTTTTCTGAAAAAGCTATGTTTCTATGTCGTTCATCGATTAAAAAAAATAGCAGACCTACAAGCTCGTAGGGCGCCACTTGGTGGCGTGCCACGAGCTTGTAGATCTGCTATTTTTCAATAGCTAAATCATAACATAATTCTAACACCAAAAGGGGTTCCCACCCAAAATGGTTTAATGAAGTATTCAATCAATCAATCAATTTGACAAACCCAGGTTCACTGTCCCACTATGGGAGGTCCAGTGGCGTCTACACGAAACATCTCTGGATTTGTACTGCCCCAGTACAGTGACAAGACATTGGGAATTGCATGGTTTCTTTGTCAAGCCCGATGTCTTATTTACAGTTGAACAGGTATTTAAATTGTTTAGAATTTGTATTGTACTCATGCAGTGCTGTTTAATTTGCTTACCGATAAGCGGAGAGTCGTTTTATCCGTTCTTGTCAACATGTGATGTACACGTGACAGGACATGGGTCTGCTGTTTTCTTTCTTTTGCAGTATTTCCATCTATAATACACAAGCCCAAATAAGGAACAAGACCCTGGGGTTTGGTTCCCGCATACTAACACAGGGTGCAGCAGGTGCAAAAGGCTGCTATAGCTTACTGATTTGTGCTGCTGCATCATGGCATTAGATCTCTACGGGCACTTGCTGACTGTTCCCTGGTATCTTACATGTCATTTTGTCACTTTGTCTTCACTGGAATCAAGGAGGGAATGTTGGCCTCTAAACATTTAACTACTTGTGCTGTGATAGATGTCCTTATTTCACAGAGCAAATGTCCACGTCCTCTCTTGGATCTCTGTCCCATGTCTTTCATTATTCTCCATGTGAGTAGGTGGTCTCTTGTGTGTGTCCGTGTGGGGGCGAGTGTGGGAGGGCCGAGTGGGGGGGGGGGGGGGGAGGGGTCCTCCACACTATAGGTACTGTATTGTGTATTATCTGATCTGGCTGGCGGCCCAGGACTGTCCGTCTACAGTCCGGACCCCGTCTTTCTGGAAGTCCCATCACTCCACCACGGTCGCCCCCTCCTTTCCAACATGCAGGAAATGGTCTGTCTTCAGCGCAGCCAACTGGCCATGGAGGCAAAGGCTTTGCGGTGATGATACTGTTACTGTATTGTGTGCATGTGTGTGCGTGCGTGCGTGTGTGTGTGTGTGTGTGTGCGCGCGCACTTGCGTGCATACATACTGTGATGTACGTGTGTGCATATTTTGGGGATTAGCCACGGTTGTGAGTGATGCTGAAGCGTGGTCTAAACTCTAAACCTTTCCTTTGGAATACACAACTGGCTCTTTTCTTCCACAATCTAAATAAAATGTGAATTATAAGCTCTCTTCTTGTTGAGTTTAGTGTCCTCACCTCGAAGGAGGACATGGCACCGTCCGGAACAACAGTTTGCCACTATAGTTGCTAACCAACCCGGACCCAATCCTCTTCACTGTGTGAGTGAGTGAGTGAGTGAGTGAGAGGGTGGTGGGACATTCGTCACCCTCTTCTGGTCTAGACTCTGTACAGAACACATTCCTGCCAGGGTGTCGGGTCAGCGCAGGCGCTGAGGGATAAGCGGCAGTTTGCAGGGCTGCAGTAATTTGTTTAACCTCTGATTAGGCCCAGGAATGTCAACTATGGACAGACGCTGGAGGTCCCGACAGCATCGCTTGACACCCTGGCAATCTGTCACTACGGTACGCAAGTGAACGAGCAAGGGAACGAGCCAGTGAGGGCCGACGGCCACGATGGCGTTGCTTGAAAAGGCGTGAAAGAAAAAGCCTAATCTTTCTGGCCATCTGGTTGTGCCCTGAAAGACGGAACGGGGCGCTCACATCTGTCGAAGACTATCTCCTCCGTTTATCTCGTGTCTTTCCGCATCGCTGCGTGTGCTGCGCATGGCATAGCGTGTGCAAAGCACTATTTGCCTTGATTTTGAAGATATATTTCATGAAAGGGAGTTTAGAGTTTTGCTCCACAATGACGTTAAGTACACGCACAGAGCTGTGATGAGACTGATTTGTGGAAGCATCGACTCAATGGCTTTGTCCATCATCACTAGTGTACTGTACAGTATGTATGTACAGTATGTGGACATTCAGGCTACACCCAGATTGAACACATTAGTGCATCACATGTTTTGTATTTATTTAACCTAACAACACAACATTGACCAGGATACAAAAAAAGAAAATAGTTTAAATAAATCAGCAAATCTACATTTTCTTTTGAATGAGGTAAAAGCAGAAGTTATCCAGGCACATTCCTTTCTCAGATTAACTGTACTTCTATGTTTCATGCTCAACTTAAAAAAACCACCATTGTGATTTCTGCAGAAATAAAAACTAGAATGTGAATACCTTTCCTCAGGATGTTACACATGTTAAATTACACCATTGAAGTACTGTATGTTACACGTCATACTTTTACAAGTTCCAGATACATTCAATCTCTCGCCTTTGCATGCACCTTTGGTAAATACCACACAAAAAAATTCCTTGTTCTTTCAAGTTATGCAATGCAAGTCCAGGGGATCTCTTGCACTGCAGGAATCATTTATTTCATGCTTCTTCTCCAATCGTTCCTCCTCCTTCTAAAGGCGCGCTGATGAAAGACAGAAGTATCCTGGATGCCGAGCTGCGAGTGAGATGCAGTTGTCTTTAGCTGATGATGAAGAACATTCGGTGCGTTTTAATATTAGCGTTTTTCTGTAAGTGATTTGTCTTTTGGTCTGTGGTTAGAACATCACGATACTGACAGACACGTGCGACAGCGACAGCCTCAGGGGCCCTATGATGGCCGATGTGACAGACTCAGGGGCCCTATGATGGGACAGACTCAGGGGCCCTATGATGGGACAGACTCAGGGGCCCCGATGATGGGACAGACTCAGGGGCCCGATGATGGCCGGCAAAGTCAGACATGAGATACAATACATTAACTGTAACCACATTCCTTCACAATCTTTGCAAAAAAAGACATCTAAAGGCAAACTCTGGATAAACCTTTGCAACATATGCTACAATGTTCAATATGCATGTGATGGGGATGTACTCTATTCCACAGTTATGATAGCTGTATGTTTTCCACAGTTATGAGCTGTATGTTTTTGGATACCTCCAATTATTTGCAGCTGTCAACTGAAAAAGAAAAAAGAAAAGGTAAAAAAAATAAGAACATAACATTTTCGGTTTCCCATGTATACACAGCTGTAATAGTTACCACAATGATTACGATTATGAGTCTTGGTAATAATATACTCCGTTTTCATATTCTAAACAGGCAATATGATCACCAAACTTTTAGTTTTGGCATATACTGGTCATAAGTCAGCCAATAAGAAAATTCTGATAATTCCCAGTTCAGGGCCTAATCCAATAATAATGACACCTTGAACTTTGAAAACAAACAGCTCACTTTGGCAAGAGAGCAGGTATTTACTGTAAGTGGCAGAGCACAGTACCTCGAGTGACCTTCCAACCATCGCTTAAACTGACTTGACCACCCACGCCAAGTTAACATGTAAGTAAGCATGTGTTTTCTTGTATATTAGGCAGGTAAAACTATGTACAAAAGATACATACACTGCAAAATCATGAGTTTTAATTGAACTCAGAGTGTTTAAAAAAAATTGTCAGTTTTGACTCTCCTAGAGTTAAATTAACTATCAGGGCTTTGCGATGTAGAGCCCCACATTGAACACAATACAACAACGGGGATAACCACAATATTGATTACAAAAAATAACAACGCACTGTATAATACAAATGATTTATGTGACTTTTATGGTCTTTGTTTTTAGTGCGCAACATTTTAATACAAAACATATATGCATCGGCTCCCATTTCTGTCTTCGTAACATTCCAGATGTGTCAAGTTCATTGAGAGTCCTGTGGAGACGCCATGCGGCGACGCAACATCTGCACGCCGTTTCAGAAGCGCTCGCTTCAGTCCCTTCTGTACACTGTACACAAGTCCAGGTCAAAAGTAGAAACATTGATGCAAGAGTCTTGGGTCCCACAAATCACCGGGGGATCTTCTGTTTGACATTAATGAATGTTCATAGCACACAATTCGTCCAGAGAGTGAGGTGGCTCGAGTTCAAACGCCTTTTTAATACTTTGAGCCCGCTTGCCAAATACCCTCGGTCCAGATAATCATCTCTGTGAAATGTCTCCTTAATCCAAAAGCCCTCCTCGCCCCTCCCTTCATCTACACGAGTGCAGTCCAGGTAAAACAGTTAACAGGGGATCAGCAGCGTATCGGAACGGCAGCTTTAGATCTCGATATATCAGCGGCTCTGGTTGCGAATCCAGCTTTACCATGCTTAAATACTCTATCGGACGATGGCCATCGCATGGCGAAAATAACTGATCTACAAGACCACAACGCGTCACATGGCGGCGCCTTGGCTGCTTGTAGCTCAGGCGTTTTCGACCAATCTACAATCAGTCTTCTGAAATGAAAACAAAAATCACTCCCATGGTCAGTGTAATGAGATGAAACGAGGTCAACAGAGCAGGAAGTGTTCCTCCAAGGCGTTACACAAACCTCTGGAGGGAAAAGAAGCTCTCAGAGGATGTGAGTTCTTCTAGGAGAAGTCCAGCGGTCGGATCATCATGGCTGTAGCGCGTAGCGAGTAGCTGGGGCCCTTGAAGTAGTGCCACTTGATGCCGTTCAGCTTCCCCACGTGTTGCCCCTGAGTGAAGTACATGCCGTTGAGGTTGGACGGACCGCAGGCATCAAACCACCAGCCTATAGTGGGGAACAGAGGAGATGACAAAACTGACAATACTGTACTTGTAATCCTTTCAAATGAAACAAAAGCTGCAAATCCATAACGTTTATGAGCTACATGCAGGGACGTGAACCCAGGTCTGCCACATGAGAGACTACATGTCTACCTTTCCGAGACAGACTCCTCGCGATATTGTGCTTATGACCTTCAGTCAGTACACCAGGGTTAAAATGTTCTATGGAGAGTAGGAAGACCACCTCCACCTCATTTATTTGATTAAGGTTTTGTCATGTTGGCCAACAAATAGATTGCTGCATATCGAGCCAGAGTGTGCGACACTTTTCTTTTCGTATAAGTCTGTTCCCGAAGGTCAGCGCCTTATACCATAACCTTTGTTGAGTGCCATGGTGCATTATATTAACATAAAGTATAGATTTGTTCAAATAATGTTTCATTCAGGATCACAGCTTTAATTACAATGTGAAACCCCAAGAATTCGCAATAATATTTACAGATAAACTAATTTGAAGCAGAAATGCATATGGCTGTTTCAGAGTGATTGACCAAAGGTGCTGCTACCCCCCAAGTTGTCAGTGCCTTTAGTAATGGTAAAGGTTGAAAGTGTTCCATGAGCCTTGGCAGTGGTTCAGACCACATTTCAAAGCTATCACTATGTTGCAGTTCACTGGGCTGCCAATACCTGTTGCTAACGGATAGGGACTATATCCTATTTAAAGAAAGCGTAAAATTGCATGGGCTCAAAGGGGACTTTATTATAGTGAGTGGCTTAGAGGGCTATTATTTTACTCACAAGGTGCCAATATTCTTATTTCATGAACCCCTGGTACATATTTTAGAGAACGGTTGCATGGAGGGTATCAGTGCGCTGCAAACTACAGTATGCCTGAATGGCCTGTTACAATCTACCTACAAATTACACTTCCTGAACACGTGCCAGCATTATACTTTCCATGAAACAGACACACACACATGCCCAAACACAAGCATGCATAAATGCACGCGCGCGCACGCACACACACACACACACACACACACACACAATACTGTGTACTGCGTAGACCATCTACGGCATGTGACAGACAACAGGGCCAGGGCCACGTACCCACACACTCTCCCCACAGACCTGAATACCAGTGTGGTGCGTGACATTTCACCAGACATCCCAGTGCCCTGTCCTCCTGGTTGGCTCATGGTTCATTATCACATGCTCGCTCTCTCTCTCTCTCTCTCTCTCTCTCTTGAACTCACAGCACAACAGACACGGGGGCAAACTCCCAAGCTTCCGGGCGGTAAAAACATTCGGGGTGTCTTCCCTTAGAACAACGGAACGTCTAAAACGGTTTTCTAGTTTCAGGACATTGGGGTTACTGACCCTGAATTCTCCCCCTCTCTCCACTGCTTTTTACAGTACGTTCAGATGCACACAATACCGTGTGTGTGTGTGTGTGTGTCCCTTTTGTCTGTGGCTGTCCTTTATATAACAGCCCATTATATAATTACAACATCCTCCATATCGAGCGATGTGACATGCTCCGGCTGTGCTCAATATAGCAGAGAAGTGTTTTCTCCGAACCTTTCCAGAGACTTACATCACTGTGTATCAAACCCTGAGCCCGTTCCTGTAAATGCACAAGATAAATCAAAATCTACATGAGCTATACTTAGCGCTAAGCCCGGCCTGGGATCAGATGGTCGCTGGTAAAGCGAGCGTGTTGCGTGTTGTCATGCTTGCTCCTATTGCCCGGCCGTATATATATGGCGGGCTGAGAATCCAGCCCAGGTCATATTTATCAGACCTTTTCAGAACCGGAGCATTGATCTACGATGGCACGCCAATTCCTCTTTGACCCGTCACTGTTGCGATGACCTAAGAGGTAAAACTGACCTTAAATCTGCGCTCTGCAGTCAAGAGGCGCTTGATTAGTACCAGGTCGGGGCTCGCGCTGCAGCCATAGGGCCCTGCCATACTTGTGACAGCTTGGGTCATCGTCGAGCTCTCCGCTTACACAGCAGGAGAATTAGAGTCATTCTAAATCTCTCTGACACTTGGTGCCCGGCCCAGGGACATTTATAGTGCGCACGGTTTCAAACCACAATGCGCTGACGTGGAGATCCGTTGCAGAATGCAGCCTATATTATCTAGGGCCGTAATTGGCCTTATTCATGCAATGTGTGCATGTAAGGTCGTATGTCAGGTCGTTGTGCTGATGACCTAAGGCAGCGGCTGGGAACGGACACAGTGGAGCTGGCCATGCATAGGCCAATCAGTGAGCAGTGTTTTTGGAATGGTTGATAGAATGCTTATGTCATCATAAATACCACTGTAAGGGCTTCAGCTATAATCTATTCACAGTACTGTCTCAGTCAGGGCTGGGGCGGTATGGCTTTTTTATCGCGGTAATGAATCACTGTTTACCGACGGTATGGCGGTATTGAACCATAATCGCAAATTTGTTTTAAATGAAATAAAAAACAATATATAATATATCATGCATTGAAGGAAGCATGAGCTCAGTTTGGGACTCTCCCCAGGTTGGCAGAGGGAGAGTAGGACCCAGGATTACAGTTTAGGCAATTCCCACCAGATGAAAAACGGCATACAAAATCATGGGATGAAAATTTAAATACAAAATGCACTCTGTCAAGCTGCCAACTTGCGGTTTGCACAGAAGTAGGCCATGAATGGCCACCGACATATGCAGCAAGCTGCCAACTTGCCCTCTGGTTGGCTGAGCGACGCCATCAAAAATCCACAATCCCTGATTGGATTGGCCGAGCGACGGCACCAAAAATTCACAGTCCACCGACATACGCAGCCGAACAGTACAATGCGCTCTGCTCGCGCAAGTAATAATCACAGAACTCGATACTACGGTATGCCTTATATGCGATATGGCGATATTGCGGTTATTGCACGCAACCCTAGTCTCAGTGCACAGTTCAATGGATCACCCTAACAATCACAGCATCACCAGAAATCCTTTTCTAGCCCTCTAAATTTGCTAAACTGACAGAAAAATATAAAAATAATAATAATAACCGTTTCGGAACCCATTATATCTCCTCCGCTCTATCAATCTCCCTCCCTCTCTCTCACGCTGATCAAACTCTTCCTCTCTCCCTCTCTTATGACTATAATTATGTGGGTTGTATAAGAACATTATATAATGCATCATACATAATGCAGTGTGTAGACATCAATAAATTCCTTTAGAATTGTATACTTTAATTGTTTTATAATGTAGATGTTATACGCGGCACTCACCGCCAGTGAGCATGAGGGCGCACTTGCACATGCAGTTGTCATTATCCACGTCCTTGGTGCTGAAGTCTGCTCCATGGATCACCAGGCTGCTCTGTCGGCCTGCTGTCCCACTGTGACTCTTCAGGTAAAGCCTGTCAGAGAGAGGAAGGGGGGGGGGGGGGACCCGCAGGAATGGAAAAGAGACAGAGAAGGGGAGAGGGGTGAGGAGGGGGTAGCAATGTGAGCACTGTGAAGCTATAAAAGGGAGAAAGAAGACATAACACTTCGTGCAAAATTTGTCACCGGAGAGATATATTCTGTATTGTGACTGACGGCATCTGCTCTGTAAACACTCTCCACACCTGGAACAACATTAACACGCTATGAGAAATGAGGGAAGGGAGGGATAGGGGGTTTGAGTAGAATGCATTGGGACTGAAACCCAGAGATAGAGAGCAGAGGAAGTATATAAGGATCTGGTCTAGGGAGGCACATATCCACTGCGGTGTACGTGCCACGGTCCTGGCAATTTACACCACGGCAGAAGCAGAAATAATAAACACTATTGACCTGTTACAGTAATACAGAGCAGGACATAGAGCGCTACGCTACGTACGACGTCAATGTGAGCAGACAGCTGGACAGCTGGACAGGGTTTGCAAAACCCCCACAGGGCCCGATCGGCCTCCAAAACCTCAGCGTACAATGTTTCTCCTTGTACTACATGGCCTGGTACCTGTTTCCTACTGTCTTTCCTTCCTTCCCGTCTGCACAATGTCACATACCTCGCTGTCAGAGTTGGATTTCACGAAAAAAACCTTTCACTTTATTGAAGAGCCGTATGTGGCGTTATGAATCCACAGACGATACCGCGCCTGCTGGACTGCTGCTACTGTAAAATGCAAGGAATAGCCGGCCGCCTCGGTGTGTCACAGCTAGGGCCCATTCCCAAGGCTTAGACGTATACTGTTTTATTGCGTGTTGAGAAAGCCTTGCCTCGGAAGCCGCAGACACAGTTAAGCATGTACAGCGTGTACTGTATACAATGTGTTACACCTCTCAGGGGCCGCTGGGCCTAACCTGAACATGTGGAGCGTGTAAATCACTGAGCTCCAGCTACAGTGGTGGTGAGAGACAGAGGGACCCCGAGCGGTCTACCAACCAACCTGCCTGACGGCACAATACCGCGTATTAGTTTAACTGTCAGAGTTACACTAACATTCTTATTTGACTTAGATTGTTGTTATTGTTATTATTTGATTTAACTGTGTGTGTGGGGGGCACTGCAGCGTGAGAAGAAGTGAAGGCGGATAGGGGAGGTAGGGTGTGTCAGTATTTGTAAAATATTTTACTGTATGTCCTAAACACATTGCTCAATTTCGCTATATTTGGATGCATTTTCAAGGGAGATCACAAGCGTAGAATCACATTATAAAATGGATAGTTTCAGTCCTTCATTACGATTGGCTGATCCACGTTCAAAGCCGTTGTAAAAAGCTCTATAAACACACATCTGTGATTGCATTACATCAATATTACTGTGCCAAATAAATATAGCTTCCAATTTTATCGTGAAATGTTATTTACAAAATAACTTTTGAGGGAGAAACAGGCCATGCAATGCTCAATATCAATTAATTTCACATTTCCAAAGGCTACTTTAAAAGTTTGTTTGCAATATTCCCAAACTTACTGTGCAGTTACTGTGCACCTAAACCGCTGTAAACCATGGCCTCGTGAGCTATATTGCTTTAGTTTAGTAACATTATAGTCCTGTAGTCTTCAGACAATCAATACTCATCCAGTTGAGTATAAGTGTGGAATGCAACAATAGTGCATCAAGAAGACAATGCTGAACCATTAAGGGTATTAAACTGGATATGCGACCAGAGATCATTAACATCTTTGGGCGGGGTGTGTCCTGTGATGAAATCCCTACGGTTAGGAGGGAGGAAAGCACACTGCACTGAGTCCATCTCGCATCGATATCCCATGGTGATCTCCATCGTTAGCACTAGGAATGCATTTCGCTTTGCTTTGCCCTCTGTTAACCTGCGGCCTCTCTCCATCTTTCTCTCTCACGCTCTCTCGGTTTGTTTCCCCCAAAGAAGAGCTCCCAGAGCCAAGAAACAGTATTAAAACACCATGCCAGTGAGGACCTCTTCTATAAAACACGGTTCAGCTTCAGTAGAAATGATTTCCTGAGTTCCGTTCTCATCAATGAGGAATGGACATGGGAGTAAAAATGTCCGGGATGAAATATCCTCGCAATCTGACTTCATCCTGATGAGAAAGTAACATACGTACATGAGGCTGATGAACTGCTTTGAGAGGTGTGGAATCATGAATGTTGCGCGCACACGCACACGCACGCACGCACGCACGCGCACGCACACACACACACACACACACACACACACACACACACACACACGGACACACACACACTGACACACACACACACACACACACACACACACACACACTCCTCTGTCATTAATCTTGCAGCAAAGCACTGGGATGATGCACAAACTTTTATTTTATGCAAACAGATATATTACACCCTCAACCATGACGATTGTTTTTTATTCTATCGAGGTTATGAACACAAACACACAAACTTTGGGCACTCAGTCTCACTCCAGGAGGAGAAAACTTTATTTTAAAACTTTTATTGCAAGTTTTATTACAAAAACAATAATGTCATGGGGTCATGGCAAACTCTCCCCCTACAAACAACTACGAGGAACATGATTCTTTAAAGGAGAATAATTATACCTCAAATCACTGATTCTTAACCCCTCTTTGACCCTAAAAAATATATATAATAATAATAATATTTGTTTTAGGAGATGTTGCACCATGTTTATGAAGCTACAATGGTTTTGTGTACATGTTCAAAATAGCTGGAAAGGTCCAGGTTGGGCTCCTGTGAGAATGAGAGCCTGCATGTAAATCCCTCAGGAAAGAGAGTCATTTAATGTGAAAAGACTCCCGTATTTAGACAGCTGTGTAAATGGATGATTTGCACAGCCGAGTGAAAAAGTGTGACTACAGGTCACAGTGGGGAATTCGCTAAGCCAACTAAACTAATACCGGTAATACTAAAATATAAGCGTGAGTCATGGGTGTAATCAGTGGCCACAGCAATACAAAATTAATGTTGGACATGGCAAGTTTGGATAAGCATGTGCGCATGTATTGTGGAGGTCGTGTGTGGTGAGGTGCGTGTGCATATGCACAATATTTCATGTGAGACACGTGCTGAACCATTACGTTGTGCGTAAAGCAGGTCATAGAGGCCTTAACATACATTATACCACAGCACTGAAATACAAATTCAATGCAAATTCTGTGTCATGTGGTGGTACATTAAAGGGACACTTCACCCTTTTTGCAAAGAAATATATGTTAATGACGTTTAGAAGCTTTAGAACACTTTCCTGGAGATCTTTATGTGTGTAATATGTGGTTTTAGATATTTTAGATTGTAGCAGTGAGCCTGTTGTCTCTGATGTCATGGACACTGGGCTCACTTCCTTCCTGGACTACATGTTGTCTCAGTAGGACAGCTCTCCCCCTATCCACAAGGAGGAGCAGTGCGCCAAAGAATTATGGGAATTGTAGTCCAGGAAGGTAGTGAGACCAGTGTCCATGACATCAGAGACAACAGGCTCACTGCTACAATCTAAAATAACTAAAACCACATATTACACACATAAATACCCCCAGGAAAGTGATCTAAAGCTTCTAAACGTCATTAACATATATTTTTTTGCAAAAAGGGTGAAGTGTCCCTTTAATTCACGAGATTCTGTTCACTAAAAACAACGGCAGTCAGGCAGTACTAGCTAGTTATGCAGAAAGTCCTGTCTTTTGAAAATAGCAGATCTACAAGCTCACAGCTGCACGTTGTGGTTTCAAATAGCCAACGTTAAAAATAGGGCCGAAAAGGACATTGCACCGCTGGAAGAAACTCACTCAATGTTAATACTATAAAGGGGTGAAGTGGCCCTTGAAGTAGTTAATGTATGTTTTTTAATAATAATTCCCCTCTAACACTCTCTGCACGTCCCTGCACACCGCCAAACTGAATGCAATATATTGCAATTAGCTATAGTCGTGTAACGATTCATTCAACTCACGGTATGATTCAAATCACAATATTAGGTCCACGATACATTTTTCACATTCTTTTTTTACATAATTTCTGCACTGCACTTCCTGTGGGGGTGTGTGAAACGCGTGTGTCGAATTTGAAGTCGGTGTGGCGAACGGTTCTCGTGTTACGTGGATTACAGACACACACACACACACACACACACACACACACACACACACACACAGAGAGACTTGGTGCATTTATAGTTAGAAAAAGATTGTTTGTTTTCAATACTGGAGTAAATGACAGGAAACCTTTTTATCATTCCTCTTCCTAAATGCTGTTTTTTAACATTTATATTGATATATATATATATATATGATATTATGTATCATGATACATGTTTTTATTAAATTAATTTAAATTGCCACCAGTTTCGATATACGATATATCGTTACATGCCTAATTGTGTGTTTAAGTCACGCCTCAAGACTTACCTTTATTCCTTGGCTTTTCCAAGCACAGTATGAGATGTTTGATGTTTAACGTGACACTGTGCATGTTGTTTGTGGTTGTTTTGTGGTTTTTAAATGAAGTTGTTTTTTAATGTTGAAGTTGTTTTTTAATGTTTTACTGTAAAGCACTTTGGTACAACGTTGTTGTTTTAAAATGTGCTATATAAATAAAGATGGTATGGTATGGTATGGTAATTGCAATAAATGGTCAGTCCTGATGAAAATAAATGCTGTAGCCCGTCGTACTGGTGCATAATCCCTGATGTGCTATTGTGCTGTACTGCATAGTGTACTCAGTGTACTGTATGTTAGGACAGTGGGTAGAGAGGCCGCCTGGGAATCAGAAGGTCACCAGTTCAACCTTTGGGTTTGCCTGTCTGTGTGTCCCAGAACAACATATTAACCCCTACAGCTCCTGGTGGGTGAAACTGTACAAGCAATTTGAAATGTTCCTCCCCCCCAGGGACCAGTAAATATTAATACTCTTTGCTGTGCAGCATACTGTATACAGTCACTTCATATTAGCGGTTCTCAACCGTTTCTGAGTCAGGGAAAATCTTTAAAGCGTTCAAGATTCTGACCACGGCGTTCGAATGGCTTAAGTCAGGGGTGGCCACACTTTTAGGGGCATGTCATGTGATCTATACCTGCACAGCCTTTGTGATGTACTGGTAGATCGTGATCTACGTTTTGGGCACCCCTGGTGCATGTGGTTATAATATTCAAGTATTTTTGGTTTCATCTTGAAAGCCTTTGAGTCAAAAGGCCCAGTCGAAATACACCACTTGACACGTGACATCATAACCCTAATTCTTTGGTCCTTGTTTAAATAACTGGGGTTACTAAAGTAACCTATAGTTACTGGTAGGATGACTGCATGGTGCCTGCCTGGTAATTTCTCTGCTACAGGACTGGCTAAATCCAGGAAGAGGTCTGCTACTGGCCTGATAAAGAACAGACTTTGCTACACATTTACAGCCCAACTGAAAAAAAGCAAAAAAACAAAGGCTTACAACTAAGTACAACCTCCCTTCCAGTGAGACACACTGCCAAGACACATCATCAGCAAGGATTTCCAGCATGACACATTGACAGGCCCCCCTTTTCCAATATGCCGCGGCTGTGTTTACTGGGTGCAACTGTATATTTACCAGACAAACAATCCCCACCTCAATTGACAGCTGTATTTATCCCTGTCCGGGTCCATTATGCACTCGAGTGATAAGTGGAGTAATGTGGAGATGAGCTGAGCTATATAAACTCAAGAGATAGACATGCTTTTCCTGTGAGTGCGGTTGTTCAGCCGGAGATTTCTCGGCAAGAGAGAGAGAGAGAGAGAGAGAGAGAGAGAGAGAGAGAGAGAGAGAGAGAGAGAGAGAGAGAGACAGAGACAGAGACAGAGACAGAGACAGAGACAGAGACAGAGACAGAGACAGAGACAGAGACAGAGACAGAGACAGAGACAGAGACAGAGACAGAGACAGAGAGAGAGAGAGAGACAGAGACAGAGACAGAGACAGAGACAGAGACAGAGACAGAGACAGAGACAGAGACAGAGACAGAGAGACAGAGAGAGAGAGACAGAGAGAGAGAGACAGAGAGAGAGAGAGAGAGAGGAGGGGGGGGGTGTTGGGGGCAGGGGAGAGACAGACAGACTTGTGGTCATGTATTTCATGTCACTGACAGGCCGTATTTTATTGTAAGGGTCAGACATCTGCTTGGTCGAAGCGGGAACTGAAACGGCACAGAGCGCCAATCTGATTGGATCCCTTAAAATAACTCGGGGAAAAGAGATTGGCCATGGTTCATAAAGACAAGGAATGTTCAATTGCAGTTCAGGGGGGGTTGATTTGGGTTTTGTCAATGACACCTCCAGGGAAGGGGTTTGGTCTGCAGCCATCACATTCCCTTAGCATCCACTGGGGGGGGGGGGGGGGACGGACATGTTAGTAATCCTTCAGCACTGGAACTTAAGAGTCAAAATCGTAGGAGTATCAGCGTCATTATTAAAGCTTTGTTCCTATCCCGTCGTAATGACCTGGTACCTTAGAGAGTATTACAGCACGCCGTGTATGTGGGAACTGGCAAAAACAAGGTCAGACGAGGATTTCTTGTTTGTGTCTGATCAAATTCCAATGAGAAATGGACTGAATGACTGAAGTAACAGTGCTCTAAATGTGCCTCTACAATTACGCCCCTATTGTTAGGCAATCACAGGTTTCATAGTATCTGATTTGAAATGCTCTGTGTTTTTATTAGCTCAGTGCATTATAAGGCAAGCTGTAATAATGTTTGCAAAGAAAGTGTACACGGGAGTAGTACATCATCAGCGGCGATAACTCACACACGCATAATAACACACAGCGCCACATTTAGCGATAAGTGTGTGGATGTTTCAGGACCTATGTGCTGTACATATACAGTATTACTCAAACCAGTGTATCTGCACTGTTCTAAGATAATATTATCCCTATTACGTTGCAACATTTGTTACGTAATAATAAATATAAGGAACGGAAAATATTTGTTTTAAGTGAAACATAGCCTTGCAATTGAACAGTATACTAAAGAAGTATACTGTATATAAAAGCAGCCCCATACCCTGTAAAGCAGTTGCAAGAGCATATCTGTTTTTACCTCTATAGGAGAAACACAGAGAGGGTTATATAAGAGTCACTTCTTCGGCGTAAATCAAACCTTTGGGCTTCAATACTTCCATGCTATCCTGAGCAACAAAGAGGAGGAACCTTGCACTTCCACCCCAGCAGGAAAACACAACATCCCGTCAATAAAGCTTCAAAGTGCTATAACTCACGCGTGCCATTGGGGAGGGGTATGATGGAGGGGGGGGGGGGGGGGGGGGGGTCCTCAGAGCCCCTATGAGCATTCCTCCACAAATGTTAAAGAAAATCATAAACGTGTCTCCTTTCGTGTCTACTGAGACAAGTCATGTCGGATTACGGCTATGCAGGCTGGGACCGGAGCAGGGGCCCCCCCAGACACCGCTAACATGTCCTCTGCTTGCGTTGAGCCTTTTATCTGCCATGTCTCATTGCAGAGCGCCCCACGTTATGGCAAGTGGAGGATATTATACTGTCGTATGCGGTAACAATATGAAGGACATCACGGTTCAAAACAATACACACTGTGCAAAGATCAAGCGATGCTTCTGGGGGACTTAATGTAATGAGATATGGCAATAGAAAGTGTTTCACATTTTTCAGAACCTCATTAAAGCTGCAAATCCTGCAGATATTGTCGCTTGTCAAGATTATAATATTATGTTGAATAATACGCATGATGTTGAGTATTGTTGACTGAAAGTAAGCGTACTGTAATGTTTTAATGTGGACCTTACAAGGAATAGTATCTTGGTAGAAACTTATGGTGAAGAAAATAAACAAAGAGTCCTGCCACTTGTCACACTTGTAAAACATACATATCATTCACTATTTTCCCATTGGTGTTTAAATGTAAGGAACATGCTATCCCTCATCTTTCGACAAGCACAATTCGGCATTGCCCACCGGTCTTCCTTCCATCTCACATATCCCTCATCTTTCGACAAGCGCAATTCGGCGTTGCCCAACCAGGTCTGCCTTTCATCTCACAGTGTTTAGACGCAGACGACGACCAACCTGGCTCAGGGTCTAGCGTGTGCTGTTGGCTGTTGCACACCTGGCAGTCATTAGCCTGCTGAAGTGAAGTCTGATTGGCCCATAGCAGAGGTTAATCACTCTGCCCAATGGATCACTTCCTACCGCGGGGGCCACAGAGGTGTCTGGCAGGCTGAGGCCCGCTCGCGTTCTCCACTCGGGCCACTGATGGTTGTATAGCTCCATGGAGACAGACGTAAAGTAAAGGCACAAGGACATGTACCGTATATACTATGGTGCATATCATGCTATAGCTACAGAGTCTACAGACTACAGTCAGGCTGTCAATGTCAACCTTTACCGCTCTTGCCAGAGTTACAACTTAAACACTCAGGATTTTGCAGTGTGTACATGCACAGTACAGACTAGAGTACAGTACACCTTCTTGTCTTCTCTTCTTTTCCATGGTTGTCTATTGATATTTGATGACTATAATCAATGTGTTAATATTAATAATAATGATTGCAATTAGGTGCCGTTTCCACAATACGCACAGACGGTTTATAGCTAATGGGCTGAACATGAGAAAAATAACAAGTCATCATCTGCTCTGCGAAGCTCATAATTCCATTAGGCTTAAAATCCATCACGCAGAAATGAAACACCAGAGGGACCGCTAAGCCCTTTACGCCGACATTAAGTGCAGTTACATTTTAAGTGGACAAACATGTTGTACGTGACCACTGCCTGCACGCGGAGCGTCAGAGCAGTGCTGGGGTATATGTGAAATATCAGTGAGCATCTCAGTGTGAGGCTAGGACATGCCATGGGGTCACAGAACGCACCATCTCAGTGTGAGGCTAGGACATGCCATGGGGTCACAGAACGCACAAGTCCACATGCAGTCTCTGCCAAATTCTTCCCCAAATCCCACATCTCAAAAAACATCTAAGGGAGATCTATCTGATTCCTCTGGGAGATCTGGTCATTACCATGTGGAGAAATCCCTGGATTTTGGAACTTGGCCGCCTGGATGAGGGGAAGGATATTGAATAAAGATGTAACGGCCAGTCAAAGAATAAACATAATAAGGCTTCGTTTCCAACCTATAGAGACACATCCGAAACTTTTTTTTAACCTACCGCAAAACCTCAACTTGTGTCTGTGCATAAGCTAAACTCCCACACAGGTACTGCAAAACGTGCGTGTTCCCATCTGAACATGATGGACAACGACGGTTGTGTTGGGTGCCTTGGAGGTTGTATTGAACCTTCACATGCACACTGACTGACTGGTGTTTTAACATTATTCTGTATAATAAACCCAGACCGACCGATTCACTGACCTACATACTTCTACCCCTGGCTATTATAAATAAACATAAAATACTAAAGAAAAAGGTTAGCTTTACAGGCATAGCATAAACCATGTGTGTCAGGCGTTGAGGAAGTGTTGAGCAATGCTCAACACTTCCTTAATTTTACTGTACCACTGCTACTACTGTAGTACAGTAAGAGTTGAACAAAATGTTCATGGCCTGTTTTTACATATGGTTGCTGTCGGACAGAAACCTTCTATGTTTCAACTTTATATGATTCTTTTTAATGCTCTACATCGCCACACAAGAGTGTGGTACAAAAGTACAGCTCATTGCGATGTGACGCGTTGTGAGATTATAGATCTGATATTTTTTGCTACGACCACTTCACCACTTTTCAACCTATCTTCATATAATAGGTCCTCACTAATAATCATGATAAAATGGCACGATATTTTTCTACTCAGTCTGTGTCTCATAGGAGGGCTGTGGGCAGTTTAGAAACCGTCTTCCAGTGACATCATCATTAGGCAGATTATTTTTTTTACAAAAAACTGAAAGTGAAAGTGGTTGTGGTGGTTCAGTGTGTCTGTGAGGTTTAAACATATTTAAACAATGAAAAGTATTATCAAGAGATGTTCTTAAAGTTCTACATTCGATCCATTGGAACAGAGGTTATTTTTTTCCTGGACAGTAATGTGAAGTTTTGGACATACAAGTTGGTTGGATTTAATACACAACACGATACCAGTAAAGCAAAGAAAGTTACTTTAGATAATTACAGCAAAGTGTTTGTCATTTTAGTAAAGTGCTTGGTCGCTGACCAAGTACTGTATCTCTGACACAACCATATCGTCCCGAATCCCATCTGGTCCTCCAAACAGATTATTTATACATACTTGACCCAGATTGGGGTAGTGAGCAAATATTTTTCTTTATCCTACAAATCAATGTATACTACAAATCAATGCAAAATTGCTCCTCCGAGAATAGCCATTGTTGTTGAGAAAGTCAACATAGGACTGGTTGGCAGAGAGTGTCACGCGACCTGCAGGCATGATCTCTGACGGATGTCTATCTGTTTGACCCCGACCAGCGAGGAACAACATGGATGTGGCCATATCTGATTGGTCAAACGACACACGGAAATACTCGGCCTGACCTCCCCTGAATTATACAACTCTCCATCGTACGACAAAGTATAAATCAGCAGGCCGCACAGACATACAGTACGGTGTGGTGTCAGTTGGTGGTACACACACACACACACACACACACACACACACACACACACACACACACACACACACACACACACACACACACACACACACACACACACACACACACACACACACACACACACACACACACACACACACACAGAACAAAAAATAAGACAGATCTTTCAGTAAGTATGTGTGCATATACAGTCTATATCTCTCCCTCTCCCTGGGAACAAAACACGTTAATGTGAGCCCCTTGGGGTTTGTTAGCCCTATCGTGCAACAGCACTAGTGTCATGGGTCAGGGAGAACCCTCTAAACAACTACGAGCATTGCTTTTGAGGAGGGCAATTATACAGAAAGAAAATCACCCCCGTCTGACCCTCTGAAGTCAACTATTAAACCTTGAATCCACTCTGCGAAATGTGTGGATTATAGAGCACAAAGGAAAACGCTTAGGACGAACGTTGTTCGACTTTCATCATAAGCTGGCAGATTTAGTGGATCTCAATTCCAGTCATAGTAAGTGATACGCAGGAGCCCGGGCCAAACTGACATTATGATTATATTAAATTAATCATTATGTTAAATGATGAATTTGATCTGACACCAATTTAGCCGTTTGATTCCTGGAATTCACAGCCATCATAATCTATGTTAGTTTAAACTGGTGGGTAACTAGATTTGGTTTCTTGTAATTTGAACGTAAAGTTCTGCAATTTTCAGTGGCATTATGGAAAGTCAATATGACATGAACAGTTTAACGTGTTATTGAGTTCATTGTGTGGTTTGATTTCCTCTTCTCTTTCCTACTCAGCTCTCCGTTTTTATTTGTCCATTTTGCTTTCTGTGCAATCCAGGTCTATTGGAATGGGTGGAATTTATTTGTTACTATTTACTAGAGGCTTATTTTGTGATGCAGAAATGTGGACACATGAGAGCAATCGAGTAAATAGGCGTATAAGATGACTATTGTTTGATTATTCACCAGTCATCAAACTGCTGTTTATTGTTCTCTGCAACCCCTCGTTCTGACAAAACAACTCACACAGCAAAATCCTCAATGTTAATTTAGACCCTCACGGGTCCATATGGGTTTTATCGAACAGAGTTCGATTTAATGTGTACTTAGCCACAATGATAGGGCGCCATTTCATATTGTTATATAACGACAGTGACCTCTGCAATCATGGTAGTCTCAATCACAATGCGGAGCAATAGGATTAATTTTATTTCACAATACGGCGTGGTTGTGTGTTCAGTGGGAACTTTATGCTGTAGTAATCTGCTCTTAGGAGTCAAGCCAAACATATTAAAATCCAGCCGTATCAACAAGGACTTGTGTATTACATGTTAAACCACTTTGCTGATTGTATAGCTAGGACTATCAGATAGAACTTCTCCACTAGACATCCCACTTCACTTCCAAGTTATGAAATTTGATTCATGGGTGAAAACCAGCCAAGGACAGGTTTGCTGAAAAGGGGTTTTAAACCAAAGAGATAGTAGTTGAGTCATTGATTTATGTCCATATTTTCTCTTAAGGTACAGCCATATTATACACATATCTTCTCGGTAATATACTGTACTGCAATATAATGTACTTAATTATCATGCAATAGTACTATTGTCTGGAAATGACATCATCGCAGCAGATGTTTCCAATGTCACAGTCTGAGTAGGAACACAAACCAACCGGTATGGCTCTGCAATTTGTAATGCCAACGTATTCCTCCGCTGGCTCCATTCTCAGCACCATATATTTACACTATAACCTAGATATGAATAATGTACAGATACAATGGTTTTATTATCCATTACCATACTATATACAATATGCCAGCTAGATATTAAATAAAGATGTGTTGGTACTGTAGGGCCGTGCAGGTTGGAAAGCATTTAAAGCAAACAAATGTGACATTATATTCCTTCACATGATTTAATTTTCTCTCTCTCTCTCTCTCTCTCTCTCTCTCTCTCTCTCTCTCTCTCCCCTCTCCCCTCTCCCCTCTCCCCTCTCCCCTCTCCCCTCTCCCCTCTCCCCTCTCCCCTCTCCTCTCTCTCTCTCCCTCCCCCCCCCCCCCCCCCCCCATCCCCTTCCTCTCTGTAAGCAGAGTCATTTCTGGAGCTGGCATTAATGCAAACAAACGTTTGCTGCTACACATCATTAGATAATGTCGAGCCCCGCCGGTTTATCATAATTTGTCATGGTATGTATGATAAATGGCAAGGCATGCGCATCTTCTGAATAACCCTGTGGTTTTCAGCGGTGGTATATGTCTGAGCTTGGATCTGCGTGAGTGAGTGTGTGTGTGTGTGTGTGTGTGTGTGTGTGTGTGCGTGCGTGCGTGCGTGCGTGCGTGCGTGCGTGCGTGCGTGCGTGTGTGTGTGTGTGCGTGCGTGCGTGCGTGCGTGCGTGTGTGTGTGAGAGAGAGAGAGAGAGAGAGAGAGATAGGGGGGAGAGAGATAGAGAGAGAGAGAGAGAGAGAGAGACGTGCATATCTCACTACCCAGTCCTTATCAGTGTCATTTGTCTGACTCAGACAGTGTTCCTGTAAGCCCCAGTGCATCGATGGGCAGAACGTGATGTAAGCTAAAGAACAAAACACAGCCGTTACCAGTTGCTATTCTTGTTTTCCACTCACAATAATTCTAAGCTGGAGAATCTGTGTCGCAGTTTACTTGACATTTAAATGCAGCATGCACTGAACCAGAGAGAGAGAGAGAGAGAGAGCGAGAGAGAGAGAGAGAGAGAGAGAGAGAGAGAGAGAGAGAGAGCTAGGGGAAGAGAACATGGCAACCTTTCTCCGCTGGTCCACCGGTTTGTTTTGGCCACAGTTTCTGAGAAGCAATGTGCGATTGTCATACCACAACTATTTGTCAGAGCAAATCTATTTATAGAGATCACACGATGATTGGACTCCTAAACAGAGAGAGAGAGAGAGAGAGCTTCCTCCGGGAGCCAGGAGGACACCCCTCTCTTTCGCTCTCTCTCTGCTCCAAAAGACAAAAACAACAACTGACAAAAACAATTACTGTTTACACGCTGAAACCTTGTGTACTTTTGTGCTGAAGGTTACAAACTCAACTGTGTGTGCTTGTTGTGAGGGACAGTAACATGACAGTGAAATGCGTGTGAAAAGCATGGAGAATATGGCGCAATCACAAGGCTCTGTTGCTGGATGTCGGAATGCGAAAGTGTGTGTGTGTGTGTGTGTGTGTGTGTGTGTGTGTGTGTGTGTGTGTGTGTGTGTGTGAGAGAGAGAGAGAGAGAGCTTGGGAGGGGTGACATTTTGATGAAGTGAAATATGCTTTGAGTTTAGATAAAATCCCCTACTTTTAGATAGAGTAGATAAACATACCTGAATTATCTTCCCCCTGAACAACATCATATATGGCCCTGTGCACTTAAATCTCAGAGTGCCAAAGTCTATACATGCCACAGGAAAAGATGAAGTCAGTCAGTCGCTCCAGACCAGAAACAGAACCAAAGACCAAAGAGGCAAAGAGAGATGGGGTTACAACAGCGCGACCTTCCTGCTGGTTGATGTACGAAACCTCGGCCTGGCCTGTGCAAAACTCAAAACAAATCAGGGGATCCCTTCCGATAGGTATATACCCGTGAAATCCATTTCTTCAGTCCTCTGAGAAAACCCGCCGAGCCTGCACCAGGTACTGACACTTAAACCATTCTGACCTGAGATCAGATTCATACGAGGTTTCCACTGGACACACACTGGTCTGATGAACCCATTCTGACCTGAGATCAGATTCTAAAAATGTCAGTCGTTCTTCGATTTTTCAAAAATAGCAGACCTACAAGCTCGTAGAGCGCCACTCGGTGGCGCGCTATGAGCTTGTAGATCTGCTATTTTTCAATAGCTAAAGCATGACATGATGCTGACACCAAAATGGGTGCCCGTTCAGAATGGGTTAAAGTCGGAAACTCATTCAAGTAAGAACCTGTCATCACTTAATCAAGGGCAATTCTGTAAATCAGATTTGACAATAAGACCTGAGAGCCCCCCCACTACGGGAAAATACAGACGCCGCTATCTTTTCCACAACCTCAGTGTTCAAAAACAGGAATACAGAGAGGTAAAGGCTTTTAAAGCCTTTGGACTCTCCCTTCCCACCTCAATAAAAATAAATTAAAAAAAAAGCAAAAAGCTGAAAATCCTTTCAATCAAAGTTGAAAAGAGTTGAAGCTAAAGGCATGGTTTATCAGAGGGGAGTGGGAATCTAGCTCTAACAATGAAATAGGAGTTGTCAGACCATCTCCTATATGAAGGCAGTGATTGCTGGGAACCCTCTGCAGCCAGTCTCCAGTCATTTTCCACATAGCACTCCAAGCATCTGCCATAGCGTGAGGCCTTCTAGCCCTAACCCCGGCTTTTCAAAAGAAAACAGAGAGCTTTGCACCCACTCGGCGCACAATGACAAGATGTCCGTCAGGGGCATTTTGCAGGGAAGATGACAAAAGATTTGTTTCGTTTGGAAAGGCTGGGATTTGGACGGAGATACAGCAATTCACGAGAGACGTGACTGAAACACGTTGGAAGTCTGTATCGGCCTGGACTGGTATCGGCCAAGCCTATAAATTTGGCTTTATTTTCTTGTTCTCTTCTTGTTGTTTCTATGTTCGTTCAGTCAAAAGGCTCTATCTCTCATTACTATCGTGAAATCAAGAAATAACGGCCTCAAAACATTTACTTATTCTGCTCATATAGCTAAATTATGTGAATACAGTGCTGTATATAGTGCACATACTAACTCAACCACAATTCAAATTCAAAAATTTGGCAGACTATTCCGGCTACCACATGGAATGCATCAAGTATACCGTTATATTTTATTACCTACTGTATTAAGGCCCCGGCATCCCTATCCTCAAATTTATGGTCAATTACCAGCTAAATGTAGTAGCAGAAATGGTACAGTAATGTTATTAGCCGTAGACAAAACAGTAGGCATAGTACAGAGTAAAATCCTCCATGTTCATTTAGGCTATCTATTTGTAAATCAGAGAGTTTGTAATGTAATGTCCATTCGGTTAGACGTGTATACACTGTTAAATTAACACACTTTCCCCGCCAGCTAGGACTAATCAATTAATTAATTCACCTCATAGGAATACATAAATAAACCTTGTTTTGACCAGAAATGCCATCTGGGACAAGGTATTGGAGATAAAGGCGATTGAAAGAAACAGATAGTGGGCGTGGGTGTACGCAGCGTTCAAGATAAAACATACACAATAATGGCACACTCCAGTCTTGTTGACATCATCAACTAGCAACCCAAAACTAAATGTGAGTAGCATCTCGATCGATCAAAAGCACTATAAAAGACCAATTAACGCTAATCTACGCCAATGGCGGTTGGCCAGAATAATTCAAATGACGCGGATTCACACCAAAGGCAGGCTACGAGTTAAGTATTAGTACTAGTACTAGTAGTCGACAGTGGTAGTGATGGTACCTGTAGTTGTGTTTTTCACTGCCGATGTGGAAGCGGTCGTAGAGGGAGAAGGCCTGGTGTCCGTCCCAGTCGGTCAGCTCTACCCGTAAGGCATACTGCCGCTGGCTGGTCAGTAAGAACACGTACTCGTTCCCCAGCCAGTGCTCCGCAGACACGGCCCCGAAGCCCTGCAGGAGACGGACGGAGGCAACAAACACAGTCTTGAATGAATAATCACCACACAAAATCCACTCATTAAATGCATGGATATAGCAGGGATGGAAGACATTCCTCCATAGCTTTCCTTCTTTCTCGGAAAGATGAAATCTCTGGCCTGAAGAGAAAAAAAAAAGAAAAGAAAAAAAGAAAAATGTTTCTGAAATTGGATAGAGGAATTTTCTAATAACATTTGTCTGTCCGGGAAAGACGCGTCCAAGCGCTTTCCGACTCTTTGATTTGTTATGTCACCAAAGCCAGCTTCAGGATGGGCGCTTAAACCGACGTGATTATGGCCGGGCGCGCGGCCATCATGGCCACTTTCAGGAATGTTCCCGCGCTGGCTGCGGAGATGTGTTTTCCTTGTCGCTCACAGGCTTTCGCGCCACGTACGCACACACGCATAAACACCCACACACACGCATGCAATTTTCATTTCTCTGCATGAGTGCGTTGAGTGGCACCTATTGGGCCCTACATTAAAGCTTGTTTTGCAGGTTGTACATAATATAGTGAAGCATGTTATTGGGCTGAGGGTAGCAGTACATGTTTAAGACTTAAGAGAGTGTAAATTGGTACCAGCTTTACGACGCCCTCCTCCGCATGTGTTCAGAAACATATTATTACTTTCACAGACTGTGTACTGTATATGTATGCACACTCACACAGAAGCGTGTGTGCCTACTTTTATTGTTGAAAACGTTAAGTTCAAATGCGATCGGACCGGCCGCTTAGTCATATACTGTAGGCAAAGTGCTTCTGACAGCGACAGGAGCCACAGATGGAGGTGGTGAGTAATAATATATAACGATGCATATTACAGTTTGACGGGGCTGTCTGGACCATGCAGCGCTGGCTGTCTGAGAGGAGGAGGTTGGGGCGGTTGTGGAGGAGAAAGTGTTTGTGTCGAGAGTGTGTGTGTGTGTGTGTGTGTGTGTGTTGATTAGAAGCAAGATGTGGGGGTAAAGTAAATATGGGGCATTCCACTGGTCTGAGGCATGTCCTGCTGTGTGGGTGGAAGAGAAAGTGACTGGGGCTGTGTCTCTCTCTCTCTCCCTCCCTCTGTCTCTGTCAGTCTTTTAATATGTCTTTAAATCCTTAATCTTTGTTATTCATAATACTCTTTCACACTGGTATTATTGTTGCTCCGTCTGTTTGAGTGTCTGTTTGCCTCCCCCCGGTCAAGGCAGATGGCCGCCCACCAAGAGCCAGGTTCTGCTCAAGATTTCTTCCCGTTAAAGGGGAGTTTTTCCTCGTCGTCATCGCCAAGTGCTCATGGGGGAATTGTTGGGTGTCTCCTATAACGAACGACCTTGACCTGCTCTATATGTAAATCGCCAAGAGACGTTTGTTGTGGCGCTATATAAAAATAAAAGCGACATTCTGCCTCGCTCTGCCTCTCCATCCTTCCCTCTCTTAGTTTCCAGCTGTCCTGGTCTGTGTCTTTCTCTCCATCACTCAATGTTTCTCCCTCGCTCGCCGTCGTCTCTCTCTTTCCGTTTCTCTCTGCCTCCTGTTCTCTCGCTGTCTCTCCCACTAAAATTGATCTCATTGCTGATGAGACGTTCCCTCATGACTGTCACTGCGGGGCCTTTCAGCTCGCTCCAGAAGGCCTCCTCCATGGGGCTTGCCCCGGCCGGGATCCCTGGCTGCAGGAGAGCGATCGAGTCCAGGCTCTGTCAACAGAGTTTGCCTTTGTATTGTTCCAGAACTACGCGTTCCCCCCTCACTCACACGCGAACCTGATCTACATCTTTCAAAGAGATGGAGATGGTTAGTCATATTGTTGGACAGAGAGCTCGTTTTCCAATTCACTTTCAGTTGCCCAGAGTTCTCTTTAAGTTATAAAAAAATAAGGTAAAACCTTTATATGAATGCTGAATATGTAGAAAGTTATCTGTTCGTAAATCATAGGGCCCCTCGGGCGCACCAAACATAAACATGTTTTTCTGTGCAGGTTTGATATCGACGTTGATTTCGTAAGATGCTGAACAGGCGGTGCGGCTTGCAAATATCAGTCACATCATGCATGGCAGTCTCCTGTGGCACATATTATGCAGCTCTGGAAATGTAATTATAAACACTGCCCGGTCATAAGATCACACTATGCGATGTATTTTCCCCGCTGTCAGAAGCCTCTCCCTTTTCCTCACCGCGAAGGGAACGAAACAACACCATTGGCTCCCTCGTTTCTGAGTGAAAGATTTACAAATCCTTCCAGAGCATTAAAACAATGAGACTAGCCTACGGAGACCAACCGCTGTGAAATTAATCACACCATAAAACACTATCAATCACCTCGGGCCTTTTTTCAAGGAGAGAGGAGGTGGAGGACCGGTGGTAATACTACGCTGGTATATTGGCGACATGCATGTCTGCCAAGGTTCATGAGCCTCGACGTCACCCTTAGCCCACATAGCACTGTGTTCCACTGCACTCGTTTGCTCTATACACCTGTCTGAGGCTTTCTGAGTTGTGTAAGCTTGTTCTCTCTCTGAGAGAGAGAGAGAGAGAGAGAGCGAGAGAGAGCCTCATTGAGCTGGCACAGTGAAACATCAATAAGTTGAGCCACACGGAGCCACACATAACATAACCTTAACATTATACATGCATTATATGGGATCTTCTCATTAACATAATGCCTGTAATTATAGGTACGGTGATGCAGTCTTATATTAACATAAATATCATATTTTTAGCATTGCAAACATCTGCCCACAGGTTGACCCATGGAGGACTGGTCTCGATCACAGTGCAGAAGAGAAACCGTTCCATTATGGCAACAGAAGGCACTTCACGGGTGGCGGCTATTAACAAAACCAAATCACTTGACAGTGATACTGTACATTTGCCGAAAATCACACACGGGTCAGTTGTACCGTAAGCTCCATCATGATTAGTTCCAGGGCGAATAAATACCATACTCTGTCTAGCCATTCATTCCTGCAGTATGTTGGCGATGTTAACACGCACATATACACACTTCCCTCCTAATGACAAACAGATGATGTTCTCCGCAACACCTGGCTGGTGCAGTGCAATATACAGTAGACGAAACAAAAATGTTTGTTTTCTAACTCACTGTAATATATATGGTAGGTGCGAGCGTCTGACACCCTAACCAAAGGCTGATTTATAATGAATCGACGACAAAACACGTCAAAACACTTTTCTCATTTCTCGTTTTTTTTCCCCACCAAATGACGCAGTCAGTGGATGAATTGTAAATGAGTCTCAATGCTGCTAATGCAAATGATGGGGGGGGGGGGGGGGGTACAGTTTCCAGACGTCCCCAGCTGCTACTGTCGAGGAGAAGGTTGGTTCGGACATCTGGTCGAGGCGTTCCACATGGGCTCGGAGAAGGGAACCCTGCATCTCTGCTTTCAGCATGTTACATCGGGGCCAAAGAGCACAGCCAATCTGTCATAATCTGCCTGGTGGAAATGTGTTTTTACTACAGGATGTTTGTCTCATCGCAAGACTCCATCATTTTGTTTTTAATGGATATGGATGAGTGTTTTCCCTCTCTCTCCCTCTCTCTATCTCTCATGTCTCTCTCTCTCTAGCTCGTCTCAGTGTCTTGTTTTTTAACCACTTAAGCCTGATTTATAAACCAGGCTTAGCACTGTCAAAAATCCAACGTTGTTTTGCAAAACTTTCGCCAGGTTGAAAGTGGTCGTCCACATTGTTGTCCTCCCGTTGAATTGATACGGATGAGTGTTGGATGCGTCTCTCAGTGTGTGCGTGTGAGCGTGCGCACGTGCTCATGTGCGTGCGTGCGTGTGCAGGCTCTATATATCCGTCCCGTCTTACCATCTTGTACTCCTTCCACGTCCTCTGGAAGTCCATACTGCCGTCCTCCCTGCGCTGGATGACTGTCCATCCACCGCCGGCTGTTTCCATGTTACAGTACACCTGCAGCGCACGTGGACGTGCACACACACACCCACCCACACACACACACACACACACACACACACACACACACACAGCGATGAACACAACGGAACACAATTCTCCAAGTGGCCACACATGTACAGCAGTTACACACAGCAATTTTCGAGATTAATTACATTTTACACAGGAGACAACTGGATCAATGCACTGCATTCAACCTAAATGGTCCCAATGCGCTCCTGGCTCAATCACACAACAATGAATGAGCAATTCTAGGATGGCCTGGCTCCAGAACGCTCCCTTTTCCCAGCCTCTCCCAACGTGACTCATCTCGGTGTATAGCCAAATACCTGCCATTAATGTCCAGAGGGCCATATACCGACTTTGATAAAGTGAGCGAAGCACCACTCATTAGACAAATGAACTGAAACTTGAAAAACATTGCGGTGCCGAGAAATGTTAAAACATGCATAAATTTGGTAGTTGTGAGTGACATTGCTTTTTTTTCTTTATAAAAAGGTTTTATCCCACAATTTTGTAACCCATTTTTTCACCCAGTGTCAATTATTTAACGTAATCCATATGTAATGCATGAGGAGTCCAAGCTGCTTCTTTTCACCTGACAGGGGAGAGTTTCCCCGGCCGGACGTAGCGCGTGGAAGGAACACGTTATTCTGACCAGTTCCTTTCCCCTCCATCAGGCGCCCCGGCTGGCCAGGGGGAGGTAGTTTAGAGACCAGGATTACGGCATGTTTTTGTGAGGGTATACCTACCCTAGGGGACACGGGGAGAACATGCAAACTCCACACAGAAAGGCCCTTTCGCCAACCACGCCTCGGGTATGGGCACTGATGACGCGGAGGAGGGAACACGCCCCCCAGTGCCCACAGCGTCCCCAGCGGGAATCGAACCCCGGACCTTCTAGCTGTGAGGCAACAGCACTACCGACTGTTCCAGGCACCGTGACCCCCGTGAGTGACATTGCTTACAACAAGCCATTCACCGTGTCTTCTTGTATGACTATATCCGCTATATCTAACTTTTTAAGACTTAAAGCTTTTTGCCGATAACGACATGCCTAAAATAGGGATGTCGGGTTCAAAGTGGGTAAAAGCACACTTAAGAACTGCATATATTTTAGAGCCTGTTGAATGCCATGCAAGTATGTGTCCTCATGAAGAATGAAGACATTATGGAGTCTCACCAGAAGACCGTTTTCAATCTGGAAAGTTATTTATCGACATGTCATATTCCGCAATTACCAAACATAACATAATACTGGAACGAGCATGACAAGTGACAGTGGCTGATGACATAATTTAGAAAGGAAGCAAAAGAAAAGTCATACCAAAAGCTCTTGGAGAAAAGATGTTGAACATGATTTATGAAGCATATTGTGGGATTGAAACATGGTAAGAGAGACCATATGAGGTTACAGTATGTTCTGGAATGATCTTCACAGCCAGATTCAGTATTTCATGACAGATATATGGACTCAATGCGTGGACTGGTTTCACTATTCTAAACCTTTCATATTTGAGTACATACAGCACATTGATGCATATTATGTAATAAAGAAATAGTAAAGTGCAGCCCTGAGATCCTCGGACAGGGCCCTTCTGGTCGTTCCGCAGTCTAGAGTAGACCGAATACAAAAGGCAATCGGGCCTTTACCACATTGTTCTGACTTGCCTGATGAGTTATTAAGCTCTTTTAAATGTCTTCTTAAAACTAGCTTTGCCAATTTTTTATGCTCTTATCTTAATATTCTATTGATTCTCACACTTTTTTTTAAAATCCTTTTATGTGTAATTATGATTGAAACACAAGCCTTATATTATACTTAGTGGTACGATGTTGTCGTGCAGCGAAAACAACCAAGCCTGTGCACCCGTAGAACGTCGTCGACAGTCGACACTTTTCATGTAAATTGACATGCCTAAAATTGGGACCCCAGGTTGAAAGTAGTGGTTAATCAACGTCTCCTTATCCCTCAGCGGCTCTGGTCCCCATCAGAGGGGAGAAGAGGGTCTCGTTTCGGCACATGAAAGAGGAGGTCCCCACCTCGCCTGGACACATACCAAGAGACACCTGGGGGCGCCGTGGCCCTTAACCCCCCGGACCTCAGGGTGTGTGTGTGTGTGTGTGTGTGTAAGCCGATAATGGAGGACCACGGTGAAAACTGCCGCGTGGTGGCCTTTTGTTTTTAGGGCGACGGGACCCCGCGGGTGGAGTGGAGGAGGTCTCTCACCTCAGAGCCATCTCATGCAGCTGAACACACAGGAATACAGCCTGGGTACAATTAAGGAAGTACCCTGGCTGACACAATCACTCTCACATGATCCATGAAACCAGACACGAGGCACACACACACATTAACCCACATGTGCGCACATATATGCGCGTGCACACACACACACACACACACACACACACACACACACACACTCCTCTGCCATTAATCTTGCAGCAAAGCACTGGGATGATGCACAAACTTTTATTTTATGCAAACAGATATATTACAACCTCAACCATGACGATTGTTTTTTATTCTATCGAGGTTATGAACACACGCACGTTGAAGTACTGAACACCTGTTTCACCCTCCCTCCCCTCCTAAACTCCAGCCCCGGCTGCCAAGTGTATTTTCAGCTCCAAGGTATTCACCTTGCACCCATCGTTCCCTGCATCCACACAGGCCACTGGCCAGTGTCCAGCAGCAGTTCGGTATACTGTACCTCTGGCTTATAATTCGCTGGCCGATAGATTGAGCCTCACTCTGATTCAAAGAAAACAAGCCTGGACCCATGTGTAAAACACCCTTCAAAGAGCTGCCTTAGAAGTGATGAAAGCGAGCTATTTTGAACATTGCGGCTGTAAAGTTAAAGAAAAGAAGTGGCTGCCCACCTTTTTGGTCTCCTGCGGGTTGATGTGTATCGTGTAGACGCCGTTTTTGTGGAAGCCAGCTTGGTAGAGGTCAGCGCAGTCTCGGAACTTCTTCTCCTCGTCCACCCTCTTGGTGCTGTTGGGCACTGCTGTGGAAACACGCAGGGTGACCTTTTACTCTTCACCAATGAGTACTGTGTTGTTGTTGTCGGGCAAAAACCTTGCACTAAGTACTTACATCGTATGATAGAGTCGCACACAAGTAGCACAAATAGCCGATCCACACGGTCACAACACAACACAAGGTAGCAATGCAACATGTTGTAGATCTGCTGTTCCTGAATATTGTACCTGAACCTGTAGCTACGTAGGTTGAAAGTGGTTAATTCTTTGTATTGGTTAAATAATGAACCAATAAAAAGTAACCACAAGAGCTTGCGACTAAAGAATAATAGGAACCACATCGTAACGCACCACTTTGGAAATACAAGGTTTCCACCCGTCATTTAATATTTAATCAATAGAACAGGGAGTAGGTTATAGGGAACAACATCAAAGCTGTGATGTAATTTATCATAAAAATATATATTATACATTTATTTGAGGCTTTTATTACTTTTCATTCTTATACATGATCTGAATCATATTGTGGAAAATCCTGAGGTATCAGGTTTTCCTAGCCATGTTGTTTTAGCAGATAACGCATGGCTCTCATCTCTCGGGTCAATCTCATAATACATCTGGAGCAGGACCAACTGTGCTATAAATAGTTGTAATGTGATACAGATAGGTGGGACTGTAAAGGTCAGCACTAAATCTGCTGTCTGAAGTATTGTCACCAGAACTAAGGTATAATGACTGTCAGGCAACAATGAGGCTCATTGAATTATGTCGTAATCTCTTTGTCACTAATCTGTAACAAAAACATTATCGATGACGGTATCAACGACCTTTCCTTTTTTCCATACAGTATACAATTGCTGTCACATTCATTGTTTTTGTGGGTATATTTAGGAGCACACTTGGTGAAGAGACTGTCCGAATCTACTAGGCACGAGTGCCACAGTATGAAGTGTTATAGAGAGGATCAAATGAATGGTGTATGTAATGACGATTTCCTATATTAGCAGGTAGCTGTCAAAGGGCTGGTGTAAGTTTGTGGGATGGAGTCGAATGCTTGAGCCCAAGTATATTAGTTTGGGTACCTCTTTTTTTATATATTGCTTGAAAGTATATTATTATATTATATTATTGATCTTCTTTCTATTGCTTCTGACTCGGCTCTTCTTCGGTCCCACTCTGACTGGCGCACACTTGGATTTCTTCTGACTCTGACTGGCTGGAGCCTGGCACACACCTATTCTGTCTTCTGAGCCATACTTTATAGGGTGACGTGACGCTGTGGCCTGACGTCACGCCACCGACCGTTTCCGTGGCAACAGTGTACACATGTTAGTGATAGATTAGATGGCACCATCATTCTCCAGTGTTCCATCTCAACCAGATGTGCACCAGATAAACAAGTTGTGGGGTATGCAATTTACAAGCATAGAAATTGAATAAATGCAATCGCAAAGTTGGACTAGTTGGACCAGTTGTTCTCTGTTGGATTCATGGAAATCATTGTCTATGCTATGTTTTATATATGCCTTTCTAATACATCGATTTTTTTCCCTACAGCATCAAAGACCCTAACCCCGAGCATTGGCCGACACATCGCCTAATCGCCCGGTATCGGGCGAAAAGATTAATCATTTTGATCTTATCAGGCGACGTTCTTCCGCCCACTTTTCGACTCTCGGCCGTTCACCTTCTATCGGCGGTATAGTCACCAGGTCCCATAGACAATTTAGACAAATAATGCACTTCCGGAAAATTCATCTGGCTGTCGCCCGCCGTTAAAACGTACTGTGACAAGTGAGTTTAGATCATGATTCAGATCTCCACGATGTCTCTGAGGGGAGAATATATAGGAAAGCTGAGGCAGAAGCCGAAGAGAGAGGCCTCGCTGTGGATATCCCATAACGCCCTGATAAAATCTGAGGGTGACTGACTTATTAGTAGGAGCAAAGCTGTTCATCAACTGGATGATCTCTCGCTCTCCGAGAGAGAGAGAGAGAGAGAGAGAGAGAGAGAGAGAGAGAGAGAGAGAGAGAGAGAGAGAGAGAAGGCCCCGCACTTTGACAGGCCTTTTCAAAGGGGCAGCTGTGTCCATTTCCATCTGTAGATAATTATGGCGGCAATATTATGAAACCAAGCAAGGGGGCTGAGGACAAAATACTACAAGCTCTAAATTTCAAGTTCCTGTTATAACAAGTGGTTTATATTTACCTACCCAAGCCCTTGTTATATCGATGGAAATTCCTTCCGATTTCACTCTCTCTTTCTCTCTCTCTCTCTCTCTCTCTCTCTAGCGCCTCTCAAACGAGGGGCTCATCTCAGTTTCCACACAATTGTTTTTACTGTTGGGAATGTTGACTCAAGGAAGATGTCAGTGAAAAGTGAAATGTGTCAGCGATCCTTAGACCCCACTTTGATCCCACCCCCCCCCCCCCCCACCTTGTGGCAGAAGTGGTCCGCCCAATTGGGTGTATTACCATCCGCCATTTTGACAGAGTATTGAGTGTCAGCGACAAGAATCTCGTGCTGTGACAGGTTGAGAGAGCAGCCCTCGCACCGCAGACTTTAACCCAACAAAGGACAGCGCTGTCAGGCAGGCAATTTACCTCAAGCTGGGAGACGGCAGGGCACATTAGGGAAGCCAAAGAGGTCGGTGTCAAAGGCATACGTTCTGGCACTTGATCTCTTAACAGCATGGACAATTATTTCACAATCGCCACTCAGATCTCACTCGGGGGGAAGAACGCGCTGCTATAGGACTGGCCGTATAACTCAGAACGGCCTGCCGCTCCGCGGCTCTGCAAATATTATTTATGTCCCAATATTTATTTACAGACAAATATTTTGTGGTTCAGCGGGGACTCGTATTCAGTAGGGGGTTCATGTGAAAAGACCAGCAGGGCTGGGGGTGTTTGCATAAATCAGTACCCTTGCCAAATGAGCCAAGCACTGGACCCAAGTCAGCTGAGATATGGAGCTAAACAGACTGTCAGGGCCCTCACTGCTCCCATGTGAACTGAACAAATACCATGGAGGATTGTGTTGGTTCCCCACAGAGGCCGATGGATCACTGTGGTATTTCAGTTAACCACATTAACCCTGTCTTCCCATTTAGGGCCTGTCAGTATTATAAGCAATTTATGTTATCCTCCTGCCCCCCCAAAAAACTGACATTTTCAAACAAATTTCAAAATCAAACGGCAAAATAAATCGTGCATCGAAATAAAAACTTTCACTGCTTTATTACAACAGTGAAACAGAGGACATGGTGTGTATTTTAACTTTCCCTAGTAAATACTTTAGCCAGCTGTAGCCAGTAATACACCATTTCGATTTGGCATGTTTATTTACTGTATGATGCTGAGCATGCAGTGCTCGAAGAAGTCAAGTTCCCTGGGTGAAAAGGGAGGTGAGATGCACAAGTTCATTGAGTTGGCTATGGCTATTATGACCAGAATGCAGAAACATGCTGTAAGTTACCGTCGGGTGTGACTGTGAAGCCATTCTGCCAGGCACCGAAGCATTAAAAATACTACATGCGTGTCTACAAAAAAGTTGAACGACTGTGGATCATAAAGTGCTTTTTAATAGGGGCAGTCTGATGACTTTCCATACTGTACACAATACCTACACACAAACCCTACATGCCATGCTCTGCCATTCTCAGTCACGAACTGCACGAGCAGAGCTCTGAGCTAAATAGCGGGGAATTAAAATCGCGCCACCTTCCCACTCTGGGATATCCCGGCTGTAAAAATGATTGATGCTGTTCATTAAGAGGGATAATACAACACTGTAAAAAAGAAAATCATATTTGGAAGCCAGACATTTTTGAGACGTGTTCCAAAGCCGAGGTCAATCACCCTTAATAAGTGAGTGTGTGGCTCATTGCACGCTAATGATTACAACCCAAACATGTGCCCCATGGCGGCACCGCGCCACATCAAAGATGACTCACTGCGAGTTTGTGCATATAGCAAAGTCACAGCAAACCCCGACGAGAAGAAAAGACAATCCCTAAACCAAAAAGGCTTGTATAGAGACGTAGCATTTAACCTCCTCTCTCTCCGAGTATTATCTCCATCCCTGAGTTACAATTTACAATTTAGGCATTTAGCAGACGCTCTTAATCCAGAGCGACTTACATTAAGCAAGAACAAAAAAGCATGGGAATACATCACATAAGAACATTTATCATGAAACATGCGTAAGCTAAGAAAGTAACAGTGTAATAATATAAATAATATCTATATGATGAAACTATACATATAAACTATACATCTATACTACTATGCTATACGTACTATGATGTGCTATGACTACATACAATGCAATTATAGTGCTGTCTACATAACATGCTATAAGTCTGTATCAAACGCTATCTACAGAAATGCTATCTAAGGGGGTGGGGTAAGTGCTCAAGTGATCAAGTGATCGAAAATCACAATTCTTCTACATTCTCTAATTGTGTAACAATAATTTAACTCTCCATTTGGCTTCATTTTACACTCTCAAGAGTTAAAGATCTATAAAGGTTTACCAACTGCTGCTTTTAACAATAACTGAATTGGTCCATTTGGTTTCAGTTGAGTCTCCATGCTTTTGAAGGGACCTTCCGGGGCTCAGTTCTCTAAACAGCGCCGGACACTAGCAGACGCCATGCTAACCTCTAATTCCTCTAATGAAAACAATAATCCATCCCCCCCAGTAAACAAACTAACTGAGCTCCTGTGCCTCTCCATTTCAAAAAGCTTCTGGGAAACGCTTGTGTGTGTAGTGTGTGTGTGTGTGTGTGTGTGTGTGTGTGTGTGTGGGGGGGGGGGGATGGATGTGCATCAGATGATCAGTCAGACCCCTCTACCCCCCTGGACACACTGTCCCCCAGGACCTATTACAGTTTGACTTATTCAGCCCGGGTTGAGGAGAGGTGTCACCTCCGACCCCATGCGCCTGGCTCAGCCTTCAGCACCGTGCCACCGAGGAGAGGGAGGGGAGGGGACCCGGACCACCAACCACAGACCGGGCGGCGGCCATGTTCCAATTTCATTCGCCTCTCGTTAGGGCAGCCACCAATCAACATGGGGAGAGGCTGGGTGTGGGGGCCAATTCACGGTGGGCGATCTACCCTGTTGACCCTGGCAACACTTGAGACGACAGGGAGGCAACATGGCTGACTAAGGTGACAAAATGAAAAGTAGGCTATGGCCCTAAAAGTTGTGTTTTTGCGGCGCAACAAATTAAACATGACAGACTACAAATCTGATCATGCGACGTGCCAAGTGGTCTTCTGACAGCGTTTACTTGGATCTCGCCACGTGAGATAATATGGAAATAATGGATATGGGCCCCGACACACTTAATAGCCACCCAAAGTCGTCTGGCAATAAAATGCGTACACAAATACCATTTGAAAAGTAGTCTGTTACGCTTAAAAGAGGCCGCCTGTGATGTTTATGGCACGCAGCATTAAAGCCGAGGAAAAGCAAGATTAATACAAAGCATGTGGTAATTGTGTCCAGCGGTGATGTCTCACTCATTCCTCGCGTATCAGTACATGCCCTCGTTTCCCGTCTCAAACTAATGCTCAAACTAAAACAAAAGAAGAACGGGCAATCGAAAAAATACTAACGGAACGCCAAAACAAATCAAAAACACACGTTCTGACAAAAGTTTGAAGTTTGCGTCGTAATGAACAAAGGAATCCAGAGACAAAACCCACGCATCGGATTGTCCTATTTCACAGATGAGACGTATACACCGAAATGTGTTTAGTTTCAGGTTGGTAGGTTTGTATTATTGTTTGTTCTGTGACCATATGGTTAAGCATAACGATTCCTCCAATGCTCTTCATGTAACCGATTCCCAGCACAGACATTCATGTGAAATCTCGTGGCAATGTCGTGATCAAGTGAGTTTGGGGTGCTTCGGTGGGTTTGGGAGCTTTTGGTCATAATACGTTTGTCAAAACTATAGGCAAACATTGGGCGAAAATAGAAGCTCTTCAAGCTCACAAAGAGCTTGTGTTGAATATTTTTGATGAAGAGATTTGACACAGAGGGGAATAAGCAGGGGCAAGTATAGGCCCCTCATGGGGGACACCCCCTGGTCAACGGAGTATAGTGTTTAAGTGGTTAAACTGCCAAGATGGGGGTAATGAGTTCAGAGGGGCTACCTCAACCAGAGGGGTTAAACTTGAGGCCAAAAGGTAAATCCCAGGCCTCCAAAATGATCATAATGGGGTAGAGCAGACCAATAGGAAAGAAGGCAGGAGCAACGGTGGCTGTTTGACAGCTCGGTAAGGCAACACGCAGTCCAGACGTTATGGACTGAGGTTTGATAAGCCGTTATTGTGAAAAGAGCATGCTGTGTTATGAGAGGAACAGTGCTTACGTTGAGGACCATGTTGTTTCCTGTAGCTCTGCTGGCTTCGCGCTGACGCACACGCTTAAGAGCCAGAGAGCTGCATCTCTAATGTCTCGTCTTAGTAGGGGCTCAAGGCTGACTGTGACAATAATATGTTTAATGAATCTTGGAAGTAATCATTCTTCACATTATAGTTCTGGCCTATTGTTTAACCCATTGAGACCTGAGACCAGATTCTACAAAATGTCTTCTAATAATAGTTTTTTGAAACCTATGTTTCGATAAATCAGTGGTGCTCAAACTATTTCATGTCAAGGTCAAGGACCACAAAAATTACATGTAATTGGCTGTCCAACCCCATCGGAAAATATGTTCTTTCAGGGACCCCCCAGAAGCAAATATATGAGTTAAAAAATTTTGCTGTGACAGAATATAAGATATATAAGATTAAGATATAAGATTTGCACACATTTTCACGATTTGTCCAAAAATGGCAGATCTACAAGCACATAGTGCGGCATGAGCTTGTAGATCTGCTATTTGTCAATAGCTAAAGTTAAAAATAATGGTTAAAGTGGTTAAAAGCAAATGTGTTCCAGGTCTCTTAGTAGGGGCTCATGGACATCAAGGCTGTGACAATAATATGTATCAAATTCGCTGAATCTTGGAAGTAATAATTCTTCATTTGTACATTCTAGTTCTGGGCTTTGTTAAAATACATTTAAAAAAACAATAATATTGAAATAAGCGCATTCAAATTCCGCTCTGCTAAACAATGGGGAAATATTTTTTGGGATTGCAACGCCTTGATTTTAGTCTGTTTACTAGAACACAGTGTTCTGGACAACCTGCAGTATTGCTTTTCAAAGTCCTGCACTACTGCACTTCTCAACTCAATGTGAAATAAATAAATAAAATGGACCCTTCAAGGACCACTGGTGGTCCCTGGGACCACTGGTTGAGAACCACTATATCATATTCGCTGGCATACAGTAACTATGACTATAACTAACCTTTGTGTTTGGAGCAGAGGTTGAGCAGGTTGTGAACTAAGTAAGTAATGTAAATAAGTCAGAGAGGCTTGTTGACGGTATCAGCCACGGTACTGGAGTCTATGCCCGTTTCAATGTGTTAGACCTCTGGGAGATGAAATGCTGAGGCGGAGTGCAACACCTACTGTACCATCAGCTCCCAGTCAAGGGTGCAGTCAGACAGATATTTTGTGAAGCCACTGAGGAAATCGGGACTTCCTGAAAGTTCATATAATGGCCTGTTGTGGCGCTGTCATTGGGCCCAAAAAACCCCATAGCTCCATAGAGGTCCATGTATTTGGGCCCAACTTCACCTAGACTGTATTACCTTAATAAACATGGTCATGAATACTTTCTGCTTCCAGTCACTAGTTTAACCCATTCAGGCCTAAGGCCGATTCTAAAAACGCCTCTAAATCCTGACCTAAGGTTTCTGAAAAACTTCAAATATTGATATAGCAGAATCAAAATTTTTACATTTTTGAATACTGTACATACTGTACAGAACCCAAATATGGGTTCCCGGCCTGAGGGGGTAAGGTACAAATAGGGAACCCCGCCCAGAATGGGTTAAAGTCTCATTTCTCATGTCATAATATTATTTTTGGAAAGTTATGGTCCCATTTATTAACCCATTCTGACCTGAGATCAGATTCTAAAAAATTCTTCTACATCCTGACAGTTTTCCATTCTGACCTGAGATCAGATTCTAAAAATGTCTTCTATGTCAGTCGTTCTTCGATTTTTCAAAAATAGCAGACCTACAAGCTCATAGCAAGCTCGTAGATCTGCTATTTTTCAATAGCTAAAGCATGACATGACACCAAAATGCGTTCCCGCCCAGAATGGGTTAAAATAATTACCATACAGTCGCGTATGTTCTGAGGGGCGTGGCTACCGTTACAGTCTATGATCGGGAGCCACCCCCCGTTCGAGTCAAAATAAAAACCAACGAAGAAGAAGGGGGAAAGTCCCGCCTCGTTGTCTGGGCCAGCCAATGGGCCAGTTGGGCCCAAACGGATCTAGAAAGATGGCGATTTACAATTCAAGGACTGACTGGCTTCATCTTACGTCCATATCAGACCCGGGGAACGCTTTGTCCATATTTTCTTTTACAGTCTATGCTCCCAGTACATATACCGCTGCACAACATCAAGCCGTGCTCCTCATGCGCCGAGTTTGGCGGTGCCCGGGATCGAACCCGTGACCTACTGACTGGGCCACCCGGACAGGTTAGTTTGTGAACTGACCTCCGTCTTTGGAGCAGAGGTTGAGCAGGTTGTGCACCGTGTCCATCATCTCCTGCTGCTGCCGCTGCAGCGCCGTGCTGTTGCCCGTGGCGCGGCTCAGCTGCGTCTCCAGCTGGCGGATCACGCCGCTCTGCCGGCCCACCAGGGTCTGCAGGCTGCCCTTCTCCTCGCGCAGGGTCTCCAGCTCAGAGCGGTGCCGCGTCTCCATCTCCTGCATCTTCTGCTCCAGGAGACTGAGGGGAGAGAGGAGAGAGGGGAGAGACAGAGGACAAACAATGAAGCATCTTCTGCCCCAGGAGACTGAGGGGAGAGAGGACAGACAATGAAGACTGCATGGTGGAGAGGGGAGAGGGGAGAGAGGGGAGAGACAGAGGACAAACAATGAAGCATCTCCTGCTCCAGGAGACTGAGGGGAGAGAGGAGAGACAATGAAGACTGCATGGTGGAGAGGGGAGAGGGGAGAGGGGAGAGAGGACAAACAATGAAGACTGCATGGTGGAGAGGGGAGAGGGGAGAGAGGAGAGAGGGGAGAGACAGAGGACAAACAATGAAGACTGCATGGTGGAGAGGGGAGAGGGGAGAGAGGAGAGAGGGGAGAGACAGAGGACAAACAATGAAGACTGCATGGTGGCGGGGGGAGAGGGGAGAGAGGAGAGAGGGGAGAGACAGAGGACAAACAATGAAGGACATCTTCTGCTCCAGGAGACTGAGGGGAGAGAGGACAGACAATGAAGCAAAAGAAAACAATTACGGTGGTGGAAAGTACTTGGTATTTGCACTTTACTTGAGTATTTCCAATTTCCAATACTTTTACTACTACATATCAGATCACAATGTGTTGCAATGTGACGCATTGTAGTTCTGCAGATTTGTATACATTATATACAGTACATTTCAAAACTGCTACTTTGAGTACAATTTGATACCAAGACATTTTTGAATTCCAGACACAGAATATTACAATTTTTTTTCAGTATTTCGACATTGCAGTATTGATATATTGATTTCCACCACTGGAGAGAGGAAAGAGAGGACAAACAAAGCAAAAGAAAACAATTATATGTTGGTTGTGGACAAATGGTGAAACTGTGATTGAGAAATAAGTACACAGTAAAATATTCAGAATTAATATGACTCCGAGCATGTACTGTACCGTACAAACGTAACCAGAGTGCATTTGGTTACATTTTGTTCTTCAAATAGATAAATGAACAGAGAGGAATTTACTGGCAGACTGGACGTTCAATTTGAAATCATGGAGGACTGATACTAGTGAAGATGTGATTTTATTTAACTTTTTTTGCCCTGCTGCCTGTAAGACATAATAAGGACATAGATGAAATACTGTAGATGAAATCTAGATAATCCATCACCTTTTACATTTTACTTTCCAACTATAGCTCTGTGACGGTTATTGTAGTGATTTAAAGTGTAGCGATGCACTTCATTCACATATAGAAATTGTTTCTTTGCCAGTAAACGATATGGGAACAAAAACATGGGAACCTAAAGTCTGCACACCATAGACGTGCAAATGTTTATGTCAGCGAGCTTGGTTGCCATGGGCAACGCATCCAAAATAAACACACTTTATCATATACTTTGCAGATTAGCACGAGATAGGAACTGAGTCCTGACAGAATCCATGCTTCGCCATTGCCCAATGATCCAACGACAGATAGACCGTACAGGCTGACACCAAATCATCTCTGCTTTCATTGGATTGGAAAAGGAAGAGGTAACCCTTAACCACTTTAGCCTTAGTTTTGAGCTTGTAGATCAGATATTTTTTGACTAGAGTGAAACAAGTGTACCAAGTATAGAGTTGTTTGTCTTTTAACTGGTTAAAAAAAAAAGACATAATATGAATTCCTTTGTAATTGCTCAAGCGCAGGAAAATTTCCTTTAGCAATCTGTTTCCATAAGCCTGGGGAGTTAACTCAACAACTGGAATCACTAGAGATTTCTGTGTCAAATAGCAGTGATTGTGAGGAATCTGTATACGGCAGTGTTGATCTGCAGAGGGCAATTCGGACTGCTCTCTTTCAAACACGGCATCATCCCTTTGGTCCAATCATTTTAAAAGCATAACATTAGGTGGAGACATTAGAATCTATCCAAAACCCACATTCTAATCGTCTGTTTTGCAACAACCGAACAACGAAAACAGTGTTTCATGATGCGCGCGGGACTGTTAATGAAATACACAATGTATTTGTATTGTATTATACTTAAACGCCTGTAACCTCCTCATAGAAGGCCTTGTTTCTGAAATTCCACCTGACTATCAGTGGTTTTCAACCCTTTTCATACCATGGTCCATTATTTATTCGGCATTTGAGCCACGGACCACCATTTGATTTGATGAGATTTAGCATCTAAGGACCCAAAACGTAAGAAATTAAGAATATGTTGTTGTCGTTGGATGCATGCTGTATTGATGTTGGTACCATAGGAAACATTGATCAAAATACCAATTCTTCTACATTCTCTAATTGTGTAGACTTCTTGTAAATTAAGTAATCCAGATGTTTAACAATAATTTAAACACACGAGAGCATGAAATGAAACCAAATGGACCCATAAGGGTCCATCTGGTTTCATTGTGGTACGGGGTATTTCCTGCAGCAGCATGGTGGTAGGCTGTAGGCAGCCTGATATTTGGTGTGTTTGTTGGTTTACCCGTTCTTGTCGTGGAGCTTGCTGATCTCATTGGTCTGGACCATCAGCTCTTTCTCCAGCTTATTCGTGGACAGGGAGTTCTCCAGCAGCTGGATCTCAAGCCTCGATGTTTGGTTTAGAACCTGGAGCAGAGAAGAACCATTCTTAACGTTCATGCACCTTTTACGATTACGTTTACTGAGTTACTGCTGCTCTTCAGCTCTGTCCCTGAGATAATAAGGTGTATATAAATGTGTATATAAAAAAAAAAATCGTGATCCGCTCCGCTCCCTTTTTTGGTTGATAGAAGTAACAAGAAATGGTCTTTAAAGGAGAATTCCACAGTAGCCGTTTTTTACTGAATTCTGTTGATAATGTGTATACCGGTATGTGAACCACTGTTAGTGTCGGAATCTTTTTTTTTACTAGTGTCGAAAGAATAATATGATATAGGACGCTGAGGCGGAAGCCACAGCCACAGAGCGACAACATTCTATGGGCTTATTTTCCGCTTCTTATCTACAACAGATTAAAAAAGCGATTTAACCCAATTAGACCTGGAAAGCCCATACGTTCTCATATCCTTCAATCCGGGAAAGCACCTGTGTCATTTTAGATGTTGCTAATGCTATGTACAGTATGTCGACTCACAACATGAATTTGTTGCTGATATGAAACAAGAGGAGAGGGCGAGACATACAATCAAGGTACTTTGTTAAAGTTTAAAACGGGTGTTTTAAACTATACTAAAGTACCTCAATTTTATATCCGCCCTCTCCTTTTTTTCTGAAGCACCATCCGTACTTTTTAAACTTTTTGCACCTCCACTGAGCACCTATGTAGTTGATTTTTTTTTCCGATAGGAATTTGTAGCTATTATAAATAGAATAATAATTACCTTTTGATATATTACGTTATATTAACAGTATATATCACATACTGTACCTCTATAAGCTGTGGTAATTCTCACACATTTGATTCAAAAGCTGTCCCCAGACAGGAATACAGCCAAGGGGTTTTCTCACAGGCTTCCTGTGTGCACCAAGGTGCAACAGCGAGACTCTGCACAGGTCAGGCGTGTATATAAATCATCAGCTTCGTCCTCAGAAAATAAAGAGCTCATTTCAGATGGAGCGTCTGCCCGACACATGGTAACACTCAGGATGATATTCAGCTGTGTTTGGAAAAGGAATCATTTTAGGCTCGGTAAACATGTCTCTTTATTGAGCATCAGCAAAAATGGCCCCCCGCTTGCTTAGCTCCTGTCGCCTATAAGTCCCCCCAGTCGTCCAGAAAAGAAGAGGAAAACCGCAGCCACATGAACATGAAGCGAGGTTAGGTATTTTTTCTATGGCTTCCATATTGTCTTTGGCCAGCTCTCTGTGACATGTTTGAGGCAGCTGAAAGTGGAATAGCAGGCTAAATGGTGCATGGTGGATTTCCTTAGTTTGCGCGCGTGCGTGCGTGCGTGCGCGCGTGCGCGCGTGCAAAAGAGACAGATAAAGAAAGAGTGCCCATAAAGGATTTTGTGTGCTTGTTTGTTTTGCGTTTGTTTGTTTGTTTGAGAGATATAGATAGAGATAAAGAGAGTGGGGGTGAGTGTGAGTGTGAGCGCGTGCATGCGTGCATGCGTGCATGCATGCGTGCGTGTATGTGCGCCGCGCACACACCTGGACATGCACGCGTATGCGTGTTACCTGTGTCTCGACGTCGGTCAGCTTGCGCGTCTGCTCGGCAGTCTGGGACAGCAGGTTGGTTCCCATCTCCAGCATGGCCGCCGTGTGGTTGTGGACGGCACTCTGCTGCAGCTGAGCCATCTCCGCCTTCATGCTCTCTTTGATGTAGTTCTCAATCTGTCCAAAAACAAAAAGCAACAAGACAAGTTACAAAACCGCCATAAAAGAGACTTCTTTTGTTGCCACTGTTGATACAGGCATACTATAGTTCTGCATATTGTTGTACTGTATACCTGTATACAGTGATGTTATAGCATTTGTATGTTCATGAATGTCATAATGTGCAGGTGTTTCACATGAAATGTAAGTGCGTCATTATTTAATGTAACGACTGAAATGCTGAATAAATAAAACTATGGAAATAGTAATAATAATATCTGGGATTTATATAGCGCTTTTCTAAGTACTCAGAGACGCTTTACATGTGTGGGTGCCGGGGGAGAGAGCAAAACAAAATAACAACTTTATCAAGTTAACAACCTTTTCAGACTCCATCATGGCCCATAGCACTTACCCTAACCCCTTAGATAGCATTTCTGTTGGCTTAGATAGCATTTGACACAGACTTATAGCATGTTATGTAGACAGCACTATAATTGTATTGTATATAGTCATAGCACGCCATAGTACATATGTATAGCATAGTAGTAAATATGTATAGTTTATATGTATAGTGTATGTATCGTTTCATTATATAGATATTCCACTGTTACTTTCTTAGCTTACGCATGTTTCATGATAAATGCTTTCATGTGATGTATTCCCATGCTTTTGTTCTTGCTTAAATGTAAATCGCTCTGGATTAAGAGCGTCTGCTAAATGCCTAAATTGTAAATTGTAAATTGTAATTAGAAAAAGGTAAATAAGTAAGAGAAACTTTTCAAATCAATAAGAGAAGTGCTTCAAACCGCTGCGTGTGGGCTATGCAGCCTTCATCAGAGCATGCTCTGATGAAGGCTGCATAGCCGTAAGTGTTCCTTTTTGGTGTGTGCCAATAAAGAAATGGAAAAGTGAGTACTTTGACCCCCGTTTGTTTAATTTTTGGATGTGCTACCTTTTTGGATAAAAAAATAAAAATCCTATTCTTTGATGTATAGGCTACTTGATTTGGGTTTGGCACTCCACTGAAAGCCATTGCTGATGCGCAACCTCTTTTTCTCATTTATTACAACCCAGTCTAAGGCAACCTTGGGTCGCAACATTAAAATGGACTCCCTCCTACCCAGTTCCCAATTCAGTCAGGCCACAATCCTATGGATGTAGGATTTATTCAAGATAAAATGCATTGCAGTGTACAATACCTCAGGGTGGGGACCATAGTTTCCAGATCATAGAATAACATACTCTTAACACTAGCATGTCTGAAGTAAAATCAGACACAAGTAGCATGTGCTTAAATTCACATTTAGAATTACTATGCATGAGGAGTCCAAGCTGCTTCTTTTCACCTGACAGGGCCAGGGGAGAGTTTCCCCGGCCGGACGTGGCGTGTGGAGGGTGCCCCGGCTGGCCAGGGGGAGGTAGTTTAGAGACCAGGATTACTGCATGTTTTTTGTGAGGGTACCTACCCTAGGGGACACGGGGAGAACATGCAAACTCCACACAGAAAGGCCCTTTCGCCAACCCCACCTCGGGTATGTGCAGTGATGATGCGGAGGAGAGAGCACGCCCCCAGCGCCCACAGCGTCCCCAGCGGGAATCGAACCCAGGACCTTCTAGCTGTGAGGCGACAGCACTACCAAAATGTGCAACCGTGCCCCCAGTATTAAGTATTAAGAAAATACTTTTGATATATTCAAGGAAGAATGATCCTGAAATGAGAATTCATCCAATGGAACGAAGATGTTTCGGCTTCCATGCACCGTTTTAATGAGCACCGTACACATTGAAAAAGATACCGACACACTTCTAGCATCAGGGGATGCCTTCGGTCACACGTCTCCAAAAGCTTATCTGAAGCATCCCTGTGTCATGGATTATCTAAGTGGCGCCGACTTTGTTCCCCTTAAAAAAAGGTTTATGCAAAACAAAGCTATGTGTTTCCATTGTTTGAGAGGCGCTCTGCCCCAAGTGAAGAGTGAGTCTAGTGAATGTAGGTGGAACCAGATGTAGGTGGTTAGCTAGGGAAGGAAGAGGTACTCGGAGATGAACAGATATTCACTGAGGCTTATCTTGAAAGAAGTCTTTCATCTTTATCGTTAGACCTTCAGTCAATGACAAGACCGAGGAGAAGGTACAGTAGGACTGGATTGAGCTCTTCCTATAGATTACAGTTCATGTCGAGCGCCCGCCTGTTATGTGCAGGCATTTACTTCATCATACCACAGAGACTAAAAACACAGCAGGACTTTTCATTACTCTTTCAAAGTCACAGAGAAGGACTTTATCTCTTCTATAATGCTTGCTCTATTTGACTTGGCTGAGGATGACACTATACAGCGGCTAATTTGGAGGAATGCGTCATCGGGGCTCGGTCAGGTTCCAAGCATCACAATGCCACGTGACGTCTGATGTCCTTACTCAGCTGCCGTTCTTGCATGTTCCCCAGTACGTTCCCGGTTCCCTGGCCGTGGACGTGATGGAGCTGCTCGCACACAGGAGAGAGACGTCACTAACCAAGCTACGCTACGCTGCACTCACTGCACACAGGAGAGAGACATCACTAACCAAGCTACGCTACGCTGCACTCACTGCACACAGGAGAGAGACGTCACTAACCAAGCTACGCTACGCTGCACTCACTGCACACAGGAGAGAGACGTCACTAACCAAGCTACGCTGCACTCACTGGTCTGGGAAGGAAAACATTCCCCCCCCCCCCACCCCGAGTCAAAGATGCTTAGAGAGACAGTGTTTGATGACACCACAAACCCTTTCAGCTGTGTTTTTCTGTTGCTCTGAAGGTACAGATTGTTCTCATTATCACATTGGGCTCGATGTCCTGGGATGCTCCCTGACAGCACGGTCAAAGTCAGCACACAACACACACACACACACACACACACACACACACACACACACACACACACACACACACACACACACACACACACACACACACACACACACACACACACACACACACACACACACACACACACACACACACACACCCTAGCACTTGTAGTGCTGAGGGACTGGACTGAAGCCCAACCAACCCTACCATGTATAGCGTTTTTTAATTTTATTATTATTTTTGATTAAATCAATTCTGTTTTACATCATGACTGTTTGAATCAGAATTACCGGAGGGCCCAGTGGATATAGTATAACACACAGGCATACCGACGACAGACCATTGTCATAGCATTCAATTCGATTATTCATACAGAGAGTGAGAGAAAAAGATACATGTGTCAACACACACATCACACAGTGTTTTATATCCTGGGGTCGCGTGGGGAGGTGTTAAATGTATAACAAGAGAGAGGTGTGGCGCAGGGGAAATATTTGGGCCCACCGTCATGGAGACTAGTAGGGAGGGGGTTGGCTGTAGCTTAGTGGGTAGACTAGGCTGTCTGCTAATCACAAAGTTCACCAAGTAATACGTGTCAAAGTGTCCCTGAGCGTTACACTTAACCCCTAACTGCTCCTCCACAAGCAAGCACTCATCATGACCGTCTGAGCAGCCATCACCTCTGTGAAGCTGAAACAGAATCCCCCCCCCTGTGGGATTATGATCCCTCCGTGTTGCATCCGGCTGGCTTGGCCGGACACTGCAACAAGCACAATGGGCTCTATGCACACATAATAACTCTTAACTTCCCTACTTCAGTGGTTCTCAAACGTCTTAATTTCAAGAACCCCCGTAACTCTGAGAGTGTACAAATGGAACCAAATGGACACACCTGTTGCGCGGGGCCATTATGGAACCCACTCAAGGACACTTTGAGACCCACTGGGGTATAGCATAGTAATCCCAGTGATAGCAGTAGCACCCTGACTCTGTTTGACCAGGATGGAACAGCTAGCCTTCATTAGTATCAGCAGTATGGGGGGGAAGGGGCCCAAGTTCTTTCCAAAATGGCGTGTGCATATAGAGCCCATTGGCCGTTGGAAGCCGGCCGGGAGGGCAATCTCTGCCGCTGCACTAGTGACTCCAACAGGTTGGTCTGTTCAGCGAGGGGCAAAACTGAGAGGAATACGCGCGCACACACGCACACGCACACGCACACACGCACACACACACACACACACACACACACACACACACACACACACACACACACACACACACACACACACACACACACACACACACACACACACACACACACAGACACAGACACAGACACAGACACAGACACAGACACAGACACAGACACACACACAGACACAGACACAGACACAGACACAGACACAGACACAGACACAGACACAGACACAGACACAGACACACACACACACACACACACACACACACACACACACACACACACACACACACACACACACACACACACACACACACACACACACACAGGCCCTAAGGTTTACTAGCTACCATATTCCTGACAAGTCTAAAACTACCTTTGCACAGCAGAGTAATGGAGCAGTACATCACCAGCGGTTTGATGGCTCTCCGTGCTTATTGGAGGGCTTTCAATTCACGTTTTATCCAAAGAAAAGTCCAGAGAAGGCACTTAACATTCCTTAACACAGCTGAGAGCGAAACGCAACAGTAAATTAAATGACTGCTTGGCAAAGCAAATATATAACAACTTTTAATCAAATTATTAGCAATGAGAGTGACTGAAAGTATGATAATGGCCATAATATTTGTGCATGTTTAACAGATTGTCACTCGCAAGGAATTATTGCGTATTGCTTGCCCGTGTAAAGAATAGATGGATTTCAACATTTAAATCGTCCCAATTGAGAGAGAATAAAACAGAGTGGGATGTAACAGCCATGTCTCAGCCATCAGCCATCATGTCTTGCCAAGTGGAATAAGCTTTTCACCGTAATATCCTCCCTTGGCATTGACATTAAAGTGAAATGCGCCATTCTTTTAGGCCATATTTCAGATCTAATAACAACTTCCCCAAACTATTAACTACATCATGGCTGATATAAGTGTCTCGTTCCATGAAAGCTCCAAAGATCTAGGCAAAAAATTTGAAAATAAATGGTGGAGTCTGGAATCCTTATGGTCAGGAGCATTGATAGATTGCCCTCGCTTATAATGACATATAGAATTTATAGTAGCTGTGTTTACAAAAGATCTTGGTGGCGCCCAGTGGATGGTATGAGGAGTCAAAGCACATGGCTTCAGCCCTGGGTTCAAAACTGCAATTCTTTGATGGATCGTTCCAATCCTAATGGCTGTGTTTACATGGACAATATTTATCCATTCAGAATGAAATCATGCCAAACAGAGATTCATATACCCAGCTGTTTACATGACACCTGAATAAAAGTAGTCCTTGTGCCTCATTCGTTTACATGACCAAAGAATTCATTCAGAATGCTACTACTGAGGGCAGACATGTGTAAAATAAGGCATGCATTACAAACTCTCAGGAGCGTTCAGAATCAAGTGTTTATATGGTAAATATATCCTGATTCAAACGGTATATACTGTACCACCTCCATGAAAATTGATTTGGGTCAAACGGGAATGGAATATTCTATTCCAATTGAGGTGTTTACATGAGCATTTTTATCTTGAATGAACAGTCATTCTGAATACAAGTGGAATATATCTGTCCATGTAAACACATAGCATGGATGTATTACCGTTTGCAATTTAGCATTTCCTATGGCAAGATACTGTATGAGGAGCACTCCTTTTCTTCCTGGGTATCGTATCGGTTTTAGGACAAAGGCATTACTTAATTTGTTATCGTTTTAAAACAAGGCAGATACCATGATGTGTACCAACCTTCTGTGCATTTGCAGAGCATTTGCAGAGCAACAGAAAATGTTTTTGTAGTGAAATTACAGTTAGTAAAAAACGTTTGAATTGGGAAGAGTCTATAATTTTCATATTGCCATATTTGGCATGAAGATTTTAGAAAAGCAATAAGCCACACAAGGACGTTTACGCTGATTTTAGAACGGCTAAGGATGTGTGCATAGTGCTTCACTTGGCCACTTAAGATCTATACACTCGGCAATAATAGCCGATCCAACACGTGGCGATATACTGAATTACAGTATAGATTTAGTATTTTTTCGGTTTTGATTCTGTGTCCTTAGATTAGTCTTTCTCCTCTGTCACACAGCGACCAGCAGCCTTTTACTGAAGCTTGCAAACCCGCCGAGACCAATGTGTGTACTGTGCTGCATGTGGCAATAGCATGCGATACACTTCGCAACCTGGAAGTCACCTTGGGAGAGGGGAAAGTGAGGTGACACTCGGAAGGCTGACAGAAACGCCATGCCTGGGGCTCGGCTCATGGCCCGTCTCCCGGGGAATGTGGTTGACTCAAGGCTGGATCTGTTGGGGGCCATAAAACGGAAAGTACCAAGGAGAAACAAGATTACACAAACACGCCCGACACAAAAAGAAAAAGAAAGAAAACACTCGGGAAGCAGTAAAATAGCCTGTGTGGGTGTCGAGTTATTTGCAATGGTCTCTAAGCTGCACTTCAACATAACTGCTCTGCTTGAGCACTAAATGGAAGTATATTGCAAGCAGCAAAAGCAAACAGTTTCTTTCATTGCCAGGACTGGAGTATTTAAATGCATGTGGAGAACCGTTTGAGTCAGTAGGGACTGGGATGGCGAAATAAATGAGCACATGATGTGTATACAGAGGTTATGGTATCCTCTCTCTCTCTCTCTTGAGGTACTGAGATTTGTGGTCCTTATGCCAAATACTGATTCTCTCTGACGTTTGACCAGGAGATATACCGTAACCTGCTTCAGCCAACCTGACACTGGAACGAATGGATTTCAATAGGTAGAGCAAAGTGTTCTTGACAATCGAAGAAAGCCAAACAGCTACGAGCCAGTGAATCGTAAAAATCACATTTCTGTGAAAATACAGATTTCCAGACCACAATGTTTGGTTAGTCTCCACACAGAGCCCACCAACCAGGGGTCAACCCAAATAGGTGGAGGTCAGGCTTAACCAGAGAGCCAGGTTTAATCTTTGTACCCATGTGGTGTATCATTACCACTAATGGAATATGTTACTACACTGAAAATAGGATTTCTGTCATGAACATGCCATGTTATCTTGACTTTGTTGTTTTTCTTTTTGCGGCTAATCTGGTGGCCTTTCAAGATGAATGGCTTTCATTATGTAGGCGAGAGCTTGAAATAGGAAAGGAATTAAAATGTGGCACCACAAATAAAATGAAAATACAACACAAAAACGACACCACACATCATTTTGGTCTGTATTTTTGGAAAGTGACAGAACAGATTTGTACTGAGCGACATTCCAGGAGGTACAATGGCATTCTGGGCTACTTTTAGACCTGCTAAATATTGCCCCTGGTTTTACATAATCACCATTAGCAGAGTGAGAGTCACATAAAGAGAACTTTATGTTTCCCAAACTGCTACTTGACAGGGAGGCATAAAGGTTTAAGGAGCTGTATTTGGCAGAGGCTGGTTTCCGTACAGACTGCCCACGGCTTCACTAATGACACTACCTGACATCCATGACCCTTGCTCTGCGCCGCGCGAGGCCTTGTTAGGCTGTTAAAACAAGGGCCCTGCGAATGCAACTATCGCAGTGTGTTTTTACGCACAGCACTAGCATTTAGCGTCTTCTGTTTTGGCCGGTTTATGACTTATTATGAGCCCTGGGAGGTACGTTACAACCAGCTGTAAATGATAAAACAATCAGCTTTAGGCCGTCCAAGGACATAATTAATAGGCTGCATAACTTGAAAGACGCAGCGTGAGTGCATTTTAGAGCAGAGGAGCCGTTTACCGTTTGACAAAGACAAGTGTTCCAGCAGGTGGATAACGTGGATTATATCCACAATGTACACTACATCCTTATATAATTCATGGAGAATATCACAAGTGAGGAGGTTTTGCAATCTGTCAGCAGAATTAATCACAGACGCATATGCTATATATGCTATCAGGAGAAGCTTTCAAATTGTCCATAATTGAAACAGGATAATCCCAGCAGAAGCTACTCCCTTAGCTATCACGGTTACAGATTACTACGAGTGTTTACCACTTCTCTGACGTTTCGCATTCAGAGCATTTTCCATCCGCCCAAAAGAGGTCTTGAACTTTTCTAAACAGCAGCAATGGGAGGTAGTGGTAGTACTGCAATGGTGGCGATGGTAATGAGGAGAGAGAGAGAGAGAGAGAGAGAGAGAGAGAGAGAGCCACTGTGAGTGAGACGAGCAAAACGGTGGGTCTGGAGTGTATGAAGCATTTTTTGTAAGAGCTCTGTCAGATCGCTGCTTATCTCTGGGGGGTGTGAGTGGGGGTGGGGGGGGGGGGGGTGGAGGTCTTGACTCTCAGCTCTGGGATGCTTCTCCTTGCGCTTGGGGGCCTGGAACCATTTCAGACCACTTTAATGGACAACTGCGGAGGGGCTATTACACCCCCATCAGCACCTCCTGGAGTAATCACACGCCACCTCGGGACCCACGCCAGTGAATACACTTGCGCTTCCTTATCGGCGGCTGACAGTGAAGGGTGAATTTGATATGCCTCTCTGAAAACCTGCTGGGCCCATAATTCACCCATGACTGAGAGAGGTCTTAGCCTAACTCACTGTGCAGTAAAATCCGCAGTGTCTATTTCACTAGCGTGTACAAATGAAATGGAATGAACCCTTACGGGTCTATTTGGTTCCTTTTGTTAAATCTTGGGAGTTACAAATGGGTGTGGGGTCCATTTGCTTCTATTTGTACACTCTTGGAGTTAAATTAACACTGACAATTTTACTGCTTGGCTTGCGCTGTCACCCCTTCAGAAGTCAACATTCCGGGAAATGCAAGCACTTCCTGTCTTGTTGTCAGCCACTGGCAGCGGTGTAAAGTAACACATTTAAGTACATTTACTCAAGTACTGTACTTAAGTACACTTTTGAGGTATTTGTACTTTACTTGAGTATTTCCAATTTCCAATACTTTTACTTCTACTCCACTACATCTCAGAGGCAAGCATTTTACTTTTACTCCACTACAATTATTTGAAAACGTACTAGTTACTTTGTAGATTTTTGTATTTACAAAACATACAGTAACCACAACAGCCCTATTTCATTTCAGCCATTTGAAAATAACCGATCTGTAACAGAGTATTTCTACAGTATATTGCAGTGTATTGATACTTTTACCGTAAAACCTTTTCGGTACTTTTCTCTGGCTTGTTTTCAGGTCCACATTGAAACCTTGTTTTGAGACAGATTGTGTCAGGACTAGGTGAGTACAACACAACAACTCAGGTCATGAGCCCTCATTTGACCTCTGTCACCTTTGACACGGTGGCCGCCAGGCGAGGCGTTTACAGCACTTCCTTCTCCCGCTCCTCAAACGGCGAGAGAGAGAACGATAGAGGCGCAGTGAAGAGACAAACAAACAAACCATACAAGATAAATCGAAGGCAGCGAGAGTGAGAGAGCGAGAGAGAGAGAGAGAGAGTGAGAGAGGCAACCTGAGTCTCTGTAGTCTCAGCGAGCTAAAAAGGGAATTCGGAATTCAAAAATGGAAACTAGGTCCAAAAGGCTGGTTTGAACAGGGGGTCCCGAGTGAGGTGGGTGGTCTGGCTCTGGGCTCCGCCTATCTCACCGCTGTGAAGAGAACGCGTCTGGTTTGCTGTTGATTCCAGGACACCACTCAGCCATAGAGACCCACTGACTGCCATCCTAAAAACAACCTTGTACCGTCTGCGAGGAACCCACCTCCCTCTCTCTCTCTCTCTCTCTCGCGCTCTTCCTCAGTCTTGCTGCAGAATGCCGTTGTGTTGATTTCAATTCATTACAATTTGTTTGAACATTTCCAAGGACATAATGAGCATAGTGTACACAACCTGAAACCAGAGCAACCATTTCTGTGTTACTCTTTGGGGCAAATTACAGCGTTTTCAGAGCGAGGTGCCCAGAATCACTTGGCAGGCCCGGAGGCACAAGCCTTTCTGTCCATCAGAGGTTTTCTAACACAACATTTTGACAACAGTGAGCAAAGTGAAACAAAGTGAGAACTGTGCGGTAAACATTGTCAGCTCTTTGGTTTCCAAGAAGCCTGTGATTTTCTGTATATAGTATCGCACTATTATAGACCTTCACGTCACTGTCGACTATTTGCCTTCCAAATATTTGAAATTATTCAATGCCAAGAAAGAGAATATCCAAATAAGTGATACAAATGAATATTCAATATTGAAAATGTGATGAAAAATCTTCGATTTATGGCAATGTCCAAATGGTATATTGTTGTATTATTTATGTTGCCAAATATTTTACAATTAATGTGTATCCATTGTTGTATTAGTTACGTTGACAAATAATGTTGTATTCTTTCGATTACTTTGTACTTTTGTTGTTAAATGAGGTGAAAAATGTGACGTGAGAAATACAATAAAAATATGCTTCCTATATGGCCCATTTACCTATGGATATATATATGACACTGATGATTTGCAAATAACGTTAGTGTACCGGAAATTATGACATATTATATATATAGTTATATACATATTTTAACATACATTTCCACATCGCTAAATCATATTTTTGGAAACAATTTAAGAGAAATGTAGCTGAACTTGAGTCAGATTTGAGAATGTAAAGTGTAGAGGTTAAGGTCAAACATTGAGAATCTACAAAAAGCCTGAGAACAGAACAGACTGGATATTGTACTGCCAGAATCGTTTTTAAATTTCTTTCTTGCAGGGAAATACATAGTATTTTAGCTCTGTTCACATGAGAAAAAAATAAAAAAACTCTTTTTGATGTTAATTCCTCGCTTGTGAACTACCTCTCACTTTCCCTTTCATCTACTGTAATTCACCACCACTGGCCATTATATAAAGCTATTTCTAGCTGTTAAGACTTGTTAAATCAAGGTCTCTGACAGTGTTATGTCTACAAGACATGGATTCAATGGTTAAGTAAAAGCCTATATGTACTGCAGAGCAAGATGGATAGTGTAAAATATTCTCTGAAAGCCTGTAACATGTAAGATGAAAGCCAATTTATCAAGAAAGTCAAACGCGGTTAACGAAAGCAAAGGGCAATTAATTTTTGACATCCTACTTTGAAAAGCATGAACTTCTTCTCTCTCTCTTTTTTTTTTTTTTTCAAGAAAGAAAAAAGGATGGATGGACAACATGTTTGGTCCTTGAACTTCAGTTCTTCAGCGCTCCGAGTACATCCAAGAGAAATGTTTGCTTTTTTGGGTACTGTGATGCAGACGTTTGCTTATTATTACAATCGTGATTTTGGAAATGAATTTCCAGAGTTGGTCTAGACGACGATTATTTGGCTGTCCTCGGAGACAAGATTCCAGCGCAGCATACCTTGATCGACTCTCTGATAACAAGTGTTTTGAATGGCCGCTCCTCTTAAAAGGGAAAGGTGTGAGAGAGGGAAAAAACTATCAAGGCAAGCATAACACATTTCAGTTATATTTTCAATACATGTATCTCCACAAATCAGTACAATCAGTACTAATTAGATTGCGATAACCATACTATAACATGCGTTTTCCTTTCATGAATCTACCACCAGAAATCCGCCATGAGACTTCTATTCATGACTAACTGGAAACATAACACGGTACGGTAGAGATTGTGCATGAATGTATATTTTCACAAATCCTCCAGTTACCACAGCCGGGCTCTTTCATGTTGACTGTCTCAAAAATGTCAAAGCGGGCCCTCAAATTACCCCCAATTAATTACGAGTATCTGCAAGTATATGGGAGAGGAAGTACTTGCATTCACCCAAGACATGCAGGGAATGCGGAACGAAAACCCAAACATACAAACAAATGTTGGACCTGCTCATTTAGTCGGACCTCGCCTGGAAGCTTTGTACTCGAGGACCAGCAAGCGCCACAGAGAATCAGGCCACAGTTGTTGTGACGCAAGTCTGCATTATGGGAAACTTTCCACGGCAATCCATCTGATGATGGCTTACTTATATCACTGGCACACAACCTACTGCACGCCAGCGTCCCCTATATTCCACCAGCAAACAGCGATCACAGGGGCTGCAGCCTGCCGTCACATGTACTGTTTACATAGAAAACGTTTTGAAATGGTATTCCTGTCAACAATCTAACCAAATCGAACTGTCTTCTGCTGTGAAATAATATTACAGATATAGACGGAAAAAAGGGGAACGTCAAGATGGGACTTGACAAGAGAAGATGGTATGTTTCGATCAGCGTTAAAGCCGTATTCGGCGGGCTCCAGTTTAACTTGGAGTATAATGGAATCCCTTGTGACATAAGCACTGCATCTAATGTGTTCCAGTGCGGGTGCCAGGAGCGTCATCTGTCACGCAGGGTGCACCTTCTAATCAGGATGAATAGGCATTTAATGACAGCAGTTGTTTCCTTCAATGTCACGTCCATGTTTATCTTCTATCCTAACATCCCATTAAGGGCTGCAGAGTTTATACGCCCGACGGTGTAGTCATCCAGTGTTACGATCACAAATCCTCCAACAGCACGCTCCAACACATGGGCCTTCCACTGGAGCTCTCCGTCTGTCTCTCTCTCTCTCTCTGGTGCCCTCGTTTTGCCTTCTCTCTCTCTCTCTTTCTCCCTCCTTCCTCTCCTTTCAGTCCGTGTCCATCTGAAGTTTGCCAGCCGGCCATTACATCAGGTCCAGATTAGGCACCACGACGACTTCTCGCCTCGTGTAGTGGTGGCCGTGACGCACTGAGCCAAGTGAGCCATGCTTTGATCTGGGACCAGCTAGGCTCTTTGAAGTCATGGTGTGGCACAGACGGCGGCTAACGTCCATCCGGCCGTCGGTCTGTCTATTTATCTATCCATCTACTGTATCTCTCTTTCTCTCTCTGTCCTTCTCCATGTATCTCTTTGACCTTATGCGTCTCTCTGTGCGCAATACACTTATTATATAACATCTCAGGACACACTACAGTGTGTGTGATTCCATATGTGTGTAAGCATTGATTGAGTAACTGTGTGTGTGTATTTACAGTATGTATATGTATCCATCTGCACGCATGTGTTTGTGAGTGTTGTGTGTCCATCTGCTGCACGTGTCTGTCCGTGTGTATGCGCGTGCACGCATGCATCTATGCGTATTTCCCCCTAAGTGAGAGGACGCATGCCACGGCTAAGTCCAATCTAAACAGAGGCGAGCAGCAGGAAGAAGAGGTGCAGTAGTGCGGCTAACTTCACCACATGGAATTGTTGCAGACAGACTGACCTGAGTGCTGCGTTGGACGCGGGGAGGAGAGGGGGGTGGTTAACCTGACTGCTGCGTTGGACGCGGGGAGGAGAGGGGGGTGGTTAACCTGACTGCTGCGTTGGACGCGGGGAGGAGAGGGGGGTGGTTAACCTGACTTCTGCGTTGGACGCGGGGAGGAGAGGGGGGTGGTTAACCTGACTGCTGCCTTGGACGTGGGGAGGAGAGGGGGGTGGTTAACCTGACTGCTGCCTTGGACGTGGGGAGGAGAGGGGGGTGGTTAACCTGACTTCTGCGTTGGACGCGGGGAGGAGAGGGGGGGTGGTTAACCTGACTGCTGCCTTGGACGTGGGGAGGAGAGGGGGGGTGGTTAACCTGACTGCTGCGTTGGACGCGGGGAGGAGAGGGGGGGTGGTTAACCTGACTGCTGCGTTGGACGCGGGGAGGAGAGGGGGGGTGGTTAACCTGACTGCTGCGTTGGACGCGGGGAGGAGAGGGGGGGTGGTTAACCTGACTGCTGCGTTGGACGTGGGGAGGAGAGGGGGGTGGTTAACCTGACTGCTGCGTTGGACGCGGGGAGGAGAGGGGGGTGGTTAACCTGACTGCTGCGTTGGACGCGGGGAGGAGAGGGGGGTGGTTAACCTGACTGCTGCGTTGGACGCGGGGAGGAGAGGGGGGTGGTTAACCTGACTGCTGCGTTGGACGCGGGGAGGAGAGGGGGGTGGTTAACCTGACTGCTGCGTTGGACGCGGGGAGGAGAGGGGGGTGGTTAACCTGACTGCTGCGTTGGACGCGGGGAGGAGAGGGGGGTGGTTAACCTGACTGCTGCGTTGGACGCGGGGAGGAGAGGGGGGTGGTTAACCTGACTGCTGCGTTGGACGCGGGGAGGAGAGGGGGGTGGTTAACCTGACTGCTGCGTTGGACGCGGGGAGGAGAGGGGGGTGGTTAACCTGACTGCTGCGTTGGACGCGGGGAGGAGAGGGGGGGTGGTTAACCTGACTGCTGCGTTGGACGCGGGGAGGAGAGGGGGGTGGTTAACCTGACTGCTGCGTTGGACGCGGGGAGGAGAGGGGGGTGGTTAACCTGACTGCTGCGTTGGACGCGGGGAGGAGAGGGGGGTGGTTAACCTGACTGCTGCGTTGGACGCGGGGAGGAGAGGGGGGTGGTTAACCTGACTGCTGCCTTGGACGCGGGGAGGAGAGGGGGGTGGTTAAGCGGACTTCTGCCTTGGACGTGGGGTTGACCTGACTCCTGGTTGATGCCGGATGATGATGCTTTCCCTCACGGTACCTTTTAATTTTTTGAGGCCGCTAGCCCCTCCTATACAGACTTTGTCCCCACACGTCTCGATATTTGCCATTGACAGTGAAAGGAGAAATTAGGTCAAATGTCTTCCTAAATTCGTACGACGACAAGAGCGCCTCTCACTTCACACGGGTGTGATTTTTTACAAATAACCCGACTCAACGTCCACATTGTAAAGAGGGGCAGCGACTGACGCGCCTAGTAATTCATTTTCAATGACAGGCGTGCGTTTATTTTGGACGCGTGGAGAAGTTGAGGGGCGACAACGCATGCCTATTTTCATGTTCAAGATCTTCATCAGGACGAAAAGTTACAGTTGTGACTTGAACAATCGATTTTTGACAAGTGTCATGTTTCTGAAACCATTTTGCCTGTTTCCGTTTCTGAAAGCCACCATTAGTCACTCCCTCTGTCTAAAAATTATATTTCTCTGTGTAAATATTGTAAACCTCAACACAGCATAACATCAGAAATGATCCCAGAACATCCACGTTGCGTTCAATTACCACGGATGGCGCATACATTCTGAGAAAACAGCCCACAAACAGAAACTGCACTTCTGTGTTTCCTTCTTCCGATTGGCTACGGCCGATCACGTGACACGCACGTTGACGCAGCGCAAGGCATGCTGGGTTACAGGTGCGTGATGGGAATGATTTTCCTTTTATTATTTTTTTAACTTTTTATTGTGTGAATGATGTGAGCGCGCCGAAGGCGCACAAACCTCTACTACACTATCGACTTTAATGAGATAGTAGTGAGATAAAGTAAACCCAGGTTTACTAATCCAATAGCCTTGCTGTAAGAACGAGGCCTGCAAAGCTAAATAAAACACATCAATCCTCTTGTAACATACTGAACTAAAAGAAACAGATCTGCGATAATCTGTGGATCTTGAGTGGATAATTACAACATGCTCCCAGTTCTAGGCTCCAAGAAATCTGGAGAGTACAACCCCAGACAGATTGGACTCAAACTAAGAGCGGTCCAAGCAATCAAGCCATTCCTTAAACTGAGGAAAAGAGGGTGAGAGAGAGGAAGGGAGAGAGCACGATGGTTGAGAGACATCAGGAGTTAGAGGAAGGGATTATATATATATATATATATAGAGAGAGAGAGAGAGAGAGAGAGAGAGAGAGAGAGAGATGTATGTGAGAGTGTAAACAGGGAGGAGGACATCCCTGGCCTTTCATCTGTCTGGGTCTCTGTTTATTTTTGCTTTTCTCGGACTGAAGTGCAGAAGAAGTGTGTGTGTACCGGTGTGTACACACACAGTGACAAGCAGGGGGAGATATGGAATGATCTAAACCAGCTACACCTAAAGATGACCAATAGGACCATTATCTCCTCCAAACCAAAGGAAATATGGAGACATGTCTGTAGAGCTGGGACTCATAAAAACATAATAAATGATTAATATCAATACTATATATAGCGCCAATCTTTGGGAATGTGACTATCAAACCCAGAGCTGTGTGATCATTTTCATGTCATTGGGGAGAATCTGCGATTAAGCCGAAACATACTGTAGTGATCACAAATGTAATAAAAGCTGTTGATGTTTCCACTATCAAGTTCTGATGAAGACTTGATAGTCAAAATGTCAAATAATATAATAAATCTGTTTTATGGGGGATTTCATGACATTTTTCAGATTGATGTTAGATATTTTGGGCCTCTGCACCTTAAACAATATTTTTTTGTGTGTGTGTGTGTGTGTGTGTGCGTGTGCGTGTGCGCGTGCATGTGTGTGTGTGTGTGTGTGTGTGTGGGTGCGTGCGTCTTTTTAGGACTGTATTAGAAACTGACACTCAACGGCAGCTGTAAAAGAAGTAATACAAATGTATGAATTTATAGTACTGCGATATGCTCATGGATTAAAATATCTCTACAGAGACTGGGGGTTTGAATCCTCCACGGTGCCTCTGTTCTTGGCCAGGCTCTCCAGGCGGTGTTCGCGGCCGGGTGGGTAACCGGATGGAGAGGGAAAGTCTTCTCACACATGGCGGGAGGGGGGGGATAACGACAAAAATCTGTAACCAAGTGTGTATATTATTTTATAACCTATTTTAAACCGCAACCCGAAGCAGAGAAACTCTACAGCATGGCAGCGTTCACAGCCCACTAGCGTGTCTTACAGCAGCCCCATTTACATCCCCTATACAAAAGCACAGTATTCGTGCCTTGCGCTTCACCGTATATGTTTTACGGGTACTGAAATGCCAAGAAGAATTGAACACAGAGCTGGCCAGTAAAGACATAACACCATGCATCACCAAGGCCCTCAGAACGTATACATCATCGCTCATGGTGAAGACTCACTATGGAAGTGCTGTTTGACAGTAATGGAAAAAACGTGAGAACTTGTGCTGATGTGTCTAAAGTTCATTTCGGGACCGGGCTGGGTCTGCAGAAACAGATCTGCTCTGATCCACTGCAGCCCATCAGTTAACCTGAGGGTCCTCCCATCCAAACACAGATGAACACAGACCCTCGTAATGGACTCATGTACGCCATGCGCACACACGCACACACGCAATCGCGTGCGCATGTGTGTCTGCACACAAATGCAAGCTCACACACCCGCACACATGTGGGCGTAGCATGCACACAAACACACACACACAACATTGTGCACATAATGCACAACGAGACAGACATGACACAGACACGCACATGACACGCACACACACACGCACACGCACACACGCACACACACACACACACACACACAGACCTCTGAAGGATTAACCCCCTTGCATCTCTGTGGAACACACAAACAGTGGGAGCCAGTTGTGACTCCACACAATCAGAGAGCCCACCCACCCATCCATCCACCCATCCACCCATCCATCCACCCACCCAGCAGATACTGGTGGAGGAGTGCAGGGCCTTGTAAGGCGGGCTCCACTTGTTATTTCAAAGTGATATTGGAGAGCGGGACCATAAAGACCTGCTGTTATTAGATGTCATCTACCTTGAATCTGCTGTTTGGCCCCACGAGGGTGTCTGCTATGTGTCTCCCGTGGCTTCTGCTATTATAAATCTCTGTTCGCATTACATTTCCTCAGACGCTCCTCTCCTCCTCCGTGTCTTTCTTGCGTTGCTTCATTTTGTGAACATTTTGACTGGCCTTTGTCCAGACCGTGTAGAATTCCCGGCAAAATGCAATCCTGTGACCATTTAGAGATGCGGTCTGGCTCGGCGGAGAACAATACAGGAAGAATCATACGTTTTAGGCATCCAGAACTGCCCCCCGAAAGGGCAAGTGTAACGTTATAGCCTGTGATACACCCTTTCCTGTGGGAGCAGATAATGGCTGTATTATCCAGTGTGCTCCAATAAATTACAAGTAGCATTTATACAAAAAAAGGTCTCTATCACATCTAAAACAATAGGGGAGCGCTCACTAAATAACTACAGTGTGGACAAAATGCACAGGTACGCCCTGACACCCATACAGCTACATTTTTACACTTTAAACGTTAAATGAACACCAGAATGTGCTGCGCAACAGTAAACATAATGGCCGGTGTGTGTGTCTTAGCTGGCATGACAAAGAGCAAAGCTGTTCTGTTTCGGCTGTTATAGGCAGTTTGTCTGTGTGGAGGACGAGGTGCCATGTGAGCCCTGAGGGACACCACAGTGTAACGGGGCTTTGGATGAGATGGACTCACTAATGGAGACTGAGAAATATCTGTCGGTTAAATAGGATGAAAACCAGTTTAGGGCTGTGCCTGAGATACCCACATATTTCTCGAGGTGGTTGAGAAGTGTTACATGATCGATGGTGTCAAATGCTGCTGTTAAATCAAGGAGTACTAGGACGGAGCAGTTCCCAGAGTCTGTGGCTAGGAGGAGATCATTGACGACCTTCAAGAGAGTTGTCTCCGTGCTATGGAGGGCACAGAAACCAGATTGGAACTTTTCAAAGAGGCTGTTCTCGCTTAAATAGTCTATGAGCTTGGTGAAGACAACTTTTTCCAGAACCTTAGACAGAAATGGTAATTTTGATATTGGTCTGAAATTGCTCAGTACAGAGGGGTTTGTTTTTTTAAGGAGGGGTGAGACTAGTGCAGCTTTGAAAGAGGGGGGAACAGATCCAGAGGACAAGGAGCTGTTAATGATGGATAGGATATGGGGACCAACGGTGGGAAAGATTTCCTTAAGAAGTGAAGTAGGGACAATATCTAGGGGGCAGGAGGAGGATTTCATATGGACCGATGGTTTTGTGGAGGTTTGCAAGGGATATCTGGCCGAGAGAGCAGAGGGCAACGGGGGTGACAGGGCGGGGTGAAATAAAGAACTAACGTGCGTGCGCGCGTGCACGTGTGACTGTAACTGAGGGTAAGACTATAGTGGCTCTGTCCTCTGTGTGCTAAGATACTTAAATATGGATTGACCTTTGACTTGCATTTGAAGCAGCGGGGTAGTATTTTGTGGGAGGGTAAACGATGGCAGGGGGTTCAGCTGCAGTGGGGTAGTATTTGATGGGAGGGTAAACGATGGCAGGCGGTTCAGCTGCTATAGACAATTATCCCCATCTTTGCCTGTGATCTACAGTCAGCGGTGCCAGCTCCAGCCTTGGTATTGTTTGGAATGTGAGAAGGCTGGCCTGAGTCCCAGACTAGACAAACTCCACTCTGGACAGGGTTAAGACATGCAGCCTCCAGAGCAGCGTGTGTGTGTGTGTGTGTGTGTGTGTGTGTGTGTGTGTGTGTGTGTGTGAGCATTAAAGTTTGCGACTTTGCGTGCATACAGTACATGTACAGCATACAGTATAGGCCTACAGTATGTGTATCAGACTTTATATCTTATATGAAAGAATGTGTGTGTGTGTGTGTGTGTGTGTGTGTGTGTGTGTGTGTGTATGTGTGTGTGTGTGTGCATGCATGTGTAGGTTGAACAAGCACCACTAGATCAGAGTTAAATCACCAAACCAGGACCACAACCACGTCCCGCCCTGGAGCATGAACCACCCACAGGACAGAAAGGGCCCTATCTCTCTCCATCCTGTGCCTCTAAAGAAAAACCCCATAAAACGTGTGGCTTTGACACTCCAGGTTAATCCATCACGAGAGATGAACGGCATGCAGAAAAAAACAGCTCTCTCCCCTCAACTCTAACCCGCACCGACAGAAGAAATGCTAAATAAATAACTGAGGTCATTCCTGGACGAGACATCAAGGCTTATAGCACAACTGGCTCGCATCCCAACGGCGGCGCAGAGAACAAAACAAGAGAAACAGAACTGACTATTAGTCATTTAAAATCCAGCCCGCGCTGTAACACGGGTCAAACTGTTTTATCTGTCACCCAATATCTCTCTAGCTCTTTCCATATCTTCCTTTTTTTCACCTTTAGTCACTTCCTCTCTCATCTGTTTTCTCGCTATATGCGGGCTGATTTCACGGCTCATTATTTATCATCTTACAGTTCGCCGATTCAAAGTGAATCTCTCATCCCTGCTGATTGTGATGGGGGGGGGGGGGGGTTGTTTTGCTTTTCATCCCTAGGAAGAGGAAGATGAAGAAATAACTCATTTTGTAACCTCAATAGCGAGCTCTCCAGCCCTGACTGGACAAAGGCACCGCTTACAATGCATCTGTCAGAGTTTGGTGGGTGGGAATACTGGCATACAACACGTACTGTTGCCAGTATTCGGGGCTTCCTATTAATAGGATTCAGATGGCATTTGTGGGTATTTGGAGAGGATTCAGATGGCATTTGTGGGTATTTGGAGAGGATTCAGATGGCATTTGTGGGTGGACAAAAACAACAATCTTTTGCATTCAGTAAATGTGAGCCTATTTGTCCTTGGACGATGCAAAAACGCTAATCCACGCCTTTGTTTTTTCTCGGCTTGACTACTGCAATGCACTCTTTTCAGGACTGCCTAAGAAAACAACGGACAGATTACAACTTGTCCAAAATGCAGCAGCTAGAGTTTTAACTAGAACTAAGATGAGAGAACATATTACTCCAGTTTTGGCATCACTGCACTGGCTTCCGGTTGTTTTTAGGATTGATTTTAAATTTATTTTACTTGTCTATAAAGCTCTCAATGGTCTCGCGCCCTCCTACCTACATGACTGCCTGCATAAATATGTCCCAAACCGGCCCCTAAGGTCTTCCACTGCTGGCCTGCTCGCTTTGCCTAGAGAGGTGGCAACTAGAAAATACGGGGAAGCAGCTTTTTGCTTCTACGGGCCGTCGGCATGGAACAAGCTCCCACTGTACATTCGTCAGGCAGCCTCTGTAGACATTTTTAAAGCTCAGCTCAAGACCCACCTCTACATTGCTTTTAAGTGATTTTTTATTTTTTTTGTTATTCATGTCCTCACTGTATTGTATTACTGCTTGTTTTTTATTGTCGTTTTTTAATGTCGTTGCCCTGCTTTATCTGTTCTTATCTTTGTACCACTGCCTTCTCCTGATTTGACACTGCGCTATTGTCCTATTGTTTTAAACTGCATGCCTGTTTTAATGCTGTTTTGTTTTGCTTTTGTTTTTATAATTTTTTCTGCTCTGTAAAGCACTTTGAGCTACATTTATGTATGAAAGGTGCTATATAAATAAAGTTTATTATTATTATTACATGTTACGCCTTTCATGTCTCAGATGTTGTCAGGATAGGACCTGTGACATGCTGATCCAGGGACAGTGCCTGACCACTAGCCCACACTGCTGCCATCAACTGAACAAGAAAATCAGAAATAACAAAGATGACATAAAAAGCTTAACATAGTGTTTCCCTCTTTCTCCCCCACTCCACACCAAAAACAGAAAAATAATGCATGTATGTTTTCTCTGTGATAGCTGTTCCTGGAAGGAAAACAGCTGTAAACGTTTTAGCGGCACGTTTTATATACAAGGCAAACTCTGTAGCCATCGAGGTGGAATCCTTTTCTGGAGAGTGGTGACACATTTTAATTTATCCTTCAACAAATATCATGCTTTGGTCTCCGTGACCTTGATTAAACCCTGATGCTATACAGAACTCTGAAGTTTGGAGCAATATGAGTAACAGCAGATACGAAACACTAATGTTTATCGACTGTTCCGCTTATCGACAACGATTATAAAACCAAAATACAAGGAAGATAAGGCCGGCTTCTATGGCCGAAAATAATTTCAAACTCGGCCATGATTAGTTGCAGTAGACTGCGATAACACCATTACTGGCTCGCTAACTGTGCAACCTCTTTGACTGTATTGTCTAGTATTTCACAATGCCTGAGCACTTGCAGTACTATCTCATATTTGGGTCATAATCACTCACCCATAGTACAGAGAGGCAGTGCCAGAGATATAGCCCCGAACCCCTTTTGGCAACACTACAAGCTTACAGTGCAGTTGAGCACACACACACACACACACACACACACACACACACACACACACACACACACACACACACACACACACACACACACACACACACACACACACACACACACACACACACACACACACACACACACACACACACACACACACACACACACACACACACACACACACACACACACACACACACACACACACACACACACACACACACAGTCCTAATGACTTCCACTTGCCTGCCCAGAACAATATTATTTATGCTCATTCCATTTAAGGGCAATGGTTTTAGCTTATACTGTACACAAGGACATATTTGAATGCCACTGTGGCCTAAAATACCCAAACATCAATTCCGACAGTGTATAATACGGTAAAGAAGTGGGCTTCACCTGAGTGACATACTGCAGAACACCATCATTTATAACGGCCACGGTAACCGGATGAAGAAAAATTTGAACCATTCCAGAGGTGAATATACTCAGGGGCACAACAAAACACCAATCTATCACAGGACATTCTCAATTTATTCCACAGATACAATTGTGTGTCCCAAGATGCAAGCAAGTGAAATTGTTTTCGGGTCAGATGTTATATAAGACTTGCACACCTAGCCAAATACACTTTATTTTTTGTATAATAATAATAATTAAAGCTAAATAGATCACGTTCAAAATGCAGTACACAGCAGTACACTCAGTAATGGGACTTGCGAGAACAAAATTGTCCAGAAATGTACTTTGTCATTCATTGAATCTCATCACACAGTACCTTGTATTGCTAAGTGCACCTTTCTGCCAAATATCAAGGCTTCCAGAGTGTAGTGAGCTAACGACTGCACTGAAATATGACTTCTGGCAGAGAAAAAAAAGTTCATAACAAAGTGAACTGCCATATCGACTGTGACAAAAACACTAAATGCCCCCTTTCCTGAAAATCAAGAACATTGACAAACAACGGGCTCTTTTTCACGTCCATGTGGAAATGCTATGGCATTGCTCAAGCTGTAATGCATTTCCTTATTCCCTTGACAGAAAACTCTGTTTCCCTTTCGCCTTTTCGAAGCTAGGTGCAAATGTGAGGCACACACAAAAGAGGATTTTCTGCAAACTGTTACTATAAGCAACCTTTGGCTATATATATATCCATGGTTTCACTTGTACAAATTATGGGGGTCAGGATTTTTTTTGTTATTCAGCTGAGCGTCCCCTAGCTTCTCTGCATCATCATGATTGTTGGTTTTAGGCTTGTGTTATCAGTTAAAATAAACTCTGATAGAGGAAGTCTCGCCTGAAATAGCTTGGTCTCTCCTTGGCTCCTATAAGCATGCTGTGTGGCCCTCTAATATCACTCAGCACAGACTGTAGTAATTATGCTCCGTCGCATTTGATATTTGATGATTTTATTGAGACGATTATTAAAGGCGGTCTCTCGCTACAATTGGAAGCATAGCGTCGGAATCATCGATACCTGGATTTGGCAAATATTCAATGTAACATCAAGTGGTTCCTCCCTGGCTGTGTAAAACATCCCATAAGGCCGTGCAGTGAGGCTGACAACTCTTACATCCGGTTATTTTAATTAAATTTATTTCATTTGAACTTACTTAGCCTCATGCTTCCTCTAAAAAAACTAATAAAAACAAAAGTTCTGAAAATGTTGTCCATAAATTCATTCATGAATCTGTTGACGCAAGAGACTCGATTGGTGCCAGGTGCGTGAGAGGCCTGATGATTACACCAGAGCCACAATCTGTGTCAGATTTTACGTGTCATGATGCGACTTTTCTGAGCCGTCCCAATTCATGTCACCTTTTGGACAAAACATTTACCTAACAAGGAATGTTCTAAATTGGTACAACTTTCCTTGCAAATGAGACACGGCCTCATTCACAATTTATCACCGTTGTGTAATTAAGCACACACATGGCTCACTGACAGTGAGCAAGGACATGGGGGATGGAAGGACGGAGAGTGGAGTTCATTGGGTAAACCCCTGTGTGTTTGTTTTGATCAGTACGGTCATGTTAAGTTAGAGGCAGAACAATGAGAATTTCACAGGGATAAGACAGCGCCGATAACTTCTTTCACTTTTCTCCTCCTGCTCAACAGCCGTTTGGCACGAGCCTTCGTTCTCAAGAAACACTGTTCTCAGCCACTCTCTACTGTCTCCACCACAAGGGAAATATGAAGATCTATTACTTTTACTCTTGTGTGCAGAAACACTATTTGGCTTGGAGACTTGGACTTGTCTGCCAAAGTCCGCATTGTCCTTGAAATATTGAAGACGTACGGTACTGTAGAGGGGTGTATGTAGCAGCATACAGTAGATGTAGAGTACATATATGCTTCAGAGTCACAAGCCATGTGTTCAATCATACACGCAAATCATTTCAGTAACCATTTCTTTAATTATCCCACAGAACATCTTGCCAACAAACTTCTCACGGCACTTTGAAAAGGGCCTGCTTGCTTCCCCCCCGCAACTAAATTCTCCCTGAGATCAGAGGCGATCTTCTTCGTCCAAGGCTCCACTGCATTGCAGGCCGGGCTGTGGAAGTAATCCTTGGACAAACAGAAGCCACCTTTGACTGAACAGGAATGTTATCAGGGACCATATACTCTTCCCTGGACCGAGGAAGGAAAGATTGCAGACTGCTTTACCAACAGCTGTTTGCTGGGACTTTCTCTCCCTAACTCTTCCCCCTCTCTCTACCCCCCACAGTGGTCTGAGCGGCCAGGCATGGGGGTGGGAGGTATCTGGTATGGTATCCTTTTGTGCGTTTCTTTCATCAGGGCTGGCTGGAGCAACATTAAGGCCAGCTTTCCCCCTTAGACAAGCAGTCAAGGCTTACGACGTGATTAAGACAGATAGACCGGCCAAGACACTTAATCTTCTGTCCAATGAAAAATGTTAACTGCATCCTGATGTTCTCTCCACACTCAGTAATTAGGCTGAATTATCACTGTGTGTTTAAGACTGCACTCTGAAATGCCTTTACCTTATTCCCTTCTGGTGCTGATGCGTTATCCACTTGTTATAAAGGCTATAGTGTCTTTAACGAATGATTGAACCCTACAAACCCTCCCGCGCACTCAGATCAGCCAACGCAGGGAAACTGGAAGTACCCTCACTAAAAACGCCGGGACAACGCTCCACACGTCCCAAACTCTTCTCCCTTCTGGCTCCAAAACTGTGGAATGCACTTCCCATTGCAGTCAGAACTGCAGCATCACTCCCAATCTTCCGCCGTAGCCTGAAAACCCACCTTTTCAGACTCCATCATGGCCCATAGCACTTACCCTAACCCCTTAGATAGCATTTCTGTTGGCTTAGATAGCATTTGACACAGACTTATAGCATGTTATGTAGACAGCACTATAATTGTATTGTATATAGTCATAGCACGCCATAGTACATATGTATAGCATAGTAGTAAATATGTATAGTTTATATGTATAGTGTATGTATAGTTTCATTATATAGATATTCCACTGTTACTTTCTTAGCTTACGCATGTTTCATGATAAATGCTTTTATGTGATGTATTACCATGCTTTTGTTCTTGCTTAAATGTAAGTCGCTCTGGATTAAGAGCGTCTGCTAAATGCCTAAATTGTAAATTGTAAATTGTTTAACAGTTATCTAATTTTGCTGGAAGGCACCAAAGATGCACCGACGAGGAAAACTCAAAATTGTTCAGTAATCGTTGTGAAACTTAAGGCTTGGATCACAATGTGATTCAGTTTTATCAAGCAAATGAAAAAGGCCTGTGGTCCCGTGAAGGATGCCAAAGTGTCAGCGAAGAGGCATGGTGATATTAATGGCGATGGCAGGCTCTTTCGCATGCTCCCATTTCTACGTCGGAGGGGAGGTTATTCTAGCCGTCTCATTAGTCAAAAGCGTCAGTCCACCGTCGCTGCCGTTCTGTTTTCATAGTATCACTTGGACTATCACAGATGGATGAGGTTCACTGAGTAAAGATAAAAAACGCTGTTATTTCACCCTTGGCCTTGGTTGACACATGGACCACTATTGGGAGCTGTACAGACCCAGGACTTTCCAAACTGTCCAATCAAACCAAATTCCTCTGAACTGTGTGCTGTGCAATATTGCCATCACTTAAAATATCACTGTAGAAAAGTTCTTAGTAAATACATCAATAATTGAGCCAGTGTATTGTAGGTATGAACAATTTCCACAGTGCCATATATTGAAGTCTACTAATTTACTTTATACTGTGCTATGCATACAGTATAGGTGATTCCTCACGAGTGCAAAACTTACTGTATGTCACCTCTCAAACTTTGACCATTTAAAAATCCTTCACCAGGAATGTTTTAGATAAACTCAATGATGTCCATTGATAAGATGATAGAACACAGATACTGTCCCGGAAATTCCTCCGCTGCAATATTTCATTTTGCATTCATACAAAATTCCGTTTAACTATGTGAGACTCTGAACTTTAGTTAAGAGACGTAACAGACGTTAACGTCCCTTACGTATTACTCTGCCTGGCTATAATTATAAACTCAATCAACCGTTGGTGGAAATATACTGTGACCAATGGCTGGCTAATTGATGAGGAATGTCAATTTCCTCCAAACATGAGGAGTGAAAAGTTTACACTTGCCCCGCAGATGAAAAACGCTCACAAGGCGTAGTAGCAGTATAGCCCCAAACAGTTTTGAGAAGGGCACTAATGAGCAGCAGAACTCAGCCTGCTAACGGTTATTGACTATGTTCAGGTCAATTAATCCCACAATTCCACAGTAATCCATCAAATCCATCAGACATCATGCAGGCATTTATTTGTGTCGTCTGAAGGCAACCTTTTCTTTCCCCCCCAGAGAAAAATAAACCATTATGTTTAAGCAATTAATCATAGATTGGAGACCCCTAATCTCATTTGAGAGAGACAATATTGTGGAACGCACGGACCAGGAGAAGCTGGTTCTGGGGTATGGTGAAGTTTGAGGTTTGTTTATTTGATTCATGTATTCATTTCAGAGAGATAGTCTCCGCTCATTTCGGAGACGCAGAGTCTCAAAGCTTAGAAAAGCAATTCTGCTGCCAAGCTGTATCTGTGATGACCTCACAATTTCTTAAGTCATTAACGTCACGTCACAGTAGAGCCACGATTTAGTATAGTCAACACCTTGGTGGCTCCACAAACACAACTAATAACAGAAATAAACTGCCCTATAATGGAGCAGTTATTTGAAACAAATTGCTTTTAAAACATAAAAAGGACATAGGACTCTACGTATATTATGTAGAGCTGGTTTTGGATATATACAATGTGTAAACAAGTCACGTCATTCTCCGTCTGTGGTTTGATCCACTCTATATTCTCCAGCTATATTCACAAGTCTTTTGACATGAGTAAATGAAGGGAGCATTTTCTCTCTCTTTCTTTTTCCCCTCCTCTCCCTGTGTGTCTCTGGGGGCTCTCTCTGACTTCCTGCCATTAAAGAGACAGCCCGCTGGAGAAAAGGGGGTGACTGACATATAACTACCACTGCTCTGACCGACGCTCTGTGGAACTCCACTGGACATCTGTGGAATTTAACTTTGGATTTGAACCGACACTGAACCGAATGGCTACACAGAGAACTGGAAAAAAAAGAAAGAAAGTATATTTATATTATGTCCAATGCAAGAAATTGAGCCAGAAGTCAAGAGAGACCATGTCCAATGTCCCTATACTGTAGATAGACTAGCAACTCAGAATGCTGAGGAGCTAGCTGCACACAGAGCTCAGTATAGTCTGTATATACAGTTACATAACAACACAGCATTGATAACATAAATTGTATATGGTTGTCTTGGTAATTCAGGCCACTGGATTATCAAAAGTGGATTTCTTGGCTATGTTCCGTTGATGTGTCCTCATCAATGTGACTCACTGCATCTTATCCATGGAATATCATAGCCCTTTAAAGCCTGATCACATCTTAGGCCTTTAAAAAAGGCTTTGTGGAAGAGCTATGTAGAAACACATCGATCACCGATCGGACACAGCAAACCCTGTCCGGTAATTGGGTGTGAGAATGTCATCCAGATAAAGCCAAGATCTATCTAGTGAAACCACAAACAAACGGCAACACTCAACAAGACCACACACCCTCAGAAAAGCAGATGCTGCATCTCAATAAACGCACTTCAACCGTAGCACATCAAGGAACTGACCCTCTCACGTGCACACAAAAATGTGTCTGCGTAAAACTTAAACTATACTATATGTTGTTATGAAGCATAATATTATTAATACATTTATTTCAATAGCGAAATCATGATGAACCAAAACACAACATATTTTCGTTAAGAGATAATTGTTATTCATTCATTCAAGTCTGGAGAAATGGATACAATACAACTGAACATCTGAACAATACTGAAAGTTAATACCAAAGTTTACAAACTCTTGCCTGCATTCCCTTATATAATAAAAATTACTAACCACCAAGACCGATTTTTACAGGAATAAGACCACCGACACGCTTGCGCTATATTTTGCGTCGGGACACACACCTGCACGCAGAAGAATGAATCGGGCATGAGGTGGCCATTGGGGGACCGACCCCAGCTTACCTTTTGCAGCCATTGGGTGTAGTTCTCCATGATGTGCTCCAGCTGCTGGATGCGCTGGCTGGGGAAGTCTGTCTGTTCCAGTGGCGGGGCGTCCCTCTGGAGAGCGTTGGCGTTATACTGGGTAGTGCCACCGCCGCCGGCTTTCGCCTCCCGACAGTTCCCTCCTCCGTTCCCCTCTCCCTCAGGTAGGATAAATGTGTATGTACACTGGCCGTGCTGGATCTTATGGTACTGTCTTTTACTATTATTGCTCCCAGCATTACTACTACTACTACTACCACTACTACCACTACCACTACTACTACTACCACTACTACCACCACTACTACCACTACTACCACCACTACTACCACCACTACCACTGCTGCTACTGCTGCTGCTGGCGCCTCCCGTACTGCCACCTGTGCCACTCTGTCCCGTGCTGCCGGCGTTCTCCGTGGCTCTCCTCTGCTCTCCGACTCCACAGCTCACTATCACCAGAAGGGCTGCCAGCGAGAGCAAGTGGCAGGCCAGCTTGTGCCACAACATCATACCAGACCTGCGGCTGAGAGATGAGCCGAGAGATGTGGAAGTTCTCGTCAGTGTCTTCTGACTGCCGTCTAGTAGTTTTTTTTGCTGGTGGTTACTGGTTGGGGATGAGAAATCGGTGAGGAACACCGTCCATGCTTATGCAGGACCTCCAGAGGGGAAAAGGTCTGCCGAGCATAGTCACTGGTTTCTCTTTAATTCCCCAGATCTGTCACACACACACAAACAAAGGCAGGCATATGTGGTTCTGAGTAGTCTGTCCACTCCAGAAGTCCTTCAGAAGTCCATCCTGGCAGTGAAAGTTGCGCGCACACACACACACACCCACCCCCCCACACACACACACACACACACACACTCACACACACACACACACACACACACACGTGGTATGACAGCTCGCTCAGTCCTAACAGAAGGTCTCGGTCATCTCCGCAGTAGACATCATATCACATCCAGACACAGACTGTGTTTGTATTCGCCTTGTCAGTCTATTTGATTAAATATCAGCGCCTGGTGTGTGGGTTGTGTCGTCAGACCTCCCCTGGTCTCTCTCTCTCTCTCTGCCTTGACTTTCTCCTCTCTGCTCTGTGACTGAGCGCGTGGAGAGAGTGAGAGACGCGCTGTGAGTGAGGAACAGCTCCAAGCTTCCAGCACACTCTTGAGCCTGCCCCTCACTATGCCTATGTGGAGGAATGTGCATGTGTGACTGTGTGTGTGTGTGTGTGTGTGACTGTGTGTGTGTGTGTGTGTGTGTGTGACTGTGTGTGTGTGTGTGTGTGTGTGTGTGTGTGTGTGTGTGTGTGTGTGTGTGTGTGTGAGAGAGCATGTGCGTGCGTGAGTGCGTACGATGTGTGTCTAAGGACGAGCTTGTGTGTGTTTCTGCATGTTCATATGTGTGCGTGTGCCGCTGTGCATTTGTGTGTGTGTGTGTGTGTGTGTGTGTGTGTGTGTGAGCCAGGCAGAGAGGGTCCCCGGCACACAGAGGATGTGCTCAGACTGTGAGGATCGGTTTACAGACGCTCTGACCCAGGCTTATGTGGTAGTTCTGCCCTTTTGTGCATGTCTGTTCATATGTGTGTGTGTGCGTGTATGTATGCGTGCGTGTGCGTGCATGTGAGTGTGTGCATGCATGTGTGTGTGAGTGAGTGTGCGTGTGTGTGAGAGAGAGAGAGAGAGAGAGAGCGAGAGAGAGAGCATGTGCCTGGAATTAAGTGCTCAATGTCATATACTTTCACTTGCTTCTCTCAGGACACCTGTCCGACTGTAAGTGTGTTTTCGCTCTGCATTCAGTAATGGGGCAGCATGCAGTATTCCTCTCTCTCATGCCCTGCATATGCACCGAGACAGATTCCTCTGTCGATATGGCGCCTGGTGCGCGTGTGGACGCACACGATACAGGGACATGAAGGCATGTGCATGCACCACCCCCTGCTACTGGGCCAGAAAGCTTACGAGGAAAGGTCGCCAATGTCATTTTCTCTACCAAATCCAACCGGCAGATTCATCACACTGGGTGGCAAACTGCTGCCGAAACAATGGTGGAATACATTGGAGCTGAGTGGACAAGCATATAATGATTGAGACCTTTATAAAATACTCGGTTCAGGAAAATAAAAGAAGACATAGAACACATTATTGTCTGCTGTGTTGGTTTTCGATATGTACACTGTTTTTATAGAGGTATCTAAAGAGCACAAAGTATGTTTCTGAAGTGCCAAGTATCACCAGACTGTCCACCGTGTCCGGTATCGTTTCTGTCTCGTGATACCTCAGAGACAGAAACGAATTATTTACTGTGCACATCGAAAAGCAAAATGATTAGAAAACAACCTGTGATATGTCTTCTTTAATTGTCCTGAACTGATTATATGACAAAGGTCTTAATGGTTCATAAATAGTGTTGTTTTTGCTGATGGTTAGTGGTTGGGGATGAGAAATCGGTGAGGACCAACGTAGGCCTACATGCATATTGTTTAAGCATGAAAAATCTAATTAAACTCTGAGAATGTACAACTTCTCTGGATTTACTTTTGAAGAGCACGTAAGAGCTACTAAAGGCAATGTCACTGGAATGAAAACAAAAGAAAATACATCCAATTGTAAGCAGATAGAGGGGGAATGTGGCCAGTGGAGGAAGAGCAGAGAGTGAATACATCAGAGCAGGTCCTCCGGTCAAACATCGATAAGTCCTTAAGCCTCATTCATACTTTGTCACACAACAGTGTTGTCCGTTGACCAAAGCTCACATTCTCACAAACAAACACATCACGTGAGCTTCTATTTTACTACCTGATCTCCATCTGACCTCCACTAGACCTACTACCTGCAATCTTGACCCCATCCCTCAAACCCCCCCCTCAAATCTTCCTTGACCATCGTACACCTGATCTTCTCCCCTTCATCACCTCCTTCATCAACACTTTGGTATAACCTCAGGCTGGTTCCCATCTGCCTTCAAGTCAGCCAGAGTAACGCCGCTCCTCAACAAACCAACTCTTGACGCCTCAAGAGTGTATTAAAAAGGACTAAAGCAAAATCTGAATTTACTATTAAAATTCAAACTAAGACTGAGACAAAATTACTAAAAGACTAAAGTTTTAGATATTTAATCGACTGAGAGTATATTAAGAGTTAGGGTTAGGTTTAGGCATAGTACTGAGGTTATAGGGTATAGGTTTAGACATAGTTGCAAAAACGAGAACTGTCAATCACAGCGACTACTGGCCAATCACAGCGGGGCTTTCCTAGAACTGCGGTGGGATCCACAATAACGCCTCTCTGACGATCCAACTCCACCCTGCCAATCAGCCCTATAGTAGCCGCCATGTTAGGCAGGGTGGGAGAGGGCCGTCGCTCCTCTATTTCTGGCGTGCGACACGGCCGTGCGACGGAGCATGAATTAATTTAAGCTGCATAATGAGGCATTCAATGTGCTTTGAAATGCCTCATTCAGAGTCAGGAGAGACAGGCAGCCAGCCTATTTCTGGCAAAAGGTTTGATCACTCCATATTCCAGCCTACCCAAGTGTGTGCGTGTGTGTGTGTGTGTGTGTGTGTGTGTGTGTGTGTGTGTGTGTGTGTGTGTGTGTGTGTGTGTGTGTGTGTGTCTTTGAGATAGGGTGATGTGTTTGTGACACATGTGTGTATATATTATAGTCAACAGTTATACTATGATGCAGTAACATTGTCTGTATTTAACTCTGAGAGTGCACAGATTGACTCATGTGGGTCTAATTTTAACATGAATGCATACAGTGCACATGCGTATATTATGGGCCTGTGTAATGCGCACACACATCTGTCTGTGTGGGCATGCCTACAGCGTGCGTGCGTGTGTGCATGCGTGCGTTTGTACGTCGTTGGTGTGTGCATTTGATGGACGGTGTGTATTCAGTGATAGCGGCGGGCCCGCCACGTAAGAAAGGGGGGGTTGGAATTAATGCACAGAGGAGACCCTAGATAACAAACCCCCAGAATAACCCAGCCTACCCAAGACACAAAGCATGCGCAAACATTTCTGGGAGAGCTTGTCTCTGGTTGACGCACAAGTTTGTTGGTGTCCTAAAATATGGGCGCCGGTTGCCGTGTCCAAGGGAAACCGAGAGGCGAGATAATCGCATGTGTTGTTGGGGCGGCTGTGAGGGTAAGATCAAAGTTTTAAACACTTTCAATGTGGTGTCCCTATTTTGGGCAAAAAATGTTTTACTGTTAAAAAAATAAATATATATTGCAAACTTTGTAATCTACACCACGCTCACAACACATCAAAAGGCCATCTGTTGTTGTAGATCAGCTATTTTCACTATTTTGTCATATAGGGCTTTAGTGGTTAAGTACATTTAGTGATATTTCTTTGTTAAAATAAGTGTTAAATTGCTCTATTCCAACAGTAATCATTGATATAGATTTTTTCAGTAAGAGAATATTCATGTAGAGGTTGAGATACCACTTGTATCCAAGTTAATGTGGAGAGACCTCCACATACTCCTGTATTGGATGAAATTGCTATCCCGAAAGTTAATATTCTCTTTACTAACGAACTGAGACGGGGCGAACCCTGTCACTGAACAATACTCAATAGCAAGGATTACAGAACCCTGTCACTGAACAATACTCAATAGCAAGGATTACAGAACCCTGTCACTGAACAATACTCAATAGCAAGGATTACAGAACCCTGTCACTGAACAATACTCAATAGCAAGGATTACAGAACCCTGTCACTGAACAATACTCAATAGCAAGGATTACAGAACCCTGTCACTGAACAATACTCAATAGCAAGGATTACAGAACCCTGTCACTGAACAATACTCAATAGCAAGGATTACAGAACCCTGTCTCTGAACAATACTCAATAGCAAGGATTACAGAACCCTGTCACTGAACAATACTCAATAGCAAGGATTACAGAACCCTGTCACTGAACAATACTCAATAGCAAGGATTACAGAACCCTGTCACTGAACAATACTCAATAGCAAGGATTACAGAACCCTGTCACTGAACAATACTCAATAGCAAGGATTACAGAACCCTGTCACTGAACAATACTCAATAGCAAGGATTACAGAACCCTGTCACTGAACAATACTCAATAGCAAGGATTACAGAACCCTGTCACTGAACAAAACTCAATAGCAAGGATTACAGAACCCTGTCTCTGAACAATACTCAATAGAACCCTGTCACTGAACAATACTCAATAGAACCCTGTCACTGAACAATACTCAATATAACCCTGTCACTGAACAATACTCAATAGAACCCTGTCACTGAACAATACTCAATAGAACCCTGTCACTGAACAATACTCAATAGCAAGGATTACAGAATATAGTGCTTTAACTTTTCTTTTTCACATCATATTTAAATATGATGTCATAAAATATACAGTAGGCCTACCCTACAGTATATAGGCTAAATTCTGCAAAGTTATGTAAAAAGCTTTAGGCTGTGCGCTTCGCGTACAATGAAGTTAGCATAGGGATGTATACAGATTACAGATCATGCGCGAGGCTTGGGAGCAGAGTGCGAGCACATGTTTCTTATCAAAATATGTTTGGAAGAACACTATATTTTGCAACGATCAAAAATGACTTCCTTTGTATTTTGGTGTGTTTTGGCCCGCGCCGAACACTCGCTTTGACAACAAGCAGCCCCGCCGGCGGCGCGGTTGTAAATCCACGGGAGGAAACACACACAAGCTGTTCATATTTACGCGTTCTTAATATTGAGCTGTCTAATCTCAGATCCAAATTCTCACCGGAGTGTAAACATTCAATTTATCAGGAAAACGACACACTTGAGGCTATAAGAGGCTATAGTAACTATTTTTATTGTTATTTTTTGTATACTTCTGGTATCCCTTTTTCCATGATTTTACCGCACACAGTAAAACCAATGTAAATTTATCAATTTGAGTTAAACGCTAAAGTTATAACGGGTTAAAAGAGTTATGCAACTTCGAGAATAATGTTATTTTAAATCAAAGTAGAGTATGTTAATTCAATATAACCCAACACACAAGTACGATGGTTGAATGTGCTGCTCTCCTATTGAGACATTTAGATGCTGTGGTAGGTCTGCACCACTACTGGTTGACATGGGGGGGGGGGCGGTACTGCCCGAAACAACTAGGCCTTTTACATGGGCTCAGCTGTAACAATTTCAGCACTTTCATCATGGTGGAGCCGCGTTCGATTTCCCACGTAGGACATGAAAGGCACAGAGTGCAGCTTTAACCTGTAAGTGTGTGTAGTGAGTGCTGTGGCACCATAAAGACCAGTGGTGCCGCAGAATACTTAAAGATGGAGTGCCGTGATTTTCTTCCACCTTACAACATGATCATCAGGTATTTAAAAAAAATATATATATAAGTATTTGTTGATATATGAAATATTTGTTGTGTTTCAGCCTCCAGGAAGAAACCCTAAATTCAAAGGGAAGACATCATTTCACACACCAAGGGGTCTAATTAAGTAAAAAATACAAATCACAGCACATCTTTAAAATATATTTGGAATGTATGAATGTCACTTCAGTTTAACCACGCGTAGATCCTATATACTTAGTAAAATGCTGAATGTTCCCTCCAGAATATGGATGCTTGGGTTCAAGTGGTTAAATTCCTTCCTGTTCTGTTCTTTAACTACATAGAAGTGTCTATTTGTATGTCTCTAAATGTTTTGATGAATTGAACAATGTGGACCCTGTTGTAAACAAGCGCAATGCTTAATTAGGTCGTCCACTCACAGTTAACAGTCTTTGTATTGAGTTTGTGCTTGTAATGTACTGTAATTCTACAAACTGTTAATAAATATTTCAATCAATCAATCAATCAATCAAAATATCAATTTATACATTTATTTTCAACCTGTCCTAATCTAAACAGATATAAGTTTTCCTTGTGACATACTGCATCTCAGTGGGAACGATGCTATAAAGACGCTATAAAGAACAAATGTAATTCAGGCGTACCATGGAGGACAAAAAGGTTATTTACAGGGGTGCCCTGAGCCAAAAAGGTTAGAGAACCACTGGGTACATCCACTAGTACAGCCCCCACGTTGAGTCAGATATGTTAACGCGGGAGTGAGGAGCCCAGTATGGGCCATGTCTCTTGTTGTGAGTGGCCTGGAGGCAGCCGGCATGCATGGGAATCTGTCTCATGTTTCACTTGTGAAATGATTAGATGGACGTTTTGTTTAATTCAACATCAATCCAGACTGCCACTGGTCTTCTGCAGCATGTGATATACAGTTCAATGGATGTGGGAATGGAGGAAGTGAGATCCAGGCCATCTTCAACCGCTTATCCATAGTCGGGTCGCGGGGGCAATAGCTCCAGCAGAGAGCTCCAGACTTCCCTCTCCAGAGCAACATTAGTAAGTGCATTCTGGGGGATCTTGAGGCGATCCAAGGTCATTTTGGAGACATAAGTGAGATGGGCTCTTTGGGCGGTGGCGGTGCTGCGCCTTTTGAAATCTTCCTCTTAACCCTTGGACTACCAGTCCCAATTTTTTTGTTTGGGTAACAAATTGGCATATTTTTAATTCATCGTTTTAACATACAAGAAAGATCTGGTGGATTGAAGAGATGTTTTTTTTTTTTTCATTCATTGCAAATGTATTCTCTCGATTCGCCACCAGATGGCGGGAAAGCACCATTATGCTGATTTTGGCTAAAATAGACGGATCTTCCTAAGTCACTTCCGGTTGAACGATCAACAACATCCTGTAGTATTTTGACCCTAGTCAATAGCTTGGCTGGTCCGGATTGCTAAGCTAATGCTATATTTTTCATAACTAAGTCAAATTAACCTCAAATCAACCCCAAAAGATCGCAAAATATCACATTTTTTACAGCGACGCACATAGAGACGGCGCGCGTGCACGATAGCGCACGATCACGCGGATTTCGGCCGTTTTTTGGTAAATTACATCCAAGTAATTAGTGATATTAGCGAAAAAATATAAATTTTTGCTCTTTTGACCCCGCGATAACTGATATTGATTGTCATTCCGTTTTTTCCGTTAACGGGAGGTTTAGATTTTTCGATTAATTCCGTTTTTTCCGTGAATTGTAGGCCAAGGGTTAAGTACTCTATATTTAGTTGACCGGGGCTCTATCTAGGTTTGCTATTTTATTCCCTCAACACCACATTTCTTTGGTGCCACAATGCGTCACACTGTGAGTGTAGATCTGCTATTGTTTTGCGGAATGTTCTCCGCCTGAATAGGGACTAGGTTCATGTGGTTAAGCATACTGTTCTACAACTCATTTTGCAAGACGGTACTCTGATTAATACACAACAAAGTTATTGCTTTGTAAAATAAAAAATTATAACAATCCCATTGGATCATTCTAAATGGTAAATGGTGCATTTATATAGTGCCTTTATCCAAGGCGTTTACAGAGATTGTGCATTACATTCACCCATTCACACACCGACACACACCATGCAAGGCACCCACCTGCATATCGAGAGCAATTAGGCGTTCAGAGTCTTGCTCAAGGACACCTCGACAATAACTCTGGGGGAGCCCGGGTTTGAACTGGGAACCTTACCCTAAGGCTTTTTTTTATTGATTGAAATATTTATTAACAGTTTGCAGAATTACAGTACATTTCAAGCACAAACTCAATACAAAGACTGTTACCTGTGAGTGGACGACCCAATTAATCATTACACTTGTTTACAAGAGGGTCCACCATGTTCAATTCATCAAAACATTTAGAGACGTACAAATAGACACTTCTATATAGTAAAAGAACAGAACAGGAATTCATCATAAAGGAAGCAAAAAGGGAAAAGAATATTATATATATATAGAATATTATACAGTGAGGGGAAAAAGGGGGGGGGATTCAGATTTTACGGGGGCCAGTTTCGAATTGCAGCCGTCCGTAGGTGCCCTTTGAGAGCGGTTTTGAAGGAGTCAAGGGATTCACATGTCTTAATGACTGTTGGTAGGGCGTTCCACATTTTGGTGGCATAGGAGCGAAAATAATTTAGTCCCTTGTTTGTGCCGAATCTGGGCACTGCCGCCCACTTCTTTAAAAGAAAAAAAGCTAATGAAACAGGAATGCTGTAATAGTGAGAATGAATGCTCTTGGTGCTTATAAAAGCAACTGACTGGTTCATTTTAGTTTTCCCAGAAGCAGAAAAAGGAGGCAAACTCAGGATTATAAATGTAGTTGTCACAGATAGTGAAAAGGGAACGAAAGGAGTTCTGTTTGAGTCCACCGGTAGAGCTCAGCAACACATTCAGACCTGCTTCAATAGATTCAGCACCCTCTGTGTTTACCCTTCCCTTTTAACAAGGACACTTTTGAATTCATTACATGGTTGCGCAATACACTTGGAGCGCTGATGGCACGGTTACACACAGACTGCACACACACTTTTCAAACCTTTAATCGGCACTGCTCGTCAGTGATTGTGAGTGAGCATTTTCTCACACTAGAAACGCGCACGCACGCACGCACGCACGCACGCACGCACACACACACACACACACACACACACACACACACACACACACACACACACACACACACACACACACACACACACACACACACACACACACACACACACACACACACACACACACACACACACACACTTACTTGTATATTAGCCTCCTATACTTGTGAAGACTTCAACATTTTAGAACAGGATTGAAAATAGCAGTTCAGTCAGACAACTCAAGGAGGATGTAATATATATTTATTGAATATAAGATAATCAATGCAATATATTTATTATGGTTTGGCGATGTATTGGATCTGCTTTTTAGGTACTCAGGTCAAGCGCATCAGTCCCAACCATAGGGACTCTGAATCCCCCGTACCTAAACAGCAGATCCAAAACGACAGGTGGTAGCTGGGGTGGAGGTGGGTGAGCACTTGTATACAGCAGCACGGGTATACAGTATAGCAGCAGCAGCAGCAGAATTGAGCGCAGGATGTATGACAGCAGCACGCTGATACAACAGCAGCAGCAGCAGAATTGAGCGCAGGATGTATATGACAGCAGCACGCTGATACAACAGCAGTAAGCAAGCAGAATTGAGCGCAGGTTGTATGACAGCAGCATGCTGATACAACAGCAGTAAGCAAGCAGAATTGAGCGCAGGTTGTATGACAGCAGCACACTGATACAACAGCAGTAAGCAAGCAAGAAGGCAGAGGAATGCAAACCTCTGGTTCAAGTAGCCGGTATGAGATGGGGTGAGCGTGTGATTGGCTGAGTGAATCATGTGGATGAGAGCCTGATGCTGCGGTGGCCCAATTAACGGCCGGCGCGCTGACTGAGGTTCCCTGACTGAACTTGCTCTGCGCATGTCTACGACAGGCGCAAATGCTCATAACATTTGCCAAAATCTGCCAAAGGTCTAAAAGCTACAATCTACTAAAATTTTTATGCGTTTGTTACATCACCGCACAACTAACTATGAAATAGGAACAAGTCTTACCCAGCTCCTAAACCTAACCTCTAAATGCTGAATCATAACCCTATAACCTCAACCTGAATCATTTCCTAATTGTAAGCCTAACTTTGTTGTTTTTTTACCATAAAAACATCCATTTATCATGTGAGGACCAAGAAAATGGTCCTCAAAATGTCTACTATACTTGTGAGGACATACAGTGCTAACAAGTCTGGTAATACAAATAACACACACACACACACACACACACACACACACACACACACACACACACACACACACACACACACACACACACACACACACACACACACACACACACACACACACACACACACACACACACACACACACACACACACACACACACACACAGAGAGTCGGGATTATGTTGATCTAGTGCCAACATCTCATGCCATTGAGTCATCAACAGAGAGACCAATTTGCCAGTGCTAATACGGGTCACTCCAGGCTATTGTTGTGCCATTTTGAGTCCCGGGCGGACCTGTCATATTCTGAGCTCCTTCTGAAAGAGCCATGCATGTCCATTCTGTACGAGGCCTCCCAGGGGATCTTTAATCACACACACACACAATAGCCTTGTTAGCATGTCTGTGAGTGATGACTTCACTTTTCACGCTTGACGGTACAGAGGTGAGAGTTAAGGAGTTACTCTTTGTGTGTGTGTGTGTGTGTGTGTGTGTGTGTGTGTGTGTGTGTGTGTGTGTGTGTGTGTGTGTGTGACTGTGTGTGTGCGTGCGTGCGTGCGTGCTTGGACCGGGGTTTTCACTTTCATAAGGCCCGCAGACAGAATGGACGTGCTGAAGTGCATGTGTGTAATTGCTTAAATTAAACTCTGGCGTTTCCTGCTGTCGCACACCAGCAAACAAACAGCACTTCTACAAGCTCACGACACATCGCATTGTGAGCTTGTAGATCACCTATTTGAGGTGGGCAGCGTACTGTAGTATAAATGGGGCTCAAGGCATTGCGCAGTAAACCAACAGCCTAAGCCTTTGAGGTGGCTCCACCAATGACTGGAATAAGCCTATAGAGTAATAAGCTCACAGTGTAAAGCCCATGTCCAGAGGTCCTTGAGGCAACAAATACCACGGCCCAATCTCCTCAACGGATTTCCTTTGCCCAGGAGAAACATAAAAGGATTTAGGATAGAAGCACAGACTCAAGTAGTGAGCGCAGAGTAAAATCAACAAAGGCGTTGGTAGAGCCTCAGTCTTGTTATGCTTAGGCTTTTCTGTGGAATTGGAGAGAGATATTAAGTTCTGATCCCATTATAGGGCTGGTCCAGACAGGAAAGGTACTTATGACCACATTGACCATGGTGTCGCTGTTTGTCAATATACGCAAACATTCTATTGCCTATACATATGCTTACTTTATACAAAAATAACTACAAGAGTTTGTAGATTCACCATGTGACACGAATCCACAAAGTATAAATCAGGTATACGTGATTTACTGGTTAACATCATGACCACACACACGCATGCCCACATAGACACATCATGCGTCTCATCTTGCAACCCAACACACCTTGGTCTAATGTGTGCACGGCGGCAGCAGATGACTTGATGGATGCTCAAAGCATTGCAGCATGGCACATCATGGCTGCCTGGGACCATGATGTCATCAGGGGAAAGACGGGTGGTGGAGTGACACCCCAGAGCCATTAGCGCAAGGCGGCTGCCATTCCTCATTACACCCCCCCCCCCCCCCCCCCCCCCATCCCTGGGGCTTGTGGGGGCCCAGCCCACCACAGACAGGAACTGGGCTCTGTCGCCTGTCATCCCAAACCCTCTCTAGCCCCGGTTCAGTCGTCCCCCCATACAGAGACAAACATCAGGTCAGGTTGAGATCGAATATAAAAAGTGGCTGTTGTAAATGTAACTCTATTTCAGCTGCTGACTGAAGGGCGATTTCCTCTTCCGGTACTTTGCGCTGCTAAAAATGGGTCACGAACAGAGCGAAGTAAAGTTCAGGAATAAGAGAATGTACCGTTCTCTGGGAAGCCACACTATGGAGACGGAGGGAGTATTTTATGATCCGCGTCTTTTACGGCTTCACCCAGCAGATGGCTGCTCAGATGGCAGTTATAGGGAGCTGTTAGTGTCTAGCTCTGGGACACTTCAACATGTAGACTATAGTTGAGCCGTGGCTCAAACTGGTTATCTTCCTTTCCCAGACGGACCCTCTACCCACTAAGCTACGCCTACTACCCTCAGTAGGCTAATATTGGATTGGTACTGCATAGAGCGCCAAAGTCATGACGTCACTCGCTCAAGTTTTTTCTCTATGGAGAATAACATTGGGTCATCTTAAGAATTGTGGTCCAAAAATAAACGAACCGTCTCTGCGATGTTGTCGGGGAGGTGTGTCTCTATAGTTTATGACAGTCAGTCACTCATACAGTATTTGATACAGTCTGTTTCTAGCGAAAACTATTAAAATTCGGCAGCAATAACATCACAGCGTCTTCTCACAGTCAGTTGATTCTTCATATCCATATGAGTGAAACCGCTGGGATGATTTGTTTATTTTTCAAACCCAGTTCTTATATGAGGCGATCTAAAATACCCTCATGGAGTATGGGGATTATAATACAAATAAAATAGTAGAGGAACCCTGGGAACAGTGCCCTCTGTGTGCTCTATAGTGCTATGGTACTAAGGTCTAAGAGAGCAGACAAAGCATTTGAAAATAAATGGAAAACGGAAATGCGGTCCAAAGGATAGACGAAGAAGGTTTAATGGAAGCGTGGGTGATGCATTTAAACTGCCAGACCTCTTAAAGCTTCTGCGGTTCAGATCCTATATTTATCTTGCCCCTGTACGGGGCATCATAGAAAAGCAATGCTGAAAGCTCCAACATGTTTTATTTATTATTTGTTCCTGGGTTGCTCTGTACTGCAATGCAGTGTTGCCATGTCATGGGCTCAAGCTCATTCGTCTATCTATTCAAATCACATCTCTTCACAAACTTTGGGCAACCCATTGTTGCCCAAAATCACTCTGATCAAATCTGTCATGGTGCAGTTTATTTGACGCAACGTGAGCTCTGATTTTAATTTGCAATCAACAGCTTGACTGACCCCGTGTGCAAACAAACGTGTAAACAAAGAACATGAGCTGTGCTGCTTCGTTGCTTGTTGCAGGGCTCAGAGGAGGACGTTGGCTGGACACAGACGTATATCTGCTGCCCGACTGGATATCATACTGTGTGTGTCTTCGTCTTCGGTTTCTGAGGTAGAGCTGAGTAAATACAATGCACAGACAAGCACACGCACACACCAGGAGGTTCAATGGAGTGTGAGAGGACAATCACTGCACTTCCTGAGGCTGATTGGATACTGATAAACATATTTATATCACCCGACACCTGTAGTCTACTGGCTCCTGTAATCTCCTCCGCATGTGGCTTCTTTTATTTTATAAATCCTATTTTTAAATTCTTTGGCATTTTATACGTAATTGTACAGATGTTGCACAACAAAAATAGTCAATCTACACATTGTGTCAACCTAACCTCTAAATGCCAAATCCTAACCCAAATCTGAATCTTTTCCAAAACATAAGTTAGGTCTAACTCCCCCCTCCTCCCTGCCCGCGCGCGCACACACACACACACACACACACACACACACACACACACACACACACACACACACACACACACACACACACACACACACACACACACACACACACACACACACACACACACACACACACACACACACACACACACACAGTCACACACACACACACACACACACACACACACACACAAATTGAGCCTGGTTTGGAGGTACAGTATAAATACCAATTGACTTGGTTCAGTGAGAAGAGGACCCTTATGCCCACGGTGGCATTCCTGAGCACTGAGATAATGTGGTCTTTGTACGTCCACTGGCCTCCCCTAGCTGTCACCTCAGAGAGTGTGACGTTTTTCTACTTTAAGACATAGAGATAGCTGCCACCTGGTAGGAGCTAACGACTGCTTCTGTCACCATGCCGCTTACTACAGTTCATGCCGTGTCAGTCTGTGGCAGAGTTGTCCTTGGATCACTCCATTAAGATTAAAGATTGTTCTTGCACAGAAACATGCTTTCTTATACAGTATCATAATTCTTCTCCCGTCTTGCATCACCCTGCCTCTCATCGATTCACATGAGATTGATTGCCACGATTGCGTTCGAGCACGTCGATTCTACCATAACGTTATTGAACGCCGCAACCCTATCCGCCGCGGGGAGCGAGATAGCAATGTGGTTTTAACCCATTCTGACCGGGCACCCATTTTGGTGTCGGCATCATGTTATGCTTTAGCTATTGAAAAATAGCAGATCTACAAGCTCATATCGCGCCACCGAGTGGCGCGATACGAGCTTGTAGGTCTGCTATTTTTTGAAAAATCGAAGAACGACTGACATTTTTAGAATCTGATCTCGGGTCAGAATGGGTTAATCAGACCAGTGTGTGTCCAGTGGAAAACCTCGTATGAATCTGATCTCAGGTCAGAATGGGTTAATTAGCTCTAACTCATTTAGCCGGGGCTACTTGGACCACCGTTTGACATCAGTCACGGCGCGACGTGGCCCGAAGTCACTTTGTCGGCATCGTGCATCAAGACGGGACAGCGTTAGTCAGTCGAAGCTAGATCTTCTTACTTGTCCCGCTAATTTCATCACTGGCAGGCAATGTTTGCGCTCTCCCATCGTAATGCGCTGCCATTTGTCATGTTGTGTTTTCTTCTTGTGGTAATGGGGCCGCTCGGAGCCCAACATGGGAAAACGAGCATGACATCAGCTTCTCTGAAACCGTAGCACGTATCAAGCCAGAGTGGGTGTGTGTCTGTGTGCCTTTGGATGAGATCACAGTTGCGAGAGAAATAAGTCCACCTATGACTCCCTTGTCTCTTGTCTGGCCAATCAGTGAGTCCCAGCAGGCGTCGCCACAGTTCACCCTTCTCCTCTGGTGTTCAATGACTCGCGCACAAAGGTGGTGAGACGGCGCTGAAAAGGGACGTCACACACAATTTCCTATAAAGAGCGCTCGTGTGTGTTTTAAAGTGTTTTCTGTCTTTTGTGTTTCTCTGCATCTTGGCGCTGTCTGTAGGTCGTTGTGTTTTCTTTTTTTGGGGGGGGGGGGAATGATGCATGGTGGTGGACCAGAATGCAGAGAGACGAATGAAGACGGGCTCTGGTAAAAACCTCCAGCTTTACAGTATCTCTGCCCACTCCCGTAATAAATGAGGGGTGGAGGACGGTGGATCTGATAAAGAGGCCCCACGGTGAACAAGGCCTGGGCCTGTCTGCGTCTCCTGGCTGTCCACCCCACCCACCCAACACCTACGATCGGGGGGGTTTGTTTGCAATATCATGAAGTATGATCCAGCCGACATCAGACAGAGCCGGGTTTTGTCGATTCTGTCACCATGGTAATCCTTTAATGGACCCGGGGTTAGTTTCCTGCGAGCTACAAGAATGCTCACTATGTTTTCTCCGTGTCAGGTGGAGAAAGACCGCGGTAGAAGATGAATCTCTAACGATAGTGCACTTGATGTAACATCCATCTAGCACAGATTCACAACGTGCTGCTATCTCTGAGAAGTGATATGAAAACGTATACTGCATGCTTACATTCAGCAAAGACAAACATATCTGTATCTTAATTGTTTCATGTTTTGGATTATAGCCAAAATGGCTCTGAGGTGCGTTGAAAGCTGCTGTTCTTAGTGATAATTGAATGTTTCTGAAGCCTGTAAAATATATCAGTTTATGACACCACCATGTCAGTCCCCTTTAAATACAATATTTCTATTCAAAACAGCTTATATATAGCACCAGATAGTTCTGCAGTTGTACATAATGAAACATTTAAAACCAAACTTAGCATAAAGTCTACCTGGGGCATTATTGTCACAATATGGCTAGGAGTTCACTTTACTAAATTATGTGCCTCATGTATGGTGGTTGTAATTGCAAGCAGAATCGCCCATTTTCATATAGAACTCTTATCTCACCAAATAAACAAATACACTACATTAGCAACACTGCATGAATAAAGGAATCGTACAGAATTAAAGCAAGCCCAAACAGCTACAAAGAAACAAGAGTGAGTGAGTAGACTTGAAAAGCCAGATAAATGCCTGACAAGCGCTCCTGGCATATGTCACCATTTATGCAGTGAAAATGTAAATATTTGCTTTAAGAAAAAAGAGGGCAGGCACACACATGGCAACTGGGTCCCATGTGACCCATCACATTAAAGTCATTGAGTACTCAGACACAAACAGACTTTGTGATTAAACCTTTGTGAATCCTGTATCAATTTACATTTGGCTTACAGAGCGGTTCTATAATAGTCACGAGTCATCCCTCACCTGCTTTCTGAATATTTGGTGCTGGACACAGGCACAATAGTGAAGCTATAGACTTATGCGCTTGAGACTATACTGCTAATGGTCTTTGGGAGGTTTAGCGTGGGACGTATACGTTGTGGTGAGATGGATGACTTTTGGAAAACTTTACTGGGTTAGTTACTGTTTAAAAACAGTTTCTCCTTTCTCACTCTCCCTCTCCTGTCTTCATCACATGCTCATGGATTAGACATGCACACAAATGTGCAGAAACAAACACGCCACATTAAAACATGAAGGCATAATATGCGCTTTTTAATGATTTCTCTTTGCCATTTCTTATGCATTATAATCTCAGATACCTGGTTGAATTCAACTCTGGGTCCTTGAACAGCATAATGGTCTGTGCAATAAGTGGCTGAGGCATCAGGCACATATTACATTTGTAGTAATTTAGACAAAGCACCATTGTTGTTGTGTTTCATCCACAGATCATATTGCTATGGGCAACATTGTCTTCTTATTTTTCTTGTCTCCTTAGTGGCACGCACAAGCACACACACACACACACGCGCGAGTGCGTGCGTGCATGTGTGTGCGTGTGCATGCGTGTGCGTATACAGTATGCACACATTGCACACGCAGACAGTACACATGTACAGTATAATATAGTAGTGTAAGAGGTTTTATATTCATTGAGTACACTGTGAAGAAAAAGGGCATAACTCATTATTTTTCAGTCTGGGGGATAGTCGGACCTTTAGTGAGGTGACACCAGTTCTGAGGCGTGCGTTGTGTGGTGTTGTGTACATGGAAATATATTTTGACCGGCAAAGAGTTTAATGTCTCTGTGTCTCATTTCTAATACATATAATGAACCTAACCTAAGCAAGTAACCTTCAGGATTACAGTAGTTTCCGTTGGCCTAAATTAAGGTAAAAACGTAGTAGGACCATATTTTCAGTTATGAGTTTACAAAATGGGTTTTCTTTGTGGGTTAACCGATTTTGGGCGGGAACCCCTTTTGGTGTTAGCATTATGTTATGCTTTAGATATTGAAAAATAGCAGATCTGGCGCGCTACGAGCTTGTAGGTCTGCTATTTTTGAAATCATCGAAGAACAACTGATCTGATCTCAGGTCAAAATGGGTTAATTGCAGTTTCTGCATTTTTATTCGGGTCATACTGTACTATCTGAAATAATCTCCAAGGTAATCCCCCGCAAAACTGAGCGCAGGTCATCACAGGCTAAGTGCTTCGGGCAGACCACACTGGCACTCCTAACGCTGTGTTTTGACATCCTCCTCCCCGTTTCCACATCCAACTGTGCATTCTTGCAGTAATGCAGAGTGATTTGATTGTTTTGCTTCTTCTTCTACTTTCTTTCTTTCTTTCTTTCTACTCCCTTCTCAACAGATTGATGAGCCCTCACCGTAACAGCCCAGTAGAGGTTTCTATAAACAAAACTGTCTTTGTAACACGGTGTTATCTGCCAATAACAACCTTTTGTCTGGATCGACACGCGGGCCAGCCCTATACACGCGACTGACTCAATGACTGACTGACTGACTCAATGACTGACTTAATTAATATCACATCTATAACAGCTATAGTTTAATGGTTTCTTCATCGTTGCTATAGCTATACCCTTTCACATCCAACAATCTGATTGTGACAGTGTTAAAATAAAAAAGGCCTACAGCGTTTCTTTAGATTTTGATGTATTTGACATAACCACAATGTTGACGTAACAGCTGTGACAATGACATATTCATAAAGTATAAAACTGCTAAGTTTTGATGTGGGATTTCAACATTATTTTCCGGCAAAATACCTTTTCGACTCAGGAATAGCCTTACTTAAAGACATGCATTAAAGGTATATTCAGTGATTTCACTTAATTCAAATATCACTTATTTTTTTGTTTTGTTGTGATAATCCTCTCTACTATAGAGTGTGCTGACCATATAAGGAGTTCCTCCCTGTCCCCAGTTAACCCCTGGGGGTCAAAAAACCTTAGGTTTCGCTTTTGGCTCTCTATCCTGATTGGATGAAAGGCTTAGGTCCCAGCCAAAAACGAAACCTAAGGTTTTTTGAGTGAAATCACTGAATATACCTTTAAAGGACGATGTTAGTAAGTAAGTACTGGCACTAGGCCTATATGTTGTTCTTGTGCTCATGCATTATTAACTTAATCCTAAAGTATACTGTTTAGGCCATCAACTTATTCAATGCCGATCTTCAATTTAAGACCAACTGATTAGCAGAACATTAAATTATAGATAGCACATTGCGCTTTGGAAATCAAGTTTCATGTTCCTTCGGGCTCTTATCTTTTCTCGTGCACGCATATCAAATTCTGACCACCCATTAAAGCTGTGATAATGCCGTGGCATTGCCAAATGTTAATGTTTTCTAACGCATTGAGGGGCTACAGTGTGAGCTTATGTGAGCTTACTTTTTTTTTTTAACGATATGACCTCTGTGGATAAAAGCAGCTAACAGACATGACCACATCCGTGCAGGCACTCATAAAAACTGCCTGCCAAACCGGCAAAGTCATTCTTTTGTCGTCTCTGGGCTCCGATAGATTAATCTCATGCCTCTAAGCGAATCGCGGTCACAGCGATGAGATAGCGCGCAAAGTCGTCGTCAAAGTGATACGAATAAAAAATAAATAAATAACACACCAATGTTGTTGACAGTACGGCTCACTTTGCCTGACGAGGCTTGATTACGAGTGACATTTATGGACTCAAACGATGACGAAAGCGTGAGGCAGGGAAGAGCGAGAGAGAGAGAGAGAGAGAGAGAGAGAGAGAGAGAGAGAGAAAGAGAGAGAGAAAGGGGGAGAAACATTGCACCCAAGTGTGCCATGAATTTTTGTTTCGTTTTTTTTTTCACATGGGGGGGAAGCTTTTCCACAATTTCTCTGAATATGAAAGCGGCCTGCGAAGCATCATTGCATCAGTATCTGGCGACGCTCGTTCGTCTCAGCAATCAGAAACACAATGAGGTCACGGGGATTGAGTGACAGAGTTTAGTGCCGACCTTAAACACCTCGTGGGCTGCAGGGCCTATTAACCGCCTATTAAAACTACAGTAATAACAGCATTTGCCTTAACACGCTTCAGGGGCTAACTGGCAGTCATTCGCCTTGCGATTGGTGGGGATATATATACGCAACAGCACTCACCTGTCAGGGACTCTGAGCATGCAACAAACCAGACCTATCCATCCTCCTCCCACACTTTATGAGGTGAAGCACTCCAACACCGCGGAATGCTGCGGTGCTCAGACTTAAATACCTCGGTCGCTGATCAGAAACAAATGTCTCCTTTAGCTGTCATGACTGATAAATTGATCCCGCTAAATCGACACGATTTGTGCTCACACAGCCACCAATTTGACCTAATCAATTTCACGTGGGGAAATTTGTCGCACAGTGGAGACGCAGTGAAGGTTTGGCCACACTGTGTATATGTTTACTCCAAGTCTTGTCACATCAAATAAAGGCAGAAGTGCGCCAATGGTTTACATCATGTCACTTTGTTGTATGGGTCAGGAGGCCGACACTAAACACAATCAATGAAGGGCCCTCTCCACTCGACCCCCAGTACACACCAGCCAGGGCCTTCGGCATTTATTTTAAGTGTGTGTCTATGTACTTGTCAGGCACCGCACTCACTATTAGCGTGTAAAAATAAATGGAAGCTAATTTGGTGAAGGGGGAGCGAAAGCACCAGCACATGGTGCATGACCTCTGTGGCCCGTGGGTTCGACCAACTTGCCTATCTCGCCGGTTCTGTTTGTTGTTCCTAGCGTTCTAACAGTTTATATAATGAAGGGGCCTGGTTGTGAAGAGAGCTTCCCAGTTTTTACAGATGGGCAGACAGCTGGGCAGAGCCCAGGCACATTCTCTGCTAGCCCGACCATGTCACAGTGACAGCCGCCCCATGCGCAGTACTGAGTGAGGCCTGGACGTGTGGACTTATGAAAATAGAGGACGGTGCCAAAGGCCCCAGCCTTCCAAAGCTAATAATGTTCTACTTGCTTGTTGTTCTTCTAAAGTTTGGATTCAGCGGCTATAAATCTGCTACCTTAGTTATTCATGCTGCTTTAAATGCAACCATTATCATTTTTAACCACTTAAAACCTATTTTATACTTAAATTTAGATTACAAACTAAGCTTGTACAATGTAAGTGAGCTTGTAGATCTGCAATTTTCACTATTTTTGTAAATGCTTGAGGATTTTCCACTTCCACACAATGATATGCCCAAAATAGGGATGCCAGAGTTAAAGTGGTTAATTATTATCAAATAAAAAGGTACTTTATTAATTTAAACAATTAAAATTTCTGAAATAGTAGTTGCATTAATTGATTAATCAGTGATAGTCTCCATCTAGTTTATCCTTTTATGTATAGACTATACATCTTATTTTACAGTATAGGTATTTGTGCGTATTTTAACCACACTGTATTCTATACATTCTGTCAGACTGACAGAACGATTAAAACTGAGTTATAATTATACTTGCACATTGTATCTTGCACGCAAAAAAAAGTATAAATCTGGTCTTAGAAGTCAACAGTCTGATGTAAAATATGTCAAACATTTTCCCAAAGAAAAAGAAAATTGAGTCGAAAATAATTGAATGCAGCCAGAGTCTCAATGTGGTTTTGAAGGAGATGTTTTGTCTGACAACTTTGGCACGGATAATTCCCATTTGTGGGTTCAACCAAAACAAAAAAAGCATTAGTAATATTACGATATAAGAGAAGGTGTTTGTAATTATTAAACGATATAAGACTATAATATTCAACACATAGAAAACAGCTTCACTAATGTGTCCCGTACTTAGGTCTATACATAGGTATAATTATTAATTAATTAACACATTCTAGCAATATACTGTAGCAAGTATCTGACCTTCCTGTTGATAGGACTCGGGAGCGCTAACATGCCATGGCAGACATTTTGTTTTGGGGTTAACCGCTGACAGACTGGAGCCATGCTTTGGGAGGAAGAGTAAGCTGTCCGCTATTATTATCCCGTTTGTATGCTGAAGTTAGAAGCAACATCCAGAGATCTAAAGCTGATACTTTTTTTCTTTGACAAAATGCAATAACGTTTGACGGAGGGTTTACCTTGGAGGGCGTTTCAGGCGTGTGATCCAAATAAAAACACAGAAAATGCAATTATAACTTATTATAACACTTGTTTTCTTTGTGCCTGCCAAAGGACGTTTGCTGTCCCGGCCCGGGGGTCCCAGAGGTGAGGTCTTAATTTAAAACAAGCATCCTGTGCCTAGAGGTTGCATGTGTGAGTTAGAATGTACAACGTTACATTAAAAAACGTGTCAGAAACTGCTACAAAGACCACCATGTATTTAATAGATTTCAGATAAAACATTATGTGCCCGCTCAGCCAATCAGGATGCAGGGCTATCAGGAATAATAACCATGAATAACCATGAATGGGTTTTGTATTTGACAGCACTAAATGTGTACCGAACCGCAGACTGACCAAAAAAGTGGCTTCAGCAGCTGCTTGGTTGCAGCAAACAAAATAAAATAAAAGTAATAGTAACATGATCCGGGTCAGAAGGTGCTCTCCAGCCAGTTTGTCAATCACTTCACCTGCATTAAAAAAAACAACGTTTATTTTGTTGCTAAGACAACATTTCAATACCTACAAAACAATCTGAGACGTGCATCTGCCAGGGTCCATGACTCAATGAGGAAAAAGCGAGACTGAACGAGGCTGATTCACTTCAGTAATTGTCTGTCCTTTACAATAAAATAAAATGTACACTATTTTTGTGTCGGCAGACTCCGCCAACATTACAGTCATTCTCTAATGATGCAATGCTCCCGCTACAATTCAGAATTCAGATGTACGTAGAAACATCTTTATTTAAGCCATGAAACACTTCTTTTTAATGATGCAATCAATTTCCAGGATCCATAACTGCTGTGGTCTGTCGGGGAGTGCATAGAAAATATATGCAGCCATCCACCCAGACCCTCCAAGCTGATAATGAAGAGCGGATGTGCACAGAGGAAACTTGTATATCAACTATAGCTTGTCTATCACATCACGCCGCAACGGACATTTCATATTCCGCCTGGAAAGTGGCCAGCCTTTCAACACCGCATCCAACCCCTGCTATAACATGCTAGCTACCCCCTCAATACACGCAGCCGCCTCCATTCTTTGTCCTGCCATGGTGAAGGAGAGGTTTTCTACTAAGCACCTTCATATGCTCTGCGGCGTTTGCCAAGAAAGCTCTCAACACGTGGAGATTGGGCCAGAAGGATGAGGCTCTCCGGGGCTTATTAGGTCCTGTTTTGTCTGTCACTGCCACTTTTTCTGGGCCGAAAAACATCCACCTTCTTCCTGTCCCCGGGGAGGGGACCCCCGAATTATCCGGCGGAGGAGGAGGAAGATGAATAAAGGTGATACAACCCCGTCCCACTTATATGACATATACTGTATGATGGAGTGTCCTCAGGGGCTCCCCACCCAGTGACACAGTACAGTATACTGTAACAGCGGCCTGCAGAAGACAGACACCCACCCAAGGCAAAGGCTTTTCTGTGTAAACTGACCCCGCTCTTTGGCAGTGCCACTGCGGGCACATGACGTTGAAATGATAAATCAGTTGTCCTTTTCACCCCCCGCCCCTTACCCGCGATGTGCTTTTGATTACAGTAATAAAATGCACTTCGGGGGATTGCAACACTAAATAGCAATAAATCCAAAGCAGAGCACACTGTCAGCGGCACCTAAAAGGGGATCTTAATGACTGACTCACTCTCGACATGTACAGCGTACCTTCACTGGAATTCCAGCCAGTGCCGAAGAGAGCCGATGCGGAGGCGTGCTAGTCCAGGCGGAATGCTCCCCCCTGTTGGCCCGATCACCAGTGTGGTTTTCTTGACCTCAGAGGAATTATGTGGTCATGATAAGTGATTAAAAAAAAAATAAGAGAAAAGGCCAGGGACCATTAAGTAAATACCGTGAAAAGCCTCACAGCCGCTCAACAAGGCGCTGTCCACGTTGGCTCTATGCGAATACTGAGAATACAGCTTTTCAATCAAGAATCTCGGATTCGTTAGTGGGAAATTGGCGCGCCATTGTTAGCGTTGCGCAAGTTACAAAAATGTAGACAAATGGCTAACGGCTAGGAATGCATTTCGCAGAATGAGGTGAAAAGCTAAGGGTTGTGAGAAAGTTAAATCACACGAGGAGGCTGTGTTTTCTATCTGTCATTTCCACATTGTGACAGACACTCCTTCCAGTGATCCTTGGGGGGGCAACAACACAATATCTGTTTAACAGCGCTTGTGCACCTCACTCAGTCAGTGGCTCGGAATGTGTGGCTTCCCTTGAATTATAACCTCTATGTTCATTTCTGACAGTCTTTCTGCTTCTTAGATCCAACCTTCAACTCCTGGTTGACTTTCACACTGTGAAATATTTAGTGTCAACTTAACTCGAGAGAGAGAGTGTACGAACAGACATTTAGGTTCCATTTGTACGCTCTCTGAGATACAGATGGATAAATGAAGACTAAGGACTTTACTGTGTACTCGGTGGTATTTCCTGTGAGACTTAATGAGGCATCACCCCCGTCATGCCAGAGATACCTACCACTTCACCACAAATGAGGAGACAGACGCACGCACGCACGCACGCACGCACACACGCACGCACGCATGCACGCACGCACGCACGCAGACACACAGACACAAAAAGATCTGTAGGAGATTGAGCAATGGGATTATTTTAAATTAATTCTCTAAAGCATCTGTTGAACGGTTTACATTGGCTAAACTTGAACACCACCTGATCGTGTAATATAATTGCGACAAAGGCTAGCACCTCACTGGATAGCAGTCTCTCCCTCTCAAAGCCTGTTTAGCGCTGCAACGTTATAAATTCTTAACGTCTGACATCTGTGCTGACAATCGAAAACAGCCAAATATGTAAAAACTGACACTGCCAAACTTATGCCAGACAAAAACAAAAAAAAATAGATGACTTATTGGTTCATGGACATATCTACAAATATATGGTTTGGACGATGACAGTTTATGATACAGTGCTATGTTTTTGCCATACAGTCATGCCTCATATGTACATACTTTGCACACTAGCTACGCACTCGTCATCGTCAACACCCCATGTTTCGTACATCACACAGCGTCGTGCTGCCGGGATCAAACAATGCCTATATTGGCAGTGGTGCTCACATGTTGTATATGAGTAAAAGTATCAATACTGCAATATAGAAATACTCTGTTACAAGAAAATGTCCAGAATTCAAAATGTACTTGAGTCAAAGTACAAAAGTATTGGTATTAAAATGTATACATAAAGTGCCAAAAGCAGAAAGTACTGTACTGCAGAATGTCTCATTTCAAGTTTTCAAATGTATCAACATTTTTGGAAAATAGTTTGTAGATCAGCTATTTTCAAATGGCCAGAATGTATATAGGGTTGAAGTGGTAATGTATGTTTTGTAATAATAATCCAAATCTACAAAGTAACTATAGTAACTAAAGCTGCCAAATAAATGTAGTGGAGTAAAAGTACAATATTTGGATCTGAGATGTTGTGGAGTAGAAGCAAAAATAAGTACAAATACCTCAAAACTGTACTTAAGTACAGTACTTAAGTAAATGTACTTTCCACCACTGGTCTGCCCGCCCATCTGTCTGTTCATCTGTGATCCTATGATCCCAGGATAAACCCCACTGATTATAGTGACCCCATGTGGCCTTTCTTCTAGCCAATATCTATTATAACAAACAATTACACGGGCTATTATACGTACATAAACACTGTTCAGTGGAAAATGGTAAAAAAAAAAAAAAAGGGAAAGAAGTATAGGGATAAGGGGTAAGGCACTGGCGAAAATAGGGCCTTTAGACTCTTACTCTTGTTTCCGAGCCCTGGCAGCATAACAACACAGCATAAAATATCCTTTTTAGAAAAGGTGAAGGGCAAAGCGATAAAGAGCAGGGCGGACAGTCATGGGAAAAGTAGTCCAGAGGACCCGTATGCTGTAGGAAAGGGCAGCCAAGGGGCACAGCCCTATTAATAACACTGACAACTAGATTATCAACTGCAAGTGTGAGGAAGAAAGAGAGTGTGAGAAGTCAGCATACTAACACTGGGCAGTGTGTTGTGTGAAGTGAACTGAAAGAGAGAGAGAGAGAGAGAGAGAGAGAGAGAGAGAGAGAGAGAGAGAGAGAGAGAGAGAGAGAGAGAGAGAGAGAGAGAGAGAGAGAGAGAGAGAGAGGATAAACTGAATGAGGTGTGTACGCTGAGGCCGCAGGAGGAGTATATGAGGAATGGGCTATACAGTATGCCTAAAATCGGGGGGAACATTTTCGATGCCCATTTGTACACACCATGAGTTACACACCCGTACGGGGCCATTTGGAACCCACTCAAGGACACTTTGAGACCCAATGGGATAGCAGAGTATTTCCAGTGAGCCAACAGCACCCTGACTCTGTTTGACCAGAATGGAACAGAGCCTTCATTAGTATCAGTGGTAACACCTGTGCCAAGTAGGGAAGGGGCCCAAGTTATTTCCAAAATGGCGTTGACCTTATTGATCAAATGTTTAAGATAATCAGGGCTTAAAAACAAACTGGTGGTTCCCCCTATTGGACAATTGTATATTCCTGGGGCAAATTTACAGCTGGATATCTGTAGCAAGTTTCGGACTCATGGCAAAGGATTTATGACTTTGTTTGTCTGCAAGTAATACGTCCAAATCCCAGTCACGTCTCCTTTTAGCATCTATGAAGAATTGGAAAAGAACCTTGGGTGCATGTCTACTGTACTATATAGTACGCATCTGCCCTGAGTCTCTAAATGAATAAGTTAACCCATTCTGACCTGAGATCAGATTCATACGAGGTTTCCGCCGGACACACACTGGTCTGATGAACCCATTCTGACCTGAGATCAGATTCAAAAAACGTCAGTCGCTCTTCGATTTTTCAAAAATAGCAGACCTACAAGCTCATATCGCGCCACTCGGTGGCGCGATATGAGCTTGTAGGTCTGCTATTTTTCAATAGCTAAAGCATAACATGATGCTGACACCAAAATGGATGCCCCGTCAGAATGGGTTAACATGCTGCATGTAGAGTCTGTAAATATAAATGTATGAATGTACAATCATGTCTGCCTATCAACAGTGAATATATGAATCTGTGAAGCCAATAAATACAAGAATGGAATAATACAGTATTATGTACAGACTATCAGCAGTGAATACGATTAATAGACAGTACCCTATACAGTATGTGCTGTGTCAACAGGCCTTGAACAGTGAGTATCTGGATAAAATACAATCACAGTCTATCAACAATGAATATATGAATGGATATAAGTCCTTAAGCCTTAACAGACATCTGTCAACGTTAGTTGGTTATTGATCCCTGTGGGGAAATTCAGGTCTACATTTACTTTAACCAACAAAGGTTTGCCTGTTCCTAGAACGTGTTCTATATAACCTCCGCTTACTCACTCATACTCCTTGCTGCTTTTTTTTTGCAGCTTTCAGGCCACAAGGTTTGATATGATGTAGTATCAAACAGATACGAACAAACTGTTTCAGATGCTGCCAAGTGGCGATTAAGTGGCTACGTAAGCCACATGGTTACTGGCAGTAGGCTGGCAAATATCTATTTCCCCTGGAAGACCTGGCTTATGAACAAGCAGACCAGGGGGAAAGCGTACAGTAAACACCGGACACACAATAAATCCCCCTCCGTCACATTATGTTCAGAAGAAGCCTACTCACCTACTGTATGTGTTGTTAAACACATACCACACACACAGAGACACATGCCAAGTTTGAAAATCAAAACATATGCTCACAATGTCGATATACATATAACACTAACGCATTGTTTTTGTATAGCTGCTATTCAATTCCTTTTTTTTTTTTACAGTACAGGTACAGTAGGCTACATACGATTTTTACCTGTAGGCTACACGATTTAGCCTACAATACAAATCTTGAATCTTGAAGATATAAAGACAAGTTTGGACAAAAAATCCTACAAAATCTTAAATGGAAATGCCAAATCTGACTGATTGTAAAATATTCTAGTATTACATGGACATTTCAAATACAAGTTAATGTCCCTGTTTGGAACAATTCAAGTTATTATTATATTTATTTTCCATTCCTTCAAACCTCTTTAATATCAGGTGGAGTTTCTTTGTGTGTGTTTGTGTTTTTCAATGCTTCAAAAACCCAGGAAGGAAAGGTTCTGGTTCTTGTCCATTCAATTGCAGATTTAATCACAACATTTAATCTAAAGGAGTAAACATATGAGGAACCCCTTCTCTCATCTTCAATACTCTCAGAAAGTGTATGTTTTATTACTGAAAGAACATAAGAACGAGATAATATATGGGTTCACCACAGCGAAAGGGTTACAAGACCAAGCCAATTCAGTTTTTGACAGCGATCATGCTATACCACCGCTGTTGGAAAGCGACGTAAACAAACAAAGAGCATTAGTGTAACGAATCTGTTATGCTGGCACAGCCTGTCGGTTTATAACTGCCCAAAAGAATGCTAACAACATTTTCCATGAAGCTATGGGATTGTTTCTCTAAGCTTCCCTCAGATTATGGAGATACTGTATAGGAGACTAAGCTCAGAGAATGGTGGGGGGCCACCATAGATATGTCTATGGGGGCCACTGACTGTTGTATTTCAGTAGCAGCTGGGTAAGTAAAGAGGTACAGTATCCTTATGTGAGTGCTTGTGTGTGTACACAACATGTACATATGCAGTGCTTTTAGTGTTGTGTGTGTACACAACATGTACATATGCAGTGCTTTTAGTGTTGTGTGTGTACACAACATGTACATATGCAGTGGTTTTAGAAGTAAGCTTCTCTGAATTTTTCCTTGAGTACAGTACAAAAGCATCATCAAAATATACTAATATTACATAAAAGCAATTATATAGAAAATCTTAAATAATGTGTTTATCACGTTAATGTTGCAGCTGTTACAGGTGATGTTTATTAGATCAGTTAATGTACTGTAGCCTACTTTGCAGCTTATTATTAAAAACATACATCTGCAAAGTAACTAGTAACTAAAGCTGTCAAACATTGTAAGTGGATGTAAAAGGTACGACATTTACAGCACATAATTTAGTCTATGCGTCTGTATATATAGTACGGTACATACTGTAATGTACGGTGTGTATGTGTGCGAGAGGTATATGTGGTGTGTCTGCATGCTAGCACAACTTTGAAGATGGAGAGGGCCACAACATTTCCACGGTCACTTCAGAGCGCCACATCGCATATTACTGCAAAATAGCCGATCTAAAAGCTCAAAACGCATCTTGAGCTTGTAGATCAGCTAGTATTTTAATTGAAATCCTGAATTATATATTTTTTTTATAGCTGATCGACAAGCTCAAAACGTGTCTCACTGTGCAATGCAACTGTGCGTTTACATTTCCACACTCACTGCAGAGGGCCACATTGCATATTACTGTCGTAGCAAAAATAGCTGATCTACAAGCTCAAAACGCGTCTCGAGTCTTGAGCTTGTAGATCAGCTATTATTTGAATCGAAATCCTGCATGTGGCCACCAGTTACCCATGTATGTGCTATAGACAGAGCATGATACAGTTGAGTAGGTACCTTCCATTTGTTGCGTGCTCTCTCTCTCTCTCTCTCTCTCTCTCTTCTTGGCGCCCATAGCGGGAGGATGGCGACTCAGAGACATGAGGATGAGCCTGCAGAGCTTCACACTGATCCTTTCTGCATCTATTCCAAGACAAGAGAGGGAAGACAAGGCCAACGTTATTCAATCCCATCAGTGGAGGCGACTTTGCTCAATCTCACCATGAATATTTTATTAAAGCATTATATGTTTCATACAAGTCCTTTAGCAGATGGTAGCAATAGCAATTATTTATTATAGTTTTGGTACGGTATTCTTCAGTAATGCTTGATTTGTAGACCATGGTATGGTGGGTCACGCACCAATAACAGCCTCACTATGTGTCATATGGCCAAGTAGAGATCAGGATCATGCATGCTTTTCATATAGTGATTTATAGTGAACACAGATTTTATTGATTATATATTATTAATGTATGCAAAAAAATAACTAAACGTCATATTTCTTTCTTGCTTTATACTTTACCTCACGATCGAAACGTCGTATTACTGCTGTTGTTGCTAATCAATTTTTTTGGAGCATTCAAAAGTGAGTTGCGAGCCCATTTTACAATTTCTTTCTTTCAAACCTTGAAACCTTCATTGAGATACCGATAATAACTATTATACTGATAATACTATCAACTACGTTGATCGACGCCGGTGCCGGGTACACAAATAAACATGGTCTTAAGAGTGAAGCCGTGAGTTAACATTAGGCCCCCAGGTGTGGTTAGAATATTGAAATATGTCTTCCCGTGTATTTTTGGTTTCTTCCTGACAGACTTTGAGTCAAAAAGGCCTAATCGAAATACACCACTTTAGTGTCATCACTCATCATAAAATCATCCCCTCCCCTAACCCCTCCCCCAATATCATACAACAACAGCTGTGGGTGAGGCTTAAGTTCAGGTGGTGATTCTAAAGTGTACAGTATACTTAATGAACTGGTGGGTATGGCCACATAAAGATTTAACACTATTTGTACACTTTTTTTGAGGATAAAAAACCTCCTCCTATAGTATCAAATCAAATCAAACTTTATAAAGCAAGTTTAAAACAACCACGGTTGACCAAAGTGCTGTACAGATCAGTGGAAAAACAGAGACAAGCAAGGAAACACAAAATGCAAACAAGAAACACAATCAGAAATGTTGACATGATACAGGGAGCAAAATATAAGCATGAAAGGTAAAAACAAACAATACATAATATACAGTATAGTATAATCATAGATGACATGTTTTACGGGGGGGATCACATATCTTTCAGATTTTCAAGTGGACCCTGATCCAGAACAGGTTGAGAACCACTGATGTAGATAAACTGGGTGTTCAGGGGTTGACACTAAGGTCTCAGAAGCACTTGCCGAAAGTAAAACGTTCATTATAAAATGATAGGTGAAATTTGAATTAGCGTTCAATTTAGCACTTGTTTTTTTACTTTCTGGGGCTATGCGATAAAAAGAATTATACGACTATATAACACCTGATTGTTGATGTAGCTGTGTGTGCTGTGCTGTGTTGTTGGTGTTGTGGCAGCTTCAGAACCCATAAGGAACACTTTATTGCCCATTACTTATGTAGATTTACAAAGAAATCTATATACAAGCAAACAGAGACACAAATTCTAATCAATGACGGCCGGGGGTACAAACAAAATATACAAATCATTGAAATCAATAATGTTAAAGGAAACCGAGAGACTGTTCTCTCTCATACTTGTAAAGAGCAGAGATGTTATAAATCTTGGATCTTGAATACAAAAATCTGTGTTTGAGTCAAAGAACTGTCTATTATAACTTGTGTGGTGAGCGCTGGAGAGACATGCAGAGAGAAGAAGGGGGTGGTTGGCTTTAGGAAAATACACACGCCTGTCAAACGCTAAACAATCCTGGCATTGTATAAAACATCAGGCTCAGGGGGAATGAATGATTTCACCTCATTGCTTTGGTGCATGCAGTCGGCACTTTGAAGACTAATTCCACCACCAAATCCCCAACAAATTTGAAAAGATCTAATAAAACACTAAGCCAATAACAATACATTTTTTGGTTAATAAACTCACTACCCTGGCATTAAGATAAATTAAAACAAGCTGACATTGCACTCAGCTTGGCACAGAAAGCTTCCTTTTCCTCTTACCTTCTTCCCTCAAAACCAATTAAGGAGTACACTGAGTCCAGGCTTTCCTCCGAGGTGGTGGAAAGCCTGGTGAGGCGAGGTTACTGGGAGGGTAGGGAAATGTGAACCCAAAGGTTGATGAAATAAATTTAAGTAAATAATAAGAAGATTCTATATGTTTGAATTATTCATAGTTGTCCCTAACCCTAGCTATAACCCAAACTTTGGGCTTCTTTACGTATAGTCCTTGCTCAAAACCAAGGAAGCTTAGAGAAGGAAAGGTCATGGTCACGTGACTGTGCTGCGCCATGACACTTTCATGGGAGCCAAATCTCGCACCGGACATGAATACAAAGCAGTGAATGGTGCCAGCTTCACCAGCTCATAACAAACATTATTTATGAACCCCTGAGACCTGTGTCATATAATCGGTTCAGGAATATAAAAGTAGACATATCAAAGTTTGTTTTCTAATCTCTTGCTTTTCGATGTGCACAGAGTGCACAGTATGTAATTTTATTTGAGGATCTAAACAGCAGCAGGTATCGTTTCCTCTGAGGTATCGCGAGATTTGGCTGCCAGACAGGACACGGTGGACAGTCTCGCGATACTTGGCACGTTCAGAAACGTACTTTTCAAACCAGTTCAAACATGATTATTTTGGGGGGTCCACAGTTCAAAATGTTGGGGGTCCCCAGCTCAAATTGTATTAATTTGGGGGTCGCGGCTTGAAAGTATTAGACTACCATATATTTGTATTCTTGTGTGCAGTGCTCATGTGCTTGTATAGGTCTGTGGTTGTGTTTATCTTAGGCCTCTGAAGGTGTAGCCTTGTGAGTTGTTTCCTGTGGCTGTGGGCTGGCAGGGTAGCTAGCACCCTCTTGTGATATCGGCCCAGTCACTCTCTGTCACCTTGAAGCCGGATAAATGTCCAAAATGAAACGCAGCTTCTGCCTGGAAAGTGGGAGCTGTGATCCAACTCTGCCACGGCCGCCAAACTGCTCAGCCTTTGGTGTGGCGATAACGGTGCAGCCTCAGTGGCGCTTCTGGTTATAGTAGAAGTTATCACAAAACCTAAACAAACTGCTCTCACAGTGGACTGACGCTGGCTAAATTCCCCAAATTAACTTCAAATTGTATTCTATCTCGGGTTCAAGATTTCAATGTTTCTTTATTGGTACCCAAGGGTACACTGTAATCCAGACAGTTAACTACATCTTAAACCATACTTAAGTTGACCAGGGATTTATAGGCCTATACTCCCTATACTGTACTTCTATACAGCTTGTAGGGTGGCTATCGTTGTTGAAGAGATTTGGGCTTTTTTTTCTCCTCTACACCAAACCTCCAAATCTCTTCATCAAAAATAGCCAAATTACAAAGCTCACTGCACTAGCGGAAAACTCACAATGCGCCACAATGTCTAAAATAGGTCTTGAGCGGTTAAAACCGACATCACAGCAGACAGACATCAGACAATCAAGTATCATCCTAGTGATAAGGACCTAAGAAGGTAATCAAAGTGCTTCTACTGTACACACACACACGTGCACTTCTACTGCACACACACACACACACACACACACACACAACTGTAGGTCTGAAACACACGATATCCCTCATCATCATGTACATCACATTATGCACACTGTACAGTATTGGAGAACTGAGTGTAGGCGCACGCATGCATGAAATGAAACTATGTTCCAGCACGTCCATGCCAGCCTGCTCTCTGGCCGCGAATTGGATAAGATAAATTGAATCAAGGCCCCGAGCTCAGCGGGGCTCGGCCCGTTCCCTCTCTCTCTCAGGCAGGCTTCATGTCACCGAGGTGTCGGGAGATTAGACACACACGCCGCCTTCACTCTCAAAGGTTAATTCCTTTATGGAAGAAAGCGCTCGATTAATTGCGTGCGTCTGGTATCTGCTGAAAGGTGTCAGAGAGGAGAGAGAGGTCTCCGCGGCTGCCTTTGCATTCTATACTCTACCTCGAGGCCTTTTCTCCCTCTCACCCTCTATTTTTACCTCCCACTGACAGCTGGACGGTGCGCTGGACTCTGGAGTGGAGCAGAGCGACACATGGAAGCCTTTCCGAACAGGACAACCGGATGCCAGGCCCATATCAACCGCAGTCCCAACAGGGCAAAGGAAATGATTCTCAAATATTGATGTAGCGCACGGGTTTTATGCTTCACGTATCGCCGAGACGTGTGGACCTCCTCTGCTGGTTCCTCATCAGTTGGAATTGTGCCCGTGGGACTCATATGCTCATTTCTCAATGGTTATGATAAATAAAAAAACACACAGCCATCATGTTTCATTGACCTTCTATTTCCCAAATAGTGCACTTCACTGGCCGATTTATTCTAATTTAGTGGGACGTCATATTGTGTTAACAGTCCGCCCTTTCCGAGCGTGTTACTTTGGGGAAAGCCAGGATGTGAGACGTCTTCGTTTATCCACAATTATGCAATCACTTTCACAGCTGCACGGCATTATGGTCAATTTGCTGTACAAGCTTCGATATGAGCCCTGTTGAACTGTGCCACGCTCTACCTAGGCATGATATATTTGCATTGGCATGGGGATGCACACAACTGTCTGCCTGACAGCTCTAATGTGACAGCAATACCTAAGACCATGACATTAAGTGACATTGTCATTGTCAGTAGTGTGTGATTGATGAAAATTAAAGATTTCCACCGTAATTGCAGAACACAAGCCGGACACTGCCAGCGGAGTGTGTGTGCCTGCGTACAGTATGTAATCATGAATAAATGTGATTAATCTGAAAACCGACACACGCTCCCTCGAGTGGCTATTAATAAATCTGACCTCAATTTTGCGGTTCAGTCCAGAAAGCTGCTTCATCTCATTTCCACCCTTGGTGTGGTTTTCCTTACCTTCCTCTCTTGAACACACATACCTGAGTCATGTCTGGCTGAGTGCTGCCAAAAAATGTCGGGGCTTTATTATTGCCATGTCTCTCCTGAGTGTCCTGCATTCGAATGGAAAGATGGCATCTGTGTTGTTATGAATGGACTCATTGTGTGAGTGGCTTAAACCTGGACTCTGCTGAGTGTCACCTAAGTGCTTCTCATGTCGTTATCTGAAAAGGGACCGAAATGGGTTCCAGACTTGTGTTGCATGAAGTCGCTTGTGTGGAAAAAGAGAGAGGAAAAAGTGAAGCTATCTCTCGCTGACTTTAAAGGTGATTTGTCATCCCTTTGAAGGGTGCACTTTAATTCAAGATTTCTTTTTTTAATACAGTAGCTATAACTCAGCCTGTCAGCAATGAAAAAGGCTCCAAATGACTGCTTCATTAGGGCTGGCTTGGATTAAAATTGGAAGGAAGTGGAATAATATGCTTTCATATGAATAAAGTAAAGGTTTCTATTTGACACAAAAAGTGATTCATAGCCAGTGAGGGATGCCACGTCAACATGTCTCTGGAGTGTATACAGATTACAACCTGAACCATGCGTTATAAATCATTGTCACACTTTGTACTGGGAATTCAGCTTCATTTTAGACTGAAGAATTAAGTTTTCATCAAGGCATAAACTAAACTAATCCATTCGCTCAGCATTGGCTCAGCATTGGCAGCGGAACTGAAGCAACAGCAATTTCATCCATTTGCACCTCTGAACTCAGTATTTGAATGTCTTAACAATGAGCTGCACAATCGTATTGAAAGAGTTTTAGAACTCATTATACAACCGACTGTTGTATAACCGAATGTTGGCCTGCATTGCAATGTTAGCATTATGCTGAAGATCCGAGGCAACGATTATTTCTCGTACATCATCACGTTTCAAAATGTGTGCAACGATCTATATGGCTTACTAGATGGTCAGCTATAGGCCTGGAGTTTACCAAATATAGACGTCGTGGTTCAAAGAATTGCTGTCTGAAAGAGTTCAATCTCTCGGCCCAATGGCCTTTCTGTAGCGCCACCATTACACACAAATGTTCTCTTGGGCACATTATATCTCAAACTGGATTACCATGAAACACGCGCACAGTGCGCATGCACACGCGCACACGCACGCATGCACACGCGCACACGCACACGCACACACACACACACACACACACACACACACACACACACACACACACACACACACACACACACACACACACACACACACACACACACACACACACACACACACACACACACACACACACACACACACACACACACACACACACACACACACACACACACTCTCTAAAACTCCCACCAGCCCTTTATGGCCATGTATAACAGGACTTCGCTCCTACTCAGCCAATTGACAAGAATGTTGAAGTAGATAGAGGAGGTTCACCAGTTCATCTCGCAGGGGCTCAAGCAGCACTTGAGACCACAGGGGCTTCCATTTATGAAGCAACACGTGTAAAGAATACCGCGCACAGTCCAGATAGAGCAGGGAAGAGGCGCGTAACCTCTCTTTGTGCTCTGCATTGACCTCTGAGGAAGGAATGCCTTTTTCTTGGCCGACACAAAATTAGGCCAGAGAACTATGTCCTACATTTATTTTGGCAGGATATGATTTGTGCTTCCTTAGTCTATGTACAGTAGGTCTAGTGTTATTCATTTTTCCGTGAAGGACACGGCACTGACTGGAAATCTTCATATGTTCATACGTTTATATTCATCCCTGCAAAAACCGCTACCGGTCCATTTTTGGTTATCTTTGGTCAGGATTTTGCTTTGTAAAGCACTGGGTGTTCCTCTCTCACTCTGTGTGTGTATGTGTGTGTGTGTGTGTTTATGTGTACTGTGCATGTGTGTAGAAGATAGACAGAAAGAGGGAAGTGAATCTCATGGTTTCGCGCTCATTCAATCATCCACTTCATATCTGTCATCGCCAGCGGCAACACAGCAGCTATAAAACACAGCACCCAAAAATTCCTCTCCACCACACCGACCTCAGCGCGTTGCAGAGTGTATAATCTCTGTAGAGACAGAGAGCTGATAAATCCATTATAGCGCAAGGATTGCTTCAGTGCAGTGAATCTGTTCCAATGTCGTTTATTGATAAAGGCTTTAATGCAAACCTATGAAAGCAGAACCAAATGGAATCAGAAGCCCCCTGAGTCTGACGTCAATGCTCATACAAGGTCATATCGGACGATATTGAAAATCACACCCGTGTGAAGTGAGGGGCGCTCTTATCATCATACATCTTCTCATTCCGGCCAATCACAATTTATGTTTGTGTTTACACACACACACACACACACACACGCTGGCCTTTCATTGTCAATGGCATTCAATGTTTGTTTGAACACAACAATGTTTGTGTGTGTACACACACACTCAAAGCTGGCCATTCATTATCAATAGAGGGCATGCACGTGACATCATCACCAAACCCGGAAGTTATGCAGGAATATCTACTGAGTGGCCTTTCAGGCCTTGACAGCCCATGCTTCCAAACAGAAAAGTCCTATCTGATTGCATTAAACAACGTTAAACAATGTTAAACTCACTTTGCCACTCGATGTGCCATTCACTTTAAGCATGCGCATACCCTCTATAGCATTCAATGTTTGTGTTTGTTTGTGTACACACCCTCAAAGCTGGACATAGGAGGGGCTAGCGCCCCTCAAAAATACGAACCCCATTTATAAAAGGAACCAGCAGGGCCTTTTGGGTGGTGTCCACCCTAGACCTGGGGCAGTGAGACTGGAAGGTCAGGGTTCAATCCCCCCAAAAAAAAAATCATACATCATCACATCACACCGATTTGTGTCCTCACTTTTCTGTCCTCACTTTTTATCCTCAAGTCCGTGCTCAGCCAATCAAAACGCTATGGGGTACACACACACACACACACACACACACACACACACACACACACACACACACACACACACACACAAAGCTCACAAAAATGTGACCCAATGCCTCCCTGCTTGGCACCAGCATCGTTGTGTTGAGGGTACTGTAAGTCCCTGAGACATACCAGTGTCATGTCCAAGGTGTGTACTTGTACACCAAGCTACCAGGCTCACACTAAGGAAACAGGAACTATCTCACACTAAGGAGGCAGGAACTATCTCACACTAAGGAGGCAGGTGATGTGACATACAGTATGGAGCACATAGTTTGGGAACGCATTCAACAGAGCCTTAAAATCCAAGATGGAACATACTGTATGCCTCAGGTTGGGCTAGTTGCTCCAACAAACACAATTACCCATGTTCACGGGTGGGAAGCTCGGTACAGCCTAGCGGGGGGCAATCTATGTCGCTGTTCTGGTGGCTCATTTGTCCCCCCCTAGTTCTGCACTCCTCCTTCCTAACTGTCAGGTGAAAATAAGTGGCTGGCAACTTCATTTGTATCGGAGGAGACACGTGGTTGCATAAACTCCCACGTGACTAACTGTAGTGCAGGTTGCAGTGACAGACACTACACGTGTAGTGTACATGTATGTGAGTACAGTATCTTACTGACTCGCCTACCAGTGAGGAGTCCCCACCAGGAGGATGCAAAGCCTTCGTCCTACTCTCCTACCAGTGAGGAGTCCCCACCAGGAGGATGCAAAGCCTTCGTCCTACTCTCCTACCAGTGAGGAGTCCCCACCAGGAGGATGCAAAGCCTTCATCCTACCAGTGAGGAGTCCCCACCAGTAGGATGCAAAGCCTTCGTCCTACTCTCCTACCAGTGAGGAGTCCCCACCAGGAGGATGCAAAGCCTTCGTCCTACTCTCCTACCAGTGAGGAGTCCCCACCAGGAGGATGCAAAGCCTTCGTCCTACTCTCCTACCAGTGAGGAGTCCCCACCAGGAGGATGCAAAGCCTTCATCCTACCAGTGAGGAGTCCCCACCAGTAGGATGCAAAGCCTTCGTCCTACTCTCCTACCAGTGAGGAGTCCCCACCAGGAGGATGCAAAGCCTTCGTCCTACTCTCCTACTAGTGAGGAGTCCCCACCAGGAGGATGCAAAGCCTTCGTCCTACTCCTCCCGCCCAGTGGCCCAACACTCCCTGCTGTTGTATCTTACTGACTCACCTACCAGTGAGGAGTCCCCACCAGGAGGATGCAAAGCCTTCGTCCTACCAGTGAGGAGTCCCCACCAGGAGGATGCAAAGCCTTCGTCCTACCAGTGAGGAGTCCCCACCAGGAGGATGCAAAGCCTTCGTCCTACCAGTGAGGAGTCCCCACCAGGAGGATGCAAAGCCTTCGTCCTACCAGTGAGGAGTCCCCACCAGGAGGATGCAAAGCCTTCGTCCTACCAGTGAGGAGTCCCCACCAGGAGGATGCAAAGCCTTCGTCCTACCAGTGAGGAGTCCCCACCAGGAGGATGCAAAGCCTTCGTCCTACCAGTGAGGAGTCCCCACCAGGAGGATGCAAAGCCTTCGTCCTACCAGTGAGGAGTCCCCACCAGGAGGATGCAAAGCCTTCGTCCTACCAGTGAGGAGTCCCCACCAGGAGGATGCAAAGCCTTCGTCCTACCAGTGAGGAGTCCCCACCAGGAGGATGCAAAGCCTTCGTCCTACCAGTGAGGAGTCCCCACCAGGAGGATGCAAAGCCTTCGTCCTACCAGTGAGGAGTCCCCACCAGGAGGATGCAAAGCCTTCATCCTACTCCTCCCGCCCAGCGGCCCAACACTCCCTGCTGACAGGTGCCGCCCGTCGGAATATGTACAGTGAAAGTTAGCCCCCTCCCCACCCAGCCAGCTTACCTATAGCTAGCCCTACCTAGTATAAAGTATCTTAATCTTCATTCGCCAGTCTATTCACAAGCTCCTTGGGAATTTCTCTCTCACGATAACAAAAGTGTATAGGCCTCTAGCACTTAAAATGATATCAGGTATCTACAACTCAGGAGTTATATCCAATCTGTACCATTTTACAAAAGAGAGGCGAGGGAAAACAATTTGGAACAAATATTAATGAAAGCTTCTTCCTTAAGGAGGACAGTGATAAGCTATAGATATACTCTCAAATGTTCATTAAAACTCCAAATATAAGTAGTAAAACATTTTGGGCAGAGGATTTTGGGTGCCAAATTGATGATAAAAAATGGAAAAGAATCTTGTTAAATGCAGTGCTTTAAATGTTAAAATAATGCTGGTACATATAGCCATTTGATGTGGTCATGCCGTGAAATTAAAACATGCTGGTTCAAAGGGAGATAGTGAAAGTTTTTGAGATCAGGATACAGTTGAACCCAGTGAACTTGGTACTGGGCTTAGATTCTGATTTAAGGTTTTACGAATAGCCCTATACGCCGCACGGCTTACAATTCTACAATTAGATGAGGATCCCCCTGACATAAAATTATGGTATGAAAAATGTCGATACTGCCAATGGAGAGGTTATCATTTATATTAAGAGGCACTTTTGCTGACTTTGTTAGAGATTGGTCACCTATTGCAAGATTTTAAAAAGAAGAATGGAAAAGAGTAATACAGTATGTATGGGTGTAACTGTATGAGAATAAGTTCAACTGTATGATGGGACTCATGGGAGTATATACTTGACTACTACTTTCTTCGGTATTACTATTTGCTGGCATGTTGTTGATTCTGTCTTTCATTTCGTTTTTTGTTTCTGTTTTTTTGTTTCCTTTTTGTACGTCTTTGCATGTTTGTATGCATGTTTATAATTTTGAGAAAATCCAATAAAAATCATTGAAAGAGAAAATGATTAAAAGTTGGCTCAAATGAAGTTCTGTGAGAGATTTGTGACTGTTCCCATATCATCACATAACAGAGATCAACATGGCCTCTCATCACCATATACTGTAACTTTCCACGTCCCTGTTTTAACGATAGAAAGAGACAGCACAAGTGTTACCCAATGCACTCTGCATGCAAACTCAGCAAATAAAAGTAGATCTTGCTGATCTTTTGCAAATTGATTATGATGGTTTTAAAAAAACAGCAGTGTAGTTGTTATTGAGTCAGTTCCCTTGCACTAATTTCACCTTTTAGGGGTACTTTGTCAAAAGATGAATAGTGAAAATAGCAAGCTCACAACATGTGATGTGAAGTTCCGGGTAAAAACGTATTTACAATACAGAACAATGTTTTCAAACCAGTGGCTCGTGTCCCAGCCCAGACGTGTCAGCCTGGAGATCGCAGGACTAGCTGAGAGCAAATGGCGGAACAAACTCTAGACTCTCCATGAAATCAACAGTACAAAGAAAGACACAATTAATGAAAGCAAATAATTCATTTCAAAGCACAAGACAAGTCATCAGTACTTCCAGATCCAACTAAAATGTTATGTCACCACTACAATTATACGAAGGTAACTTGGCAAACACCGACTACAAAAGCTCTTGAGGAGACTATAACAGCTCAAGGTGCTGACCTGCAGCCTTGATATAGCACTAAAAAAGCGGTAGATTTTGTCACAAATGTTGTTCTTATATCATCCAATTTTCCACACGCCGGAAAGGGACTTGGGTTGGATTCTAACCTGTGTCCACAAAGCCTCATTAGTATGTGCTACCACCAGGTGAGCCACTGGGCCCCCTGAAAACACCTGTTGTGAAGCCTGCATTAAAAATAGGTTCTGCAACTATAGAGATTGTATTGCATTTCAAATATTGAAAACAAACAACAAACAACTTTGTAACTTTCTCCCCCTTCTTCATTAAATTATTATTACTTTGATATATTCCAATCTGGATTCCCCCATTTATCATTATCATGGTATATTGCTGTTATGGTTAAGTTTTAAATTACATTTTTCTAATCACTGATTTCCAGCAGAACGTCCATTCTAGTGTGACTATTCTTGGTGCTGCCTTCGACACTGTAGAGTGCATACATACATTAATGCTAACCAGACTGGAGAACAGGATTTAACTTTCTGGCATAATTTCTTCTCAATTGGAATAAATCTGAGGGACTATTTTGTCTCCATTGGCAACTACACATCTGGGCAAAATACCATGACATGTGGCACTCCCCAAGGTTCAATACTTCTCTTCTATTCAACCCAGTGCCTTAGCATTAGGGAAGAAATTGCATAGCATAATTATTAATTATGCAGATGAATCTCAAATTTACAGTGAACTAATATGGTCCCATTCATTTGCTTGTTTCAGTGCACTGCTTAACAAATCCATGCCTACCACCATGTCCTTCAAATTGAGATATTTGTCTTTATTGCAAAGGAAAATAGTTGCTCACCTTGACTCCCTGACATTCTATGCTGTGGTGAAAGAATCCCCTATCACGTGTGATTGCTCTGCTACCCATGCAGCTTTTGGCCTGCCACCTTTTCCTCATGCAAATGCTGATTCATCTAAACTTACACTCGTGTTCAGCAAACAATATTATAGTTTAACTTGAAACTTGAACTTTTGAGCAAACACTGTAATTTTCCATTTATACATACACATGTCTGTCCACTTCCGGGTCACCAGTGAAATGCATGTTGGGACAGCTGCCAGGTCACCAGTGAAATGCATGTTGGGACGGACACAGATTAATACTGGGACACACTTTTCCGTGTAACAGACCCACACAGGAAAAACAACCCCCTTATCAGTAATGTGATCTATTACATTGCATTACTCACACTGAACATAATTTGCTGTTCATATATTCAGAATGGGTAAGGACTAGTATATATATATATATATATATATATATATATATATATATATATATATATATATATATATATATATATATATATATGCAATGCTTTATAGTTTTGTAGTTTATATTATATATTATGGTCATAATGAATTAATTATTTCTTCACAGAACACAAGACCCTAGCGACGTCTGCTGGCATCCCTCCACGGCCAGGCAGACAGACCTGTGCGATGCGATCAGCCATTAGTAGCCCCCAATTTGTTCTCACCTCCTCTCCTCTTACGGGACTAATGGAGGTCAATGGGAAACAGATTGCAGGAAAGCATGCGTTGTGACTTGGGGACATGAGTCAGTGGAAAGGTGTTAAAGTGGGTCAGAGAGACGTACTGTAGAGATGTTGGAACAGGGATCTGAGTCCGATTATACACGCTGTGTCCCTCCCTGCGCCAATGAATGATTAGACAGAGTGCTGATGCTGTAATGTGCTACACGACCAGACCATCTCCCTTTATCTCCGCTGCGGTGTGGATGCTCTGCATGCTTCAGTGTGCGAGTGTGTATCATGGTGTATGTGCTGCGGTGTGGATGCACTGTATGCTTTAGTGTGCGAGTGTGTATCATGGTGTATGTGCTGCGGTGTGGATGCACTGCATGCTTCAGTGTGCGAGTGTGTATCATGGTGTATGTGCTGCGGTGTGGATGATCTGCATGCTTCAGTGTGCGAGTGTGTATCATGGTGTATGTGCTGCGGTGTGGATGCACTGTATGCTTTAGTGTGCGAGTGTGTATCATGGTGTATGTGCTGCGGTGTGGATGCACTGTATGCTTTAGTGTGCGAGTGTGTATCATGGTGTATGTGCTGCGGTGTGGATGCTCTGCATGCTTCAGTGTGCGAGTGTGTATCATGGTGTATGTGCACGCGGCAGCGGCGCGACTGTTTGTCTGAGTGTTCTAATCTATAGGGTGGACAGACGTGGGCTGTGGGTATACGGTACCAGAACAGTAATTCAAACCTGCAGTGTTTGAGGCCCTTCATTCATCAGTGTCCAGGCACGCGACTGGGAGGGGGTCAGGGGGATGTGTGCGTGTGTGTGTGTGTGTGTGTGTCGGGTTGATTCAGGTGGAAACAGACCAGATGACCGATAGTGAGGCACAAAGCTGACCAAAGATGCTTAAGGTCTGAATCACTGCTCAGTTGAGACAGACTCACAGACTGAGACACCTGGCCTGGGACCGCCTCCTCCCTAAACGGAGTAATGGAGATTAAAACCCAATTAGGTTGACCGCATGTCTCACACAGCGAATGTGACCCAGATATGGCCCTCTATCAATGCACAAGATGCATAGTTCAGATCCACCATCATTATACATTATAATAATTATACATTTTCTCAGAGATGTACAGTAAAGTTAGATCATACTGCTTGTGTCCTCGCTGACCCCACAACCCCCCCCACAACCCCCCCCCCCCCCCTTCCACAGTCACTGACAGCAAACTAAAAAGGCAGCGTTATGCAAATAGTCAACGGAGACGCTATCTAATCTGAAGTGAACTACGCCTGAGTGCTCAGATCAAAGGAGCGTGTGTATCCAAGCCTTAGGTCCAACACCCCCCCACCCCCCCCATCCCTCCGCCCGCCGGGCACTGATACCACAGGTCATAGAGACCTCTGATAGCCATTACCCCAGCAGGGGGAGGAGAAAGAACGATAGACAGAAGAGAAGAGATAGATGGAGGAAGGAAGGAGAAGGAGAACGCGGAAGAAGCACAGTCGCGTGATGTGAAATCAGCGGCAGGGACTGCAGTACACGGGGAATACCACAATACACTGTGGAGAGGTTTATAGGGAAAAGCAGAGAAGGGAAGGGTGGTGAGGAGAGTTCTGGCTAATCAAAAGAGCTGTTGATTCCCTTTGGTTATTGCAGGAATTGGGTTACGATCCCCATTCTTCATCTAGCCCACCAGCACTACATCAACCTGTAAAAGTAGTCTAGTCGATAAATCATCCATATGCCATCTCTCTCTCTCTCTCTCTCTCTCTCCCTCCCTCTCTCTCCCTCTCTCTCTCGTCTGCCTGGGAATTCTGTGGATATCATAAGAAAATGTGGGGATTGGAGCGCAGCAGTGAATTGCTGCGTTGGGAATAATACTGGGATAAAATGCAACATTCTGACTTTCTGAGACAAGGCTCTGATATATTGATTTATTAGAGTTGTGGAAACGATTACAATGCTCTGACACAGGGGAAGAATTAACATCAGTCAAGCCAGCAGACAATGCTGTGAGATATTCTGTATCCAGGTATGGATTGTATACCGTGGGCAATGTATACAGTAGATGCTCCCAACACCCAGCAATCATAATAGGCCTACGTTAGATAAGAGTGCCGGCACTCTGACAACACAAACAAACAAAAAAGTAGTTGTGTGTGTGTGTGTGAAACCATGGAAAGATGTGTGGCTGCATGTAATGGCAAATGTTGGGGGGCCTGTCTCCTAAGATACAAGTGGCAAACACAGAACATAACAGAAAGTGCAACACAGCATTCAGTATCACAAAAAACACATTCCTTGAGGATTTCCTCATGTACTGTTATTTCTTTGGTAATACATCCAAAGTCTAATAAAAAAAAAAAGCTTTATATGTAGGTCAGGATTTTTGTTTTAGAGGAGGGAGGGAGAAAACCATATGGTGTACTATTTTATATAGTGAGGTGCTGAGACAAACAGTGGCACGTGACCGCCACCTGTTGGACAGACAGTGAAAGGTTATTTTTAAGCTGTTTTGAGTGGAAACAAAATAGTCAGTATGCTCCAGTATTGCAGTATTGACAACATAATAGTGACAGGTTTGATTCATTTCTCCAGTGTTAATAAGAAACAGAGGACCAACCTGACTTGATTTAACATAATTTGTTTATCTTCATATTTACATGCAAATGTCACTTCTGATGGTGAATCGCAGACTCACCATCAAGTAGGTTTATTTGCAGTGGTGTAAAGAAATATGTATACATTTACTCAGTATTTCCAATTTACCAGTACTTTTACTTCTACTTCACTACATCTCAGAGCCAAAATGTTTACTTTTACGCTTACTAGCTACTTTGGAGATTTTAATTTTGATTACAAAACATACATTAACCACTTCAACCCATGCATTATATGCAATTTATTTTCGGCCATTTGAAAATAGCAGATCTACAAGCTCACAATGCGTCACGATCGCAATGCATTGTTGAGCTCGTAGATCACCTATTTTGAAACATTTTGTACAGATTTTGAACTTGTGAAATGGGACATTCTGCATAATGAGTACTTTTAATACATTTTGATGCCGAACTTTTTGTAATTTTACTTGAGTACATTTTTAATCCGGGACCTCTACTTGTAACAGAGTACATCTACATTGCAGTATTTAAGTAAAACGTTTGAGTACTTTTTCCACCACTGGATATTTGAAGATAGCAAATCTCTGTTTAACTACTTTTTGGCCGAAATCATGTTATAATATTTTTCTTCTTCTTGACTTCATGAGTCAACACATGTGAATGAACTGGCTCTGTGAAAAACTGCTACGGACTGTAAAACGGAAACCTCATTATGTACAAAACCGTTACTTTTCATGATTCAAATAAAAAAACAGCCGATCTACAAGATCAAAGCATGCGGCTGTAATGCACGTAACTTGAGAACCGTTCGCCCCACGACTTCAAATTGGAGAGTGTTCCACACTCCCACAGGGAGTGCAGTGCCCCGTGTCGAGTCGGTCGGACCCACGGTTGTCCAGAACCGGCCCGGCCCTGCCCAGGGTCTACATATGGAGCTGGCCTGTTTTGACATCACAACACTCCATATTTGGGCATGCCTGACACAGAACTCCATATATAGGAATAAAGAGACAAAGGGCCTGATTCTTCAACGCGCTTCCGCTTATATATTGACGTGACGCTAGCGGAAAGGCATTTACGTGGATTTCCCACATTAATTTGGAATTCATGGAAATGGCCGTGAACTTGACGCTGACTTTGGTTGATCGGCAACTCCGCTAAATCCTCCGCCACCTCTTTAGGTGGCGGAGAAATTTGCGGAAGCATACACTTGCATATATAGATTTATTCAGAAGGCTTTAGTCTTCATGCTGAATCAATAAATAGTCCCCAAATCTCAGATAAAATATGTAGGCATGTGTCCCCAACATATTGGTCGATCAGCACATAAAAAAACGATATATATATATATAATATATATATATATATAAAAGCCGAGTGCACTTGTATGCCTAAATGCATATGCATTCTAGAGGCAAGTTAGCCTATAGAGTCCCATAAGGAAACTGCCCCTGCAAGCCCCGACACCTTTTTATTTATTTATTAGGATATTTATATAGCATGCCATGCGCGATTGCGCTGCTCACTTGACAGCCTTCTCTAGGCTACTCGCAGTGCAAGCGTTGTGAGCTTGTAGATCGGCTCTCGCGCATGTTAAAAAACAAACTCACAATTATAATAAGAACATAGGCCTACACTTATCTGCATTTTGCACTGTACGAATCTAACGTTGTTTAGTGTGTGTTAGTGACTGTATTGTTTAGTGAGTCAGTTCTCTTGACTGTCGGTGTGTGTGTGTGTGTGTGTGTGTGTGTGTGTGTGTGTGTGTGGCGGACAGCAGCATGCTGCCGCTGAACCGAGTCCAATCTGGGTGAAATTTACATTGGAAAATTAATATAACGGCGCGGTGAGCCCGGCCAGGACAGAACACGGCCCGGCCCGACTGACATTCTGGTTCACAGACATGCCGGTCTGACAGACAGACAGCAGTCACGAGGGCTAATTAGCCCTATAAATCCACATTATGGCATCAGCGCGTGCAATTTGGCCAGTCAGTTTTAAGCCAGCTCACCGTAATTCATTATAATATGGGCAACGTTGTAGCTGTGTAGGCTGTAGGCTACTACATTGATCTCATCATGAGATCAATCAAGTTTGCCAAGTGTCCCGACTCCCGCGAATCATTTTAATATGAGGACATCATGAAATGAACCATGCACTTACATCTGACAAAGAGGATATAGGCTACCCGCTGTATATGGTTGAAATTCTAAATAGCTATGCCTACATGTCCATGCTCAGAACAAATCCATTCTCCACTATATGCATTCAGACAGCTGACAGTGAGATGATATTAATCTATTCCCCGAATGAATCAATGCAGCTCTGATTAAAAAAAAGTATCGGATATCTCTTTACTTTTGCAGGGCGCCTTTCTTTTTTTATAACCCTGCAGTGCATTCATCCTGTCAAAATTAACTACTCTACAAGCTCATCGCGCTGTTGTATAGAATTGAAATCCTCTGTGCAGGCTATGATGACGTATTTCGAGATTTCCTGTTGCCCTTATATGGTGTAGAATGGGCGTGGATGTTCCAACTAACCAGGCGACACCAGGCGAATCGCTTGGGAAAAATGCGGAAAGGATACACTCGGCGATCCGCACAAATGAAGTGATTACACCAGCTTCCCTGAATAACACGTCCTCTCAACGTAGGATGATCGGACGGATAAATACGATATCCGTTTCCGCCACCGTTACACTCTGGCGCATTTCGTTTTTGAAGAATCAGGCCCAAAGAGAGACAGATACATACGGGTACAACGGGTACTCTGACACGGATTACGGGTACTCTGACACGGGTAAAACGGGTACTCTGACACGGGTTACGGGTACAACGGGTACTCTGACACGGGTTACGGGTACAACGGGTACTCTGACACGGGTTACGGGTACAACGGGTACTCTGACACGGGTTACGGGTACTCTGACACGGGTTACGGGTACAACGGGTACTCTGACACGGGTTACGGGTACTCTGACACGGGTTACGGGTACAACGGGTACTCTGACACGGGTTACGGGTACTCTGACACGGGTTACGGGTACAACGGGTACTCTGACACGGGTTACGGGTACAACGGGTACTCTGACACGGGTTACGGGTACTCTGACACGGGTTACGGGTACTCTGACACGGGTACAACGGGTACTCTGACACGGGTTACGGGTACAACGGGTACTCTGACACGGGTTACGGGTACTCTGACACGGGTTACGGGTACTCTGACACGGGTTACGGGTACAACGGGTACTCTGACACGGGTTACGGGTACTCTGACACGGGTACAACGGGTACTCTGACACGGGTTACGGGTACAACGGGTACTCTGACACGGGTTACGACCGACTCTGTGCTCTACAGCCGGGCACTGGTCTAGTTTAAGGAAAAACACAAAAAGTTAAAATATGGAGATAAGATGTTTCTCTTTCTGCCCGACAGCAATGACATATAAGCCTACTATATACTGGCCCATACAAACACACGTTTTACAGTTCAGTTTTGACTTTTTGGTATTGTTTCTTTGCACACTGTGCCACTGTGTGTGTGTGTGTGTGTGTGTGTGTGTGTGTGTGTGTGTGTGTGTGTGTGTGCACTGTGACAGGCCCCACAGAGCTGTGACACGGCTGAGGAAGCAAGGACCCAGACACGCTGTCTGGAGAAGGACCCATCACTCAGCACGCCAAGGTTTCTGCTGCCACGCCAGGGGGGGGGGGGGGGGGGGGGGGGGTGGAGGAAGAGTGTGTGTATGCAGTGGTGGGAAAAGTACTCAAATGTTTTACTAAAGTAAAAGTATAAATACTGTAATATAGCAAGACTCTGTTACAAGTAAAAGTCCGGCATTCAAAATGTAGGCCTACTTGAGTGAAAAGTACAAAAGTATATTAGCCTAAAAAAAAGTCGAGAGTTACTGGTTGGGATGGTTGTGGAAACACACATTTATGGAGCTCTTAGTGATCCACGGGTGGTGGGAAAGTCTGTGGAAAGAAAAGTAGGTCGAATGGAATCGGTTAAGGATAACTAGGAGTGGGATGGTGGTGGTCATAGGAAGTAAGAACGAGGAACAGGTGGAGAAAGCCCTGGACATTATGGTTATAGTGAATACATACTGTAGTCTGGGACGGAAATGAAGGACGAGGGCTGTGATAAGTGGCGTGCCATTGTTGATTAACCCAGAGTTTTCTGTGAAGTTAAAGGAGTTTGTGGGATGTAGGTAGTAGGATGACACGATTTAGGGAGGGGAAACAGGATGAAAGTACGTAGCCTGGGTAAACCCCTCCCCCCTTCACCAGATTGCATTCTGCCTGAGGGGAGACCCTCCTGGCAGAATGAAATGTTGTCCAGCAGGGGGAGTGGGTTTACCCAGGCTAGAAAGTACATCCATTATGCTTGAAGTTTGAAGGAGACATATGAGTATATGTTGATTACATGTGCTACTGCATAGTATTGTGGACTGTTAATAAAGTATTCAATCAATCAATCAAAGGCCTTATGAACAAGCACCGCTAAGATACTACTGTTGTCAGGACTCAGGAGGAGTACGGGCATGTTGCAGCCAAAAGATGTGGGAGGTGTGGGAGGAATGCATGTGAGGAACATTACAGGGTCAGCAAAGTGTCTAACGGCGGGCCTCCACCGGGCGCGTTGCGTCTCCGTCGTGTGCGTCAAAAAACGAACCGGAGCAATTTGAACGCAGTCACGCAACGCAACGCGGGCAGTGGAGCCACCCTTCATTGATTAAAAAGGGAACATTCCCTGATGGTGCCGGAGACGCGACAATTACGTGCCCGGTGGAGCCCCGGTGTTAGGAACATCAAGGAGGTGCAGGTGAACAGGATGAGAGCAGAACGGAGGGGAATGTCATATGCAGATGCTGTAAAGATAGTGGAGGAGCATAATGAGGTGGTAGAACACCAACATTAGGAGGAAAAAAGGAATGTACATTCATTGTAACAATATATGTATGGACAAGACAAGATTCTTAGCTTTTATTGCTATGGTAATTAACTGTTCTGTGGAAATAATTAGGAAATCGGAGAGAATTAAGATATTGGAAGCAGCTAGAAGGTATTTAAAAGTTGTGGACGTCACTGGGTGGGAAGGATCTGGATAATGTACTGCGCACGCACGCGCGCACACACACACACACACACACACACACACACACACACACACACACACACACACACACACACACACACACACACACACACACACACACACACACACACACACACACACACACACACACACACACACACACACACACACACACACACACACACTGCATTGGCCTCTCATTTACCCACTTTTTGGTCTGGCTTATGTCCAACTTCTTTGAATATATATCGAAATCGGAGGACCAAGTTGTGGGCCTCAGCTATTGTGCTTACAGATGTCCAGACAGTACACATAATATAGTGCAGACAGCAGCACCTTTAGTTCATCCCCTCAGGATCACTGACAGACGAGAGACCACAGAGCAGACCATCCTCGAAAGGTATGTTTGCAATAAATGCTGAAACACTACTATATTGCACCACTAGATGGCCCCAAAGTATGCAATTCAATTCAATTCAATTCAAAGGGCTTTATTGGCATGAGAAAACATACGTTTACATTGCCAAAGCAGAAAGAACAGTACAACAATACAGCAATACAATCAAAACAAAAACAAAAATGATGTACTTTGTCAGATTCTTCAATAGATCAACTTCTATGTTCAAGATCACTCGATGCAGGTATAGTGCAGGCATATACACAATGATTAGTCTTTACGGTGGTTGTGTTCCATTTGATATCCTTCTCCTATCACAGCAACTCACAAATCTTGCTGCTGTGTTTGCACATTGTTGTACTTCGCCCAGCAGATATGGGAGTTTTTTGTCATTGGTCATGTTTTCAAAATCTCCGTGTGTGGTTGTAATCTGTGGGAAGTATGTGTCTCTGATGTCTTGGTACAATGGACAGATGGTTAGGAAGTGTAGCTCGGTTTCCACTTCATTTAGTGTGCAGTGGGTGCATAGTCTGTCTTCTCTCGGGATACAGGTCTGCCTATGACGGCCTTTCTCGATCGCGAGACTGTGCTCACTGAGTCTGTACCTAGTTAAGATTTTTCTTTGTTTTGGGTCGGTCACAGTGCTCAGGTATTCTGCCACTGTGTATTCTCTGTTTAGGGCCAGATAGCATTCTAGTTTACTCTGCTTTTGTGTTGCCACTTTCCAGTGTGTCAGATAGTTTTCCTTTTGCTGTTTTATAATTTGGTTTAGTCCAATGGGTTTTCTATCTCGTGGCTCTGTTTGTGTTTGTGTCCGGAGTTCCAGGGCCAGCTGGCTGAGGGGGCATCTCTCTAGAGTTTCACTGTGTGTGAGTGCCTTGTTATGGAGTGCATCTAGGTCACTTTCTTTTAGGTGGTTGTAGAACTTAAGTGCTCTCTTTTTTATTTTGATTATGAGTGGGTATCGTCCTAATTCTGCCCTGCATGCATTATTTGGTGTTTTTCGCTGGGTACGGAGAATGGATTTGCAGAATTCTGTGTGTAGGGTCTCGGTTTGGTGTTTATCCCATTTTTCAAGGTCATGGTTTGCTAATGGTCCCCAGATCTCGCAACCATAGAGGGAAATTGGTTCTATCACAGAGTCCAGTATTTTAAGCCATGTTTTAATTGGGATGTCTATTTTGATGTTTCTTTTGATGGCATAGAATGCCCTTCTTGCCTTGTCTCTCAGGTCCTTTACAGCTTGGTTGTAGTTCCCTGTGCTGCTGATGTTTAGGCCAAGGTAGGTATAGTTTTTAGTTTGTTCTAGTGGGATTGTATTTAGGAAAAATTGGTGGTTTTGGCGGCTGGGCCTTTTTTGAAATATCATGATTTTAGTCTTGGTTAGGTTCACTGTCAGGGCCCATGTCTGGGAGAATTTGTGTAGGAGATCGAGTTGCTGCTGTAGTCCTTCCTTGGTTGGGGACAGCAGCAGCAGGTCATCTGCGTAAAGTAAGCATTTGATTTCTGTGTTTGCCAAGAGGATGCCTGGAGCTGTAGATTGTTCTAGCGTTTTTGCTAATTCGTTGATATATATGTTGAAGAGTGTTGGACTCAGGCTGCATCCCTGTCTAACTCCACGGCTTTGGGGGAAAAAGTCTGTGTGCTTTTCGCCTATTTTGACTGAGCATTTGTTGTTAGTGTACATTGATTTTATGATGTCATAGGTTTTCCCCCCAATGCCACTTTCCAACAGTTTGTACATCAGACCCTCATGCCAAATTGAATCGAATGCTTTTTTGAAGTCGACAAAGCAGGAGAATAATTTGCTTTTGTTTTTGTTTATTTGGTTGTCAATTAGTATGCAATTAGTATGCAATATTAAGTCACTCACAGCAACATAACTAAATACCCCCCCAACACACACACACACACACACACACACACACACACACACACACACACACACACACACACACACACACACACACACACACACACACACACACACACACACACACACACACACACACAGCAAAAAAGAAAGAAATAACACAACATTTTATTATTTGTTATATAAAATGAGGATAAGGATGCAACAAAATGCAAAATAGCAAAGGTCTCTCAGTCTGCATATATAAAGCTTTTAGCGTGTAATGTTTGCCAGGGGCATGTGGGTGAAAGGACTACATCTTTCTGGGCAGTGATGCTTGGCGGCGAGTTGCCTTAAAGCAGCATTTTGTACTACTCTGTAATACTGTTATGTCTCACAATATGGCGAGAGGATAAATCTAATGCACGCACCCCCAGCTCAGTGATTGTGACTAATGCCTCATTTACACGGCTGCGTCAGAAGTCTCTGTTGAAAATTATTATTTTTGGCAAAGCAACGTGCTTGTACAACAAAAATTACAAATTAGGCTCATGCCACATATTTCTGGGAGGATGGAAGTGCGTAATGGGCTGGCCTGCTGCAGCTCTGCACAATAGTGTAACGTTTCAGTCTTATGAGCATAAGGCACATGGAGACCTTGAGCTCATCATAACTCTATGGTTGCCATGTGTTCCCCTAAGTGAGAGACCTTTTAATTTGATACCGGCATGGGTGAGTGAATACATAATTGCCTGTACACAGCTTGACATCAAATCAAAGAACCGCATACTGGCGTAATCATTGGTCCAGTGCGGAACAGTGCATAGCTTTATACTGTGCAACATTATCTCCTACATTCTCATCACAGCATACACGTGCAATAGGCTATTGTCCACACATGCTCTCAAGCTGGAGTACTTCAATTCATATTTTTACGTACTATTTAAGTTAGAAATAGGAACCAAAATGGACTCTTACAGGTCTGTAACCAAAATGGTTACAAATGGAACCTAATACTTGATGATTTCACAGCACATATTGGCTTTGAGGGTTTGTGTGAACCAGAGCCATAGAGTAAGACAGAGTTACGACAACTCTGTTCACTTCATGGGGCCAGTCCAATGGCCCCATGAAGTTCTACATAGACTTCTATAGGCGAGGAGCTTTGCGAAGAGTGACAATGTCCTGGACCGAAAGTTGGCAGTATGCACTGGACTCAGGCAACAGCCCAGCTTAAATGATCTTAAATCCCTTTATTTTAGATCAACAGTACAATATAAACATTACAGAGACTTTAGTTGTCACTGTACAATACTTTAAAACAGTTGTCATGTTGCACACATGCCTAGAATTTCTCATATTTGTGCCACCCTTGTTGAAAACAATGTATTGCCCCCTCAATGTCGTAACTCTGTCTTACTCTGGCTCTGGTGTGAACACAAACATTGGCTTGTGATTGGCTGATCACCCCATAGCGATGATATGATTGGCTGAGCAAAGTACATACTGTATTGAGGATCAGAAGTGAGGGCAGAAAAGTGAAGACGCCAAAAGTGATTGGCCGGAATGACATTTGTGATGATTTGTTTGGCTGAGCACGGAATGTGACATGTACTGTATGATGTTAAGACTTCACACAAGTGTGATTTTTATCAAATGGGGGTCTGTGGACTAATGTACCAAGTGCTACAATAGGCCTGCTGACTGGGGGTCTGTGGACTAATGTAGCCTACCAAGTGCTACAATAGGCCTGAGTGACTAGGGGTCTAGACTAATGTTCCAAGTGCTACAATAGGTCTGCTGACTGGGGGTCTGTACAGTAGACTAATGTACCAAGTGCTACAATAGGCCTGCTGACTGGGGGTCTGTACAGTAGACTAATGTACCAAGTGCTACAATAGGCCTGCTGACTGGGGGTCTGTACAGTAGACTAATGTACCAAGTGCTACAATAGGCCTGCTGACTGGGGGTCTGTACAGTAGACTAATGTACCAAGTGCTACAATAGGCCTGCTGACTGGGGGTCTGTAGACTAATGTACCAAGTGCTACAATAGGCCTGAAACGTGACGTGAAACGGAACACAGAAGCAAACACATCAATCCACGACATAATTTGAGGTCGCCATGGTTACAGCACCACAGGATGCTGGGTTGACTGACAGATTCAATATGCTGAGAATGGTGACGGGAACTCACGACAGCCCCAGGATGGATGCTTGTTGTCATAACCGTGCACCTGCCAAGCACGTGTACACTCGCTGCAATATAAACTCTGTGGCGAGGGGTCCAGTAGATGTATGCACAAACCCCCCAGAACTCTGTGGCGAGGGGGCCAGTAGACGCATGCACAAACCCCCCAGAACTCCGCCTTTCATCATAACTTATACACAATAAAATCCTCTGTGTTAATATCCTCTGTTTATAACTACGAGAGATCCCGAAATCCATTTGGTTCTGTTTCTACACTGTCAAAATCAAAGCTGTTATGGGATGTTTAGAGTAGGGGGGAGGGGGGGACAGGGGGACTGAAGAGATGTGTGTAAACAAACACAGCGTTCTGCACATTCCCTGAATTCAACCACCGACCCCGCCCCCCCCCCGCCCGGCCTCCTTTCTCCTTCTTCTGTTCTGGAGGCAGAGCCCTATGAGTCCGTGCCAGGGGCAGCCAGGGCAGGCTGAGCGCTCCGCAAATATTTGCGTTCGCTCGGACGGCGGCCAAGTTGACTTAACGCGGAGCACAGTGTTCCCAGAGCTCCTGATAGGGTGCCTGTAACTGAGCCTCGAGCGGCTTCAATCGGGGCAGCACTGAGCATCTCTTGTCCCAACGCTCGCCTCCTCCGTGCTCCCCGACGCTACCTCGCTCCCCTGGGGAGCAATTCAACGCGGCCTTCAAAACACACGGGCCGGGTTGACTGACAGACAGACAGACGGCCCACATCAGATAGGCGAGGCCGTGGTTTCCCCCCACCTCTAGACACAGACGTTGACACAAGACCTGTGCTAAGATGGGCCTTGGATGCTGCTTGTTGACTGTGGGACATCAAACACCACAGGCTGCAATGGTAGAGAAGGTGGTGTGTGGAACTCTATATCAATAAACAGTGGCCTCAGTTGATCCAGTTCACGTTTTCTCGTCACAGGACTGTCAACTGCAGCAATGAGTAACCACGCTGGCCTAATCATACTACACTAGTCTGGTACGATTAAGCAATATTACACGAGAGGGTGTGGTTTAACGAGATTATTGCCACGACTGAAGCATCACTGAACTGAAAGTAAGAAAATCGCTGAAAAAACATATTTTTTGAGTGGTGCAACCACTCCAAAGAACAGCAATGTCTGTGTCCGTGCGCCTATGTGGCCATTAGCACCAGTATATGACTATTAGTACCAGTAGGGGCGCTGTTTGCCAGAAACAGAGAGAGAGAGATAGTATTAGTGCTGCACTGTTGCCTGCTAATGAGAGGGGAGGGGGGGGGGGAGAGAGGAGTTGTACCACTCAATCACACGGGTGTGATTTTTTAATGACAGATGTAGTCACTACGACCACAAATGTCCCAAGAAAGAGTTTGCTGTGCTCTGGGAAAACAGAGCAGCTGAATTCTTTGTTTTGATTAGGTGTGGAGTGGTGCTCGTTTGAACCACGGCTAGAAGGATGTTTCAACGAATCAGATTGCTTCCTCGAAACGACCTGTTGTATAATAGTGTTTATTCAGTTCTGTTCTGTCCCGTCATGCTATGTGACGCAACTGAAGACAGTTTTACGCAATCGCTACATTTACATTGAAAACGTGTACATAAACACTCCTCCCGGCCGATAGGGGCGCGTAGTTGAAAGCCTACGGCAAAAAAACAGCTCGGAAAAACGCAGAATGTAGCAGTGCTAATCGCTGGTGAGTACTTTATATTTGAAATCTGAATGTTTATGTACGCGTTTTCAATGTAAATGCAGCGATCGCGTAAAACAGGCGGAAGTTAAGCCATGACGCTCGTACTGCACGAGCCATGGCTATAGTTGTGCTCTGTTGTTCTGAGGTTGTGCTGCTGTTCTGTGCACAGTATGGTGCAGTGTACAGCACAGAACAGAACACTCAATATCTCAATATAGTTCAGCTCAGGATAGAGGTATTCAGTGAAGTGCGGTGCAGTTCTATTCATCATATTGTCTGCTTTGCATTCCAACTCAGTAGTTACAGTACAATTTTCGCTTTGGTACAGCACAGTTCAGTCAAGTTCAGCTGAGTTCTGTTCAAATCTAATTTGTGTACTGTCTCTACTAAAGTTACTAAACAACAGTTTTGTTTGAATTTGTTCAACTTGGTTCAAACTCTCTTTGGCATGTAGTTGTCCCTAAGCACTGCATGTACTGTTGGTGTTCCCTTAAGGATACTTTACTACAGTCTTATACTTGAAAGTGTTCAGGTTCCATTATTGTGTGAAGATGTGAGATGAGGTGACAGAACCACGACTTCTGAGAAGATGGCGATTAAAATCGTTTCTGTGTTCAAGATGCGAGGCACATCAGTGACTATTTGAAATGTACACGTCGTACTGTAGAAAATGCTTCGTGCCTGTTGAGTGGAAACTGAAATACAGGAAACAACAGCTTGACATACAGTAATGGATTTGAAAGGTAGACAGACAGATCAAGCAGTATTTCAGATCATAAGAATTAAGTTGAAGATGTTGGCCGTACAGGGAATTTCCCATGGAGAAAAATGAAACCGGTCTACATGCAGTGAGTACTACATAGTTTGATTTCTTTGAAGCACTAAATTGTATTGTATTGTATGTATTTTGTGTACTGTACATATACTGTACTCACGCAACCATTTACGCTGTCGTCTGTCGACTTAGATTCACGGCATTTTATATGATATCACACTTGATAAGAATGTCTGCTAAATGCCTAGAGATATAGTACAGAGAGCAAGGCACTGCTACCAATGGACCTGTGTGGGCCGGAGGTCATCCAGATGTGATCCAGACAGAGGTAAAAAAACTGTCACAACGCGTCGTGGATTGTGAGCTTGTAGCTTTTTTCGGAGCATAAATCGAGTCAGTCAAGTTTACTTCATTGCTATCTGGACACCCAGTTGGTCAGTCAGCTCTCTTTCTCCCTCATTCCCTCCCCCTAGTCGCTCTTTTCCTCACAACCTTCTTCATATGAAAAAAATAAAATAAACTAATGTACAAAATTCCCGGTCACCTCAAATTGTGTTTAATCTTATTTCGACTCTACAGCTGGTGTCCCCTTTCCAGGGACACGGTTGTTTTACCTGTCATTTCCGATTTGAGGGAGAGGTGGTGATGTCTGGCTCTGTGCTCAGTCGAGGCTTCCACTTTGCCCATACCCAATTCAATTTCACCCTTACCATGAATGAACCCGTCTCTTCCTGTAAAATCTTCCCATGTTTTATGCAACAGGCTGGATTTTAATCAACTATTCCTCTCCTCCGCCTCACTACCTTGTGGTCTTTCTCACCTCTCCTCTCTTCTTTTGTCCTCTCCTGTCCCCATCTACCCTCTCCTCTCTCCCTCCCTTTCTCCCATGCATCTGCCCTCTCAACTCCTCCTCTCTTCAGAATCAGACATGAAGAAGCAAGGTGGTGAGGTCAGTTTGTCCATGGAGAAAGCTCAGAATATCATTGGCTGGGGCAGGTTTGATGAGTTTCCAAACGTCCCAGTTTCTTCAATTTCCATATTTAAAGATGAGATAGACACTTTGGAAATGTAGACCTCTCTTATGTGGTCATTGGGTGCTTTAAGCAAAATAATGACCTCCCTGGTGACATCACCTGTTCTGACATCCCATGTGTTGATTCTCCCCACCCATCCTTCCTTTTCGATGTCTCCCTTTTGACTGATACCTGTCCATTCAAACTCTAGATCTCCATATATGGAGCTGACCTTTTCTGACATAACTTATGTTGATCTGACGTCATCAAACTCTGCATGTACACTCAAGACACACTCCATATATGGCCAGTACAGAATTCATTCCCCCTGCCAAAGCGCCAGTGCTCGCCCAGCAGTCTGCCGTCACCCAGGCGGATGCTGATGGATAATAAAAAATGGAATCCATCTTAAAATAATGATAAGCTGAGCAAAGGACTGTATTAACTATAAATGCTATACATAATGATAATAGCTTCATTAGCAGAAGGCTAGAAGCTGCGAACGCTCCGGAGCAACGCCAAACTGCACCGGAAGGCTCAAAGTACTTTAGGAGTAATCCCATTACAATACAAATACTTAACTTTAGCTTTTACCAAAATACTTTAAGTAAATAGCCAATATGAACAGGAGGATTACCCATAACCAAAATGTTACCTGAATGCACCCCAAGGAGAGAAGTCCAGCTCAGAGCGAGGTTTTTAGTCGTTTTATATTAATTATAGCATCAGAGAGAACAGAACACGGATTCACAAAACACAGCTTAATAATTTACAATCAAAATGACCAGACCCCGTGGGGTCGGGTCGGTGGTTAGTTTCTCTCTACCGCCTCCCAAAATGGGAGCCAGTATAAATACTCTGACAATACAAAATGGAGGATGGTACAAAGCCGACGTGGCACGACCGAGGAGTATCGTACTCAAAGTATGGAAATATACTGGAATGGAAAAATACAAAACACAGAGGTTGTCTCGGCCTCAAAGGATAAATTTATCTTCAGCTTGCCGTCTCGGCGAGCTTGGCCTGGTTGCCATGGCACACGGCTGATAAGATACCCAGCAAGGTCAAATACATGCTCTAGACAGAGACAGTGCAAAAATCATTCTTACTTACTAAACGCCAAAAGACAGCGTGAAGTCACTGCACAGGGCAACCAGATTAAAAGGGTCAAAAGGTCAAAGGAGGATGATCAATCACCCATAAAATATAAAGAAAAGATAGAAATTATCTATCAGATGCGTGCACATAACCTCGAGGTCGCTTCTCACCCTCAAGGCGTCTTACTGGTTAGTAGGCTGCTGGTGCTCGAAGTGTTACCAAATATTCATATAAAGACAAACAGATTTATGACTCATACTTAAACCACTTCCCAAGGTTTTACTAGTTTAGCAGAAGCACATGTTAACAACGACCTGCCAACAAACTCCACACAGTTTAATTCCATCAACAAAGTTTGACTAATGTTTCATTAAGTGTCCTCCACACTCATTTCATTTTTCATAAACACAACTCACTCAAACCATTAGGCTTATTACATACCTCATCTTCCAAACCATCGCGCACACACACACACACACACACACACACACACACACACACACACACACACACACACACACACACACACACACACACTTGTGGCCCACGCTGTAGTCGTGGCATAATTAGATGGAACTCCATTTACATTTTTAATTAAACAGCGCATAATGTGCATAAAAGGCCCAGGTATTGGTGTGTGTGGTATTTCATGGTGTGCAGGCGGTTGGAGAGATGGCTGTTAATTACTTGTACACACACAGGCTCTGATTGCTTTCTGCCGTCTAATGAATTGTCTGCCAGGATAAATGGCTTGAGGTACTATGAACCTGAGCTTTAACCCATTTAGGCCCATTTAGGCCAAATGGAACAGGTACTATGAACCTGAGCTTTAAGTGGTGGGATTTTTTTTTTTTACTTAAGTAAAAGTATCAAAGCTGCAATGTAGAAGTACTCTGTTACAAGTCAAAGTCCAGAATTAAAAAAATACTTCAGTATCAAAATATACTTAAAAGTACCAAAAGTACTCATTATGCAGAATGTCCCATACACAAGTTATCATTTGAAAAAAGCCGATCTAGATCGGCTATTTTCAAATGCCCAAAATTTATAGGCTTAAGTGGTTAATGTTAGTATGTATTATTTTGTAATAATAATGCAAATCTACAAAGTAACTAGTACCTATAATTTTCAAATAATCGTAGCAGAGTAAAAGTATATTTGTCTCTGAGGCCTCATTCACCTTTCGATCTAGCATACAACATTGATGCATGCTAGATGATGCAATGCATTTCCAATGGCAGTCACATGGTTTGAAACAACATTTTGGACTACAAGCTGTTGTATGGCTTTCGGCTGTGTTCCGACTGCCCCGCTCCCCCTCACAAAACACAAATGTTGTGTCAAACCATGTGACTCCCATTGGAAATGCATTGGGGCAAGATGTATCACACCCTTTGTATACAACAAGCATACATCAGTCTGTTGCGAAGGCGTGAGTGAGGCCTGAGATGTCGTGGAAGTAAAAGTATAGAACATTGGAAATACTCCAGTAAAGTAAAATACCTCAGGTGGAAAGTGACTAAGTGCATTTACCCAAGCACAGGAACTCAAGTACAATTTACTTGAGTTGCTGTGCTTGGGTAAATGCACTTAGTCACTTTCCACCTCTGGCCTAATTTAAACACCGTAGTGCAATGGGTTGTAATTAAGTTTACTCCTTCCTCCGCATTAGTGTAAGTGCATCTGGATCTTTACCAGGGGTACATTTACATGCTGATTAGGGGAAGATTCACTTAGTGTTTGGTCACAGGTCGTTGATTACTTATACTATCTAACTAAAACTTTAATTAAAACATTTTCCGTGAACACACGCTACCGAGGAATAATAAAGTGAAAACAGCTATATTGATTTTACTTTTTTTCCCCACTTTTGTTTTTACGAGCAATAATTTATATAAGGGTCATCATGTTATGGTCTGGCTCCCGGCCGGTCCATCTGTCTCTCCACAGACCTTGCCAGACCTGGCAACCTCTCCACAGACCTTGTCAGACCTGGCAACTCCCACTTTCCCTTCCACTCACACAGTCAGTTCACTCACCTGTCTCCAACCCCCTCATCATCCCACCTGTGAACACTTTGACAATCAGCCTGCCCCTTATATAACTGGACTCTTTGCACTCACACTTGGTCAGTTCATACATTCATGTTATGTTGTCTACCCTGGAGCTCTTAACTGTGTCTCTGTTCTTCTGGATCCTGCCGTGAATACCTCCGGTAATTGCTCGTACCTATTTTGTGTTTGCAACTTTGCATTTTTGGGGTTACTTATGCTCTGCCCGTTTTTGTTCCCTTGCCTTTGTTCTACATTTATTCAATAAATTAGTGTTTGAACACTATTCCGCTGGTTGTGAGTCTTGACTCTGCATTTTGGGTTCAACACATTTCTGCCACCTTTGCTACCGTAACAGAGTGAACTGACTGTGTGAGTGGAAGGGAAAGTGGGAGTTGCCAGGTCTGACAAGGTCTGTGGAGAGGTTGCCAGGTCTGGCAAGGTCTGTGGAGAGACAGATGGACCGGCCGGGAGCCAGACCATAACGCATCACTTAATTTAGAAATAATCACTCCCTGAATAGGCCTATCCATAAATAGTAGTCTGCCTTTCCATGTCTCCCATGAGGCGGTCTTGGGTGAAAATGACATTGAAAGCCACAAAATACTCATCAGTCACCTGTGGGTTGCTATGGGCGACTAACATTTTTGAAATTCTAAGAAGCTAGCTCCCAGATATAATCATTATTGTCTCTGTCGGGCATAAACCTCGTATCTAAATGTGTCAGCTTTTTATTGCGACTGCAGGTCGCATTTACTATGGAATGGTGCATTTCCCGTCCTTGTGTTGGTTGGTTGGTCACCCCAGGCAAGCCCCGCCCCCATGCCCTGATGTCATAGTAAATGACAAGCCCCCATGCCCTGATGTCATAGTAAATGACAAGCCCCCATGCCCTGATGTCATAGTAAAGCCCCCATGCCCTGATGTCATAGTAAATGACAAGCCCCCATGCCCTGATGTCATAGTAAATGACAAGCCCCCATGCCCTGATGTCATAGTAAATGACAAGCCCCCATGCCCTGATGTCATAGTAAAGCCCCCATGCCCTGATGTCATAGTAAAGCCCCCATGCCCTGATGTCATAGTAAAGCCCCCATGCCCTGATGTCATAGTAAATGCAACCTGCTTTTGCAGTCAAGCCCATATATGGAGATCCCTGATGTCATCAATATTGGCCAGCAACTCTACATCTGACCTCAAACCTCAAACCCTTAGATCTCCATATATGGATATATGTTCTGACATTCCATTATGTTGATCCTTCCCCATCCATCCTTCCTCTTCGATGTCTCCCTTTTGACTTATACCTGTCCATTCAAATTTCAGACTGTAGACGGGCCTGCCCCAAAGTTATTAGTGCAGCCTGTTCTCATGAAGGGCCGGCCCTACAGTACCTGGGCCATCATCAAACCCTGTACACTCAAGAGAATGTCCCTGCTAGAAGATCTCAGTATACTGTATGGAGCTGACCTGTTCTGACATTCCATAATGTTGATCTGACCTCATCAAACCCTGTACACTCAAGGCATGCTCCTTATATGGACAGTACAGAATTCATGCAATGTTGATCTGACCCCCCCCAATGCCCCCATGCCCAAGCGCCAGCGCTCGCCCAGCAGTCTGCCTTTAGGGCAAGGTCGCTTCTCGCCCTCAGGTTTCTTACTTGTGTGTGTGTGTGTGTGTGTGCGTGCTTGCGTGCGTGCTTGTAGATCTGCTATTTGTGAAAAATGTTTGATAGTAAAAAGTGGTTAAGTGTGTCTGATTTATAAATGTTGAACCGACAAAAATTATTAACGAGCTTGTGACTGTAATAACGACGTTGGATCCATTCAGAACACAGGTTATTTTTTCCATTTCCTGAAAAAAGTAACAGGGACGATATGCTAAAGACCATTTTGTTTTGTGTGATGTGCTCCATTCAAGGCAAGTAGATCATGATTGAAAGCAGCTTGACATGTGAGTACACTCGTGTTTGCGTGCACGCACACATACACGCACGAACACACACACACAGAACATAGACATCAAACGTATCAAACCAAGCACAGCTTGTACTGTATGTCAGCATGATCTGACACGCAGGTTGTTGTGACAGACAATGACACACAACAAGCACAAGCGCACGCGCGCGCGCACACACACACACACACACACACACACACACACACACACACACACACACACACACACACACACACACACACACACACACACACACACACACACACACACACACACACACACACACACACACACACACACACACACACACACACACACACACACACACAGTGCTCAGTAGCTGTGTCCTGACTCTCCCTCAGCCTCTTTTCACCATCGCTTCTCCTTCAATTCACAAGAAACAGACTCAAATGATTCAAAAACACTCACTCGCTAACTCACGCACGCGCGCACGTGCACACAAATAATCCATGTGCATGCATACTGGCATCCTTCACAAACTGTGCAGTTGCCATATTCACTGTAGTGGTGATGATAAAAGACAGACGTGGTTACTCAATCAAAGGAGAAAAGTATAAGAGACATAATTAATGGCAATTGAGGAGTGTGACAGGTAGAGAACGCCCTCATCACAGTGATTCTGTTAGGGACTAGAGACTAGAGAGATCCCAGAGTGGCATGCAGCCAATCAAGATGATGTTGATTGCTGGGATTGAGAAGAAGCCATAGTGGCTTCAAAGTATTAATGGCGTTGCAGCAGGCTTCATGCTGGGCACTTAATGCAGTGGTGAAAGTAACAAAGCACTGTACGTTCTTCTTCATACAAACTGAGCTGTATAAATCCATAATGTTGATCTGACCTCATCAAACCCTGTACACTCAAGGCATGCTCCTTATATGGACAGTACAGAATTCATGCAATGTTGATCTGACCCCCCAATGCCCCCATGCCAAAGCGCCAGCGCTCGCCCAGCAGTCTGCCTTTGGGCTGCCTTTATTAATGGCGTTGCAGCAGGCTTCATGCTGGGCACTTAAATGCAGTGGTGAAAGTAACAAAGCACTTCTTCTTCATACAAACTGAGCTGTATAAATCGGCTATTTTCAGCATGCGCTGCCGCCGTGTGACAAAGTATAAACGGGGCTTAACCCATTCTGACCTGAGATCAGATTCATACGAGGTTTCCCCTGGACACACACTGGGTCTGATTAACCCATTCTGACCTGAGATCAGATTCTAAAAATGTCAGTCGTTCTTCGATTTTTCAAAAATAGCAGACCTACAAGCTCGTATCGCGCCACTCGGTGGCGCGATATGAGCTTGTAGATCTGCTATTTTTCAATAGCTAAAGCACGACATGATGCCAACACCAAAATGGGTGCCCGTTCAGAATTGGTTAAAGGTCACTGCTTAGAAATCCCTGACACAGACAGTGCAGCCAGCCAGGAAAGAAGCACTGGCTCTGGAACCCAAATGTCTGCTCTGATGTGCGACTGGCTGGTATGGTTTGTGAACCTTGTGACAGACACGGCTCGGCCCACGCCCTCAGTTTGCACGCCCTCTGAGCTGGTTTCCCACTACTGAGTTGCCACGGTAACAAGAAAAACATCCCACGTAGAGTGTACACAGCTGGGGAGAGAGGTAGAGACGCACACACACACACACACACACACACACACACACACACACACACACACGTGCAGACAGACAGACAGACAGACAGACAGACAGACAGACAGACAGACAGACAGACAGACAGACAGACAGACAGACAGACAGACAGACAGACAGACAGACAGACAGACAGACAGACAGACAGAGACAGACAGACAGACAGACAGACAGACAGACAGGGCTTATTCAATGATATCATGGTTTAGGTCCAGACACCAAGTTTATTTAGACCAGTGGTGTGCATTTCTGTTTATTTCCAGTCCAGCTGTGCAGTGTTTTTTTTTTATTGTCCTTCTTCCAGTGTTGTAAAACATAGTCTCATAAACCACTTAGGTTTGTGCTCTAAGTGGTATACAAGATGCACCTGTAGGCCGATGTGCCAATGTGTTCTTTCTTAACGTTCCAAAACCACACACAGCGACAGCGGTCTCACGGAGTACGCTGTGATACTAACAGGTTTTGACGTATTTGTTGGCCCCCAGGTCCAATTCCACTTGAATGAAAAGTGGCGCAGTCTATGTAGGTCAAACTGAAGCATCGAGTTTTCATACGCAGAGACACACCATTTAGTGTAGTACAGTATAGTACAGTACAGTATAAGTAGTACAGTACAGTACAATTAGTACAGTACCCCTGCAGTACAGTACAGTATGAGTACAGTACAAGTACAAGTTTCCATCACTCACCTCCTCATCACCCAGAGAGACCAAAACCGCTATTAAAAAGACGCACACACTTGAGGCGATACTGCTACTGCTGACGGATTTGGATGAAGAAGAGCTCCACATCGTACACACGGCAACCCATAACAAACTGAGCTACTACACACTCACTACCCAAACACTGACAAACTCCCTGCATACAGAGAAACACTGAGATGTTCCACAGCATCCCATGAAATCATTCTCTTGGGTCAAAGCTGTGCCCCTCCTCCTCAGGAAGACAGTTGGAAGTGGATGAGTATGAGTACAGTATGAGTACGGTACAGTACCAGTACAGTACAAGTGTAGTACAGTAGAGAGAGAGAGAGAGAGAGAGAGAGTACAGTATGAGTACAATAAAGTTGCCTATAGTCGACTGCCAGTCAACTATAGACAACATTTAGCCAATCAGATTCGACTATAAAAATCCTTAGTCAGGGATAATAGCCCTAGTAGATAGACAGGAAACAGGGAGAGAGAGACAGGCAGTGACCCTCCAGCAGCAAAGGTCGTCGGGATTGGGATTCGAACCTGAGCCTATTTGGTATGTGCCTGGACTCTTAGGCCTATGCGGTATGTGCCTGGACTTTTAGGCCAGCGGGTGGCCCTAATCCTCCTTTTCTGGTGAAAAGTCACAATCATTAGTCACAAAAAAAGACATTGCGACCCAGCTTCCTGTTCTTTACAAAACAACAAACAAAGCTGAAAGCCACCAAATGAGACAAAGAACTAATCCCACACCAAAACAGAAATGCCGAATAACCTACATTTAATGTATTCACGTATAAAACAGCCGAGAGGGATTAGGAAGCCGACTTGGTATGAGTTAACATTTTCTATGAATTCTAAATGAGGGGGTTTGGCTCATGTGATCTGTTGCCTCTTTACTTCTCACCACTTTGATTTATTGGAATTCAAATTACCACCAGCATTCTGGACGGAAGGGACCAGAATCAATGAATATCCAATTTATTTCAGAACGCTACAGCACAGGAATCAGATAAGCTTCATTTCCACAGAGAATAAAGTGGGGATAGGATGAAGGGGACAGTGTGATGTTGCTGTCCTGTCATGCTGCTGCTCTCCATGTCAATGTCTCGGTGGCCTTTCGAGACAGACTTGTTGACTCCGTCGTTTCTCCTTTTATTTCTTTTTTGACGATGGGCTCTCAGATTGCTGTCTTGGTGGCCCTGGCACTATACAAATGGAGAACAAACAGCCATTCACCCAATAACAAACTGAACAAACGTGCACCTATAATCGTAGTAACTAAGTACATTTACTTAAAGGAGCATTCAGTGATTTGGATGATTGTAACATTTTATGATGAATTCCTGTTCTGTTCTTTGACTATAATTATAGAAGTGTCTATTTGTACGTCTCTAAATGTTTTGATGAATTGAACATGGTGGACCCTCTTGTAAACAAGTGTAATGCTTAATTGGGTCGTCCACTCACAGTTAACAGTCTTTGTATTGAGTTTGTGCTTGAAATGTACTGTAATTCTGCAAACTGTTAATAAATATTTCAATCAATCAATCAAAAGCACAAGCTCTACAGTGGGGGGGAAGTGCAACAGGCCAACAGCACGCACACTAAGGCCCGCCTCTGCTCGATCATGATTGGCGGAAGGCCCCTCTCATCCTGATTGGCTGAAGACATGGCCACCTAGCCAAAAACGAAACCTACAGGTTTTTTTACCCCAGGGGCTCACTGGGGACAGGGAGGAACTCTGGTCAGCACACTCTATAGTTGGGAGGTGAAATCACTGAATATGCCTTTAAGTATTGTACTTGAGGTACTTTTACTTTACTGGAGTATTTCAAATGATCAGTACTTTTACTTCTGCTCCACTACATTAGACATTCTGCATAATGAGTACTTTTACTTTTGGTACTTTAATTACATTTTTATATAATACTTTTGTACTTTTACTCAAGTAGAATTCCAGACTTTTACTTGTAACAGTATTTCTATATTGCAGTATTGATAGCTCATTTTAAGTAAAGCATTTGAGTACTTTTTCCACTACTGGTTATTAACTTATTATTTGATCCTAAAAGTCCTAAAAGATTTTAAAAGCAGTGTAACGAAACAGGTCACAGGTGAAACTGAAACTTCCACCATAAAGGAGTTTACGTCGTAACTAAGGTTTTGTAAAAACACAATTTATTCAAAGTTTCCAAAACAGGAAGATTGGAATTAGATGAAAGAAGAAAATTCCATCTTATCTGCATGCCAATGCATCACTTTGATGTGCTGTAATTACCGACTGAGGAAAACAGCTGTTCAGCCTTGAGTTGTTGCCTATACAGAGTTTAATTTGTCGTCGTCGTCGTCGTCCCCCTCCCCAACCAGGTTTGAAGATTAATTTCGACACGCTTTCAATTTACAGATTGTTGTCTTCCTGACAGCTTGGCAGCGAGTAAGAGAAGCAACATAAAACCATGCGATTCACACTTTTTAACACTTCACCAAACACGCGCCGTTTTGTGTCAGAAATGATGCATCATTATTTCCGGTAATGTGCCTCGACAAAAATAGATTCTAAGCCAGCAGTGATAGCGATATGACACAGACACTACAGGCCGTTATCGGAGCATAGGAACCATCTTGGAAGTTTCATGATGCATAAAAGTCATTCTTTATGACTGCAGCGTTCACATTTCATGGTCCTCTCATAGTTCATTATCTACGGTAGGTTCAAGTGCACTGTTCGGTTTCCCATTCTCCAAATATCTTCTATACATTCCAGTACTTAACATTCAATAACCTTAAAGAATTTCAGTTTTTAATTAAAAAGCCAATGTTAAGTCCGGCTGGTACAAAAAAAAGGTGGTTTCTGTCACATTCTAAGGGCAGTCGTCCTCTTCAAACACTGGTGTGTCGTGATGCCATAAATAAGCCCATAACTCCTGAGAATAATCCATTTCAGAGACGTGTCAGGCTGCTTGGATTAATTTCCTCCAGAACTGAGACTTCTGGACGGATGACAGTCGGCAAATGCCACAGATGCCATGGCAGACCACATCTGCCCAGAGACAGATGGGGCAGGCCAGCAGGTCCTCTGCCTAACCCAATGGAGGCTTTTCTTCTTCTTTTTTTCTCACAAAGGCAGCTTCAATTTGATGCACTGCCATTCTTTATAGTCGCTTCTAAGCATGCAGAAAACTCTATATACTCTATATTTTTTAAATACCTGAACTCTAGCGTGCCTATTCTTGGCATGTACAGCCAGCAAAAATAGGCAAACATTCGGCAAAAATAGGTGACCATTCTGAGAAAATAGCAGTTTGTAGCTTGTACATCAGCTGAGAGATTTGGTATAATAATATAGACCTCTGGCTCTGGGGGACTCCAGTCAACAAAGTATTTAGGTTTCGCACTGGGCTTTGACCTTTTTAGATATAATTTATCTAGAAATGTCTACAGCAAGATTGCATGGTGCAAAAGAGGAAAACATTGAGATTTGGTCTGGTATTACAGATTTGGTTAAGGGCATGGTTTGTGGCATCTTTGGTCTCGGGGGGGGGGGGATTGTTTGTTTTTGTGTTCCTTGCTTTTGCTGTTATGTGTTGTTTTATATGTGTTTTGTTTTCTTTAAGTCATTCATGATGTTAACGTGTCTTATTGTGATTTTTGTCTTAAAATAAAAAACATTTGATAACAAAAAAAAACAAAGTATTTAGGTTTGAAGAAGTGGTTAAACAACATTCTTTAAAGAAATGCCATTATGCTGGAAAGAGACATGCAGGAAAGCATCAATTTAAACTAATGGGGATCCTTTTAATAAACAATATTAAAAGGACAGTGCACTGCTGTAACTTATTCAGTCACCAAGGCACTGCTAAGGATATAAGTTCTAACCCACATAGCCTATACTGTAGATGAAAGGGGGGAAAGGACAGTGTAGCCTTCCTAATACATTTTTAGCTATCAATTATTTACCATGTGTGCAGTTTTTTAACAAAGCCACAAACATCACAATGCAGTGTTCAGTGGCAAAGCCACATTTGCTGCCTGCGTGTGTGTATATGTCTTGGTCATCACATACAGCGACTTGGTCAGACTTTTGAATGCACTGCAAAGCGCTTTAGCTTCATTCTTTCACCAAAGACACCGTCAGGTGACTGGCGATGAGAGTTCGTCACGTGACTGATGACATGTGATTGAGAAAACATTTACAACAATCAAAGGTGATTGGTGATTTGATTTTCATACAGACAGGGTGCTAATCAGTTATGCTCCATCGTCATCAACATGGAACACAAAAAGGGTTGTGTCAGCATTGGACATGAAAGATACCTCACAGTGAGTGAGAATGCATTGAGGTGATGGTCTGCACCTCGTTTGGCCAAAGGGATATAGCGTTCTTTAGAAATTCTTCATTGATATGAACAAAAGTGCTTCGCAAAGAACAATTCTGCTAACTACTGCAACTAAAACATTCGCCAGGTTTATTTTGCATTGCACTTTCAACTATGACTCAAGTTTGTTTATTTGAGGAAGCCTTTCAGGCTTCTGTGGCCAAAGGTGATTCTGTTTTTTGAGGTCATGCACGTATACAGCGACATGAGCTGTGATTGGTGTACTTCGAATGGGACAGACATCTGTAGATACACACTTACAAACACATACTGTGCAGATGGCTAGATGGCACTTTGGCACATTGCTCTCCAAAAACATGAACGATAACCATAGGGAGAGCATCAATATTGGATTTAGATGGAAAAGTTACTTTTGAGTGCGCAATGTAAACCCTCTGAGTTATGTTCTCATTCATGTGGAACTGCATCAGTATAACCACAGTCAGTGGACAGAAACAACCTTCCACTCTGTCCTTCCACGAATACTGAGCAGCAGATGTGTACTGGCAAAATGGTTGTTGTTTCAGTAATTCATTAATTTTTCCATTCTTTTTCCATTTTCCCCACACCCGCTCCAATTAACATTACCACAATCACACAGACGTGCGTGCACGCATGCACGCACATGCTCCACTCAGTATTTCACATATAGTTCTTTCCACTAATGAGAGCACTGTCAGATTTTGAGTCCATATTTAACGTCTCTGAACCCAATTACACGTTTTGTGATGTTAATTAACACTGTGGAGAACAAAACTGCAAAGACTTGGCCTGTGAAGACATAAATACTATATAGACACTATCGGGCTACATAATAAATAACAAACTAACATTGGCCACTAGTTGCTAGTTTCAACAGTACGCCAGCAGTCACAAGGGCCCAAAGGAAGACATTAAGTACTTCCAACAAGGGGAGTTCTCTATGTTGAGACTTCCTATGACTTCCCCTCTGAGGACAGAAGAAAAAGGGGCTTGTGAAAACTGACTTCCTGAATTGTGCTCTTCCTGCCCCACCCCGTAGCTGTCCAAAGCAAGCCCCGGACACAGAGAGGAAGCATTGAAGCTAAATGGACATGCTGGCCGATCGTAGGTGCTGCAGCTCGAGCGGCACTAATTGGCCTAAAACATGAACCAATACTCAACAGTGGCGATGTTCGTTCATGACTCACACGCACACACGGTGCTCGTTCATGCTTTCGGTCCGGGGCGTTCATGTAAGGCCCAAAATGGGCGGAACCCACCACTTTTCCAACATGCATACTTACTTAGTTTAGACTAGTCATTGGTTAGTCATGGGTTAAGGTTAGGTTTAGGTGTGCTGCCCCGTGGGAGGTTAGGTTAGGGTGAGGGTTTGAGATAGGTTGTAGTTGTAGGACTAATGACTGACCAATGACTAGTCTAAACCAAGTACTGCACCCCCGTCTCTATTATTTATAACTCTGTGTGTCCAGCACACATTCATATTTATTACATACAGTCACAGCAATGATTTAATAGGCTACAGTAGCTCCCAAAGCAGACTTTGTGTCGCTATACAATCTCAAAGGCAAAAAACCCCATCCTAAATCTGCTGTTCTTCCCAGTTTGCCACCATGTCATGGAAGGAATCACAGTGAATGAGTGCTTCTAGTGTGTTTCGTTCCAGCCCTTTGGGGTCACCACCAGAGAAGGAACGATATAACAACCTTGTCAGCAGCAAAGGGAGACTACATCAACATGCGGTTACACACCTGTAATAACACCATGTCCACCACATATATACACACTGTCATACACCTGCGAAACAACCATGTTCGGGGCCAAGTCAGCTTTTTTATTTGCTTGCATGGCCTTCTTTTTTTTTTGTAGCTGGATGTTTGCCTGCACGTGCTTCTCTCTGTGGCCAGCGGACAGTATGTTGCTGTAAGTCAGTCCTTAGACAAATCTTTTCTTGCAGGTCTTTTTATATATATATATATATATATATATATATATATATATATATATACATACATACATACAGTATATATATAATTATCGACTGTAGGTGAATTTATGTTTCATTAAAATAAACACAAAGTTCCACCTCTATTTTGCTAGACGCAGCTGGAGGCGGAATCCTCACTACAATAATGAACACACAGTTCACTTCATCATGACTCACTGTCAGTGGTACAAAGTAAGTATGTACTCAAGCATATAGGCTACTAGTACAGCAATGTCGACGTAACTTTTATACTTTATTCCGGTACTCCATTACATCTCAGGGGCAAATATTTTACTTTTTACTCCACTAGGAATATTTGGTTTTGGTAAATCTACCCAGCAGTCAAATAAAAGTAATTCAAATCAGCCCCACCTTTACCAGCCACAACATTAACCCATTCTGACCTGAGATCAGATTCACACGAGGTTTCCGCCGGACACACACTGGTCTGATTAACCCATTCTGACCTGAGATCAGATTCTAAAAAATGTCAGTCGTTCTTCGATTTTTCAAAAAATAGCAGATCTACAAGCTCGTATCGCGCCACCGAGTGGCGCGATACGAGCTTGTAGATCTGCTATTTTTCAATAGCTAAAGCATAACATGATGCCGACACCAAAATGGGTGCCCGGTCAGAATGGGTTAAAGTGATGAACACATTAATGCGTTACTAATTAAAATCCAGTACCATGATTGTGAAATGCACAAAAGTCTTTATGCATATAATTACTTTTTCACATTTGGTATACTGTAAATAAAAGGAGCGTACCTAGTATAGAGCCCTGGGGGATGCCGGTCAATGATGTATGTATGGGTTTGAGTGGTTAAGTAAAATAAATCTGAGTACTACTTCCATCACTGCTCACTGTCAAAAAAGCCCTCTCATTACAATCAGGATTATTCTCCAAGGAGGGTGCATGTGTAAGCTCTGTTAATGCTGGCGTGTCCTCAAGCCATTATTCCGCTGGAGGTAAATTGACCAGCGCCTGATGTAGCGCACACATTCAGAGCAATGGTGCATGAGGTGACAGAGGAATCGTGCGCAGGCCCAGACACAATTACCTTGCACTCGCTCATTCTGGGTGGGGGCAAAGTATGATCATCGTAAATCCATCAGCACCTCTGACATTCCATTCCTATGATCAAAAGGCTCCAGGGGTTGAAGCTAAACATTTTGGGGGATGAGATAGAGTAGGGAAAAGAAAAGAGAGGGGTGCAGTGGTTCCCAAAACTTGAAGCGAAACAGATGACTTCTTAGATGTCACGTGGGACAGTCTGTAATAAAAGCAGACACTGCATCACCTTTGAGTCTTATACACCGTAAATTAAATTAATGCTAATTTAAGTGAGTGTACAAGTGTAAACATTTGTTTGCCTTCCTGAGATACAAATGGATAAATGAACAGTGGGGATTTGACTGTATACTAATGTGCACAATCATTACTATTCAGTTGCTTTCTCCATTCTCCCTTTCATCTCACGTTCTCTTTCCGCCTCTCATTCTTGCTCTTTAACACCCCACAAGCAGCACTAAATCCCTTGAATAAATGAATGTTAAACCATTTGGACAAGTCTTGTACTTTCTGGCAAGGCTCGAGGAACTATACGTCAGCTTGAATGAACATTATATCCTCAGAAAGGAGGCAAATAAAAGACTTGCATTTAGGTAAGACCTATTTTCACTTTCTTGGAAGTATCTGGGCCGATTCACTCAGGCCCCAGTCATGAGGTGGATGAAAGTCAATACGCCTTCTCTGAATCAGAGTGTGTGTGTGTGTGTGTGTGTGTGTGTGTGTGTGAGTGTGTGCATGCGTGCATGCATGCGTGTGTGTTAGGACTATAATTAGCTCATAAAACACTCTTTAACTTTTGTAGCGGTTTTGGTGGCTCAAAGCACACAATCCGTGGCTTAAAAACAATAAAGAAATGCCCACATTTAAAAAAAGAAAAAGGAGTTTAAAAACTGAAGCAGATAAATATTTCTACAGAATGCTCATTATTTTGCCAAGTAATTTATCTCCCTCTTGTCTTTGCCCACTAAAAGCGCCTTGGTGGTTGTGAGTGGTTATAATTGCACATCTGGTAGCAGTTAGGACTGCGTACTTGGCACCGGCGACGTTTCTTACTGGTCGGCGAGACCGACAGCACGTTCCAAGCACAGCAATGGTCTGGCTCCCCTCGTCTCGTTTGCTGCGTCTCCCGGACAGAAACAAAAAGAACCGTTCGGCTCCTATGAGCCTGACCCCTGATCTGCACAAGAGACAAGAGAGATGCAGGGATTGGGAGAGAGTGAGGGAGTAACCCCTGGCTATCGATTAGAGTCCTTTGCATTCCTCTACACTGGGAAGTACAAAAGCGTGTAAGAGGGAGAGAGAGATCGAGTTTGAGTGGGAAGAGGGAGAGACAGATGAATGATGACACTAATGATAGTGCTTTAAAATGAATTCTACACAAACTCTCCTCCTCCATACCTGTCATGTTGCACGCACACGCACACACACACACACCCTCACACACACACACACACACACACACACACACACACACACACACACACACACACACACACACACACACACACACACACACACACACACACACACACACACACACACACAGAGAGCAATATGTCTGGGTGGTGGATACAACGGAAATTGAGCAGCAGATTTTGGGATCAATCACAGGCTTTAACAGGCTTGTGTTCCCTTGGAGCCTGCCCTGCATTGTTACAAGCCATCATGAAAAGAACCCCACCCACCACGAACAAATAAATGGTAAATGGTGCATTTATATAGCGCCTTTATCCAAGGCGCTTTACAGAGATCGAGCATTACATTCACCCATTCACACACACATTCATACACCGATGGCAGCGGAAACCATGCAAGGCACCAACTAGCACATCGGGAGCAATTAGGGGTTCAGTGTCTTGCTCAAGGACACTTCGACAGTAACTCTGGGGGAGCCCGGGTTCGAACTGGCAACCTTACGGTTACCATCCAGGCACTCTACCCCTGAGCCACCGCCGCCCCACAAATAAAAATAAGAAGTACATTTCAATGGATGAGAGAGATCGGGGCCTCCTGATGTTGTGCAAATGCTATCGGCCATGATTGAGAGCCATTGCAGATTGTTGTGTGTGCCGGTTTTCATCCCCTAGATGAGGCCACAGGCTCTCAACTGGAGGAGTCAGTGTGGGACTATATGGGCCAGATCAAAATGAGGTGTTGGATTCAGGCAGCTCTATGACACACACCACACACACAACCACTTTTTAGCTTGAATCCAGACAGGTACACAGCAAAAGGAATGCATCCCCCCCCCTCCCCCCCCACCCGACACACACACACACACACACACACGGAAACACAAACACATAAATATACTGTACTGTGTGTACACTACAGTAGGCACTGTAGCCGATTGATTACGTAACAGGACTGCGGTACTCAGTCAGAACTCATAATAAAGCGGGGCTTTTTCACAAGACAACGGTTTTCAACCTTCACACTACAGTGACTATAATCTCCATAAATACATAAGTGCATATAATCACAATAATCACCTACTCGTCTGTGGGTAGCCCAATATCACAGACTTCCCACTTGCCGCAGAGGGTAAATACTGGGCTAGCCTGCCTATGATTGCTACACAGGTTTATAGTGGATGTACTGTATGCATGGTGATAGAGAAAGAGAAAGGAAAAAATTGCTGTGATCAACTAATTGCGTTTCAGCCGGGCAGGAATGTAATTATAAAAGCATTACGAGGTGCTGAGAGCAGCAGGAATAGGCCATGCCAGGGAGGACAGCCACATACTCCTCCACGCCACTTTACATATCTGCAATCCAAGCAATACCCCACACTCACTCGCAGTCTCGCACCCGCTCCCCATTTCATCTCCAATACTAGTTGCAGTCTCCTTGGCACAGGCCATCTGTTGTTTTTGTCATGGGATCTACTGAATGTGACAAACTGATATACAGGGCCTGAGCGTAGGAAGGAGTTTCGCTCAGAATGGGTTATTCTGGTTGCCATTTTCCTGCCTACCAGTAGGCTAGTATGCTATAGTACTGTAGTAGGCTGCTAGGCTACATTTTCCAGCCTCACTGTGGAGACATATACCATTGTAAATATAAAATAATTAAATAAACACATTAAATGTCAGATGACAAAATAACATAAACTTGATACCCTAACTTGTCCATTCCACCGTGGGCCGCCAGAATTATGATATGCTTCCATTGTACCCTTGCAGTGCGTTGACTGTCGGAGATATCAAATAATTAAATACACGCTGTATGGTTTCTTTGATTTGGGTGTCAGCTGGCAAAATAACAACCTTCAGCAACATTCCCCACACACACTCTACCTGTCCTCAAACGAGCATGACAGTGTAATGGTCAGATCGTACACAGACAGATTATTTATTTACTGCGGAAAGAACACGTTTGACTGAGTAATCACTCGTCACTCTCGTGGTGTTCCCCCCATAAGGATATGTCCACATCTTCTCGTCAAGTAAGATGTAAACATTGAGAACTGTTTTGACGTGAGGGGAGGGGAGGCGGCTATCAGATCAGAACACCCGAACATTTTCTAACGGTGAAAAATAATAATAATACCACCATCGATCCAGAGCCATAGAGTAGAAGAGTTGTGACAAGTCAAAGATAGGAGAGATGGGAGATGGTGTACTGCAGTGACAGTGTACACACCAGCGTCACTGACAAGCAAATTTACGAACTACAGACTGGCAGCCAAGTAGCCTAGCATCCTACTAGCCTACATGTAGGCAGGAAGATGGCTCCCAAATAAGCCAAAATCCTACCGAACACGTCACTACGCCCTCCCCCTATTGAGCCTATGACACTGTGGCTTCCCTTCCAGTAAGCTACCTTCACATTCAGTAGATCCTGTGATCTTTTGTGGCCAGATGTAATTTCTTGGGGTCTAGTAGTACTATCGTAAATAATACAAAAGAAATCCGACATAATATTTTGTACAAAAAAAAGACGTATTTAAGTACACTTTTGAGGTACATTCCGAAATAAAAACCTACTACTGATGCAGTAGACACTTCTAGTGGATGGATGTTACTGTAGGAGTCCATTTGTATTTGTAATATGGCTGTGTACCCAACCACAGTCCGGCCTGAAGCAAACTGTAAGTATTAAGATTCATACAATTGTGCACTTTTGGCCTAATCCTTAATTGCATAATGATCATATTACTGCTTATGCACCTCATCCCTGTCTCCTCTAGCCTCAAGGCAATGTGGTGTCTGTCATAGAGGGATTCTAAGTAAAGGTGCATGATTATGAAATTATGCATGATATCCGATCTCCGATTATTTGCAGGGTCATATCTGCCGATACCGGTCCTGACCGATTCTGATATTATACAGAGGACCATAATGGAAACAAGCCTAGGCCCTAGGGGCTTGGCCCAATTAAAGCCTGTTAATAATGTAGTCAATCAATACTCGTTTTCACTACTGAATGACTGAGTGAGATGAGTACACAAATTAAATGTAGAATTTTGACGGTTACATTATTTTTGCTTCATCGATAGCAGTGAAAGACTGATCCGATACCGATATGGTATTTTTTATGGCTGATATGGCCAATTCCGATACGCTACCGATTGTATCGATCATGCATCTCAAATTCTAAGGACATTTGATTCAGGCGAATAGAGAAGTTGTTGTTGTTCCTCAATATTCAATAACGGTATTAGATGTTGTTAGTGTAGATCTCCCCCCCCCCCTTCACGCACACGCGCGTACACACTGATTAAACAACGTACTGTTAATGGACAAGACCATTCCGTAGGTACATATAGCATGCTTCCAATGCGAGTTACAGTAGGATTGGTGCCAGCTGTTTATACAGTCATATATATTGTGGACCCATCTGATTAGATCACAAGGTCATTATTACACCAGACCTCATCTTACACGAATTACTAAGCCATAATACTATACTTATACCCCAGTGTGGCTTTCGATACAGACCTCAGAGAACATCCACTATCCCTTAATGTGTACAGAGTTAACAGACATCCTAAACAGGTTGTCATAATTACCGTCCAGAGACTTTTAGGCAACTTGGAACTTGGAAAGTTTAACATAGGATTCAGCGCACAGCGTAATCAGCATCCTAATCACGCCTTCTCCATAGAGAGGTGGAATGTTCTCCATTGCGGCCTATGACTGCCAGACCACCTTCTGAGACCGGCGTGTGGTGTGTATAACATCTGGCTTCAATGCCGGTGAGAGTCGACCATTCCCTCGCTGGAGGAGTGTGCAAGAGTTGGAATGCAGCACCGTCAAATTCCCTCCTTGCTTGGACAGAGACATGCTGTAGGACAAGTTACAGTGCCTCACGTGCTTGTTTATAACACTCGGTTTTACTATTGCCTGTTGAATCTTTCACATTGGTATCAGTGACGATTCTGACGAAATACAGTAGCTGTTGACTTTGTCTTTAACTCATGCAGTATGTGTGTATATGTGTGCATGTTTTTAATGTGTTGTGTGTGTGTGTGTGTGTGTGTGTGTGTGTGTGTGTGTGTGTGACGCAGTGAGGACAAACAGATGGCAAGGACCCCCTGACCCTTCTCTCCTGTCTGATTTATAAACACTGGTGTCATGCACCATAAATATCTATTGTACAGGCTCACAACATGTCACACTGTGAGCTAGTATATTGGCTATTGTCAGTGCACGACACAACACCACCCAACCAAGTATATATCAGGTGTCAGATGTTCAGGCATAGACAATAATACTGCCAGGTCAAAGTAGAAAGAGGTCACATTCTCTCAAGAGACCGGCGCAAGGTAGATGGAAGGAACAAGTACATGCTGCTCAGAACTGGGCGGAAGAAAAGGTTGAATAGGCTAGTGTATATTCTGCAACGTCCTGACATGCCCCATGCTGTGTATATCATATTCTAATCCACTGTTTCCCCAAACAGTCTGGTCACGGACCCATTTAAAATGGGTCATGACTCCAGTAAAAATTCAATTTTCTTTCCCTACATTAAAAATATATATATTTCAATATTTTTAAATGCATTAAAATAATAGTATACATTTTAAAACATGGCCTAGGGCCTAGGCTATACAACCAAGCATTACCGTTTCATGATTGCATATTGTTAGCAAAGCTCTTCACATTTGTGTTTCTATTACCCTATTTTTTTAATTTATTTTGTTGTGCTTTTTTATACTATAGTGATAGCACATATTTCCATTTGGAAACAAATTAATGAAAGAAACCTTAGATTACTGCACGGTTTGGTGTGAACTAAAAAAATAATGAGACATTAGTTATAACACTTAACTTTCTCTCATTTTCTATATCAATGTGCCTGCAGCCAGTTACTTCTAAAGGCACCATCTCAATAACAATACTAGGCAGGTATAGTTCCAGGAGCAAAACATTGGATTCTTTGATTCTGTGTGTTTTCAGAGAAGGCAGGAGAGGCTTGACAAATCAAGTAGATACCGAATAAATTAAACATTCAAGAAAATGTGGTCCACCTCCACCCCGCAACAGGAAGAGGGACATTCCTGTGTGATGACTGAGATTTTTGTTTTTCGATAACCAACGCGACCCACTGATTAAACAGCAATCAGACACTTTATAGATGTCAATGAAATTAGTTTTACCAATTCTTGAATGCCTCTCCTACAGCCCAGTATTGCCGTTTAGTATGACGAACCTACGAAAACTAGGGCTGCAAAAGTTAAACTTGACTATCCCCCTTGGGATAGTCCAATCAGTCCATAATTAGATTTGTGGACTTTTGTGTGTCCAAAGTATTAGTAATAATTATAATCGATACAAAATGAAAAAAAAAATAAACTACTAAGCAATAGAATAATTCATAGTAAAATAAATAATTGATAGTTGCAGGTTTAAAACTTTAAAAACAAACCAAAGCGCCACCATCTGCCTCCACAACATTCAAGTACCAGCCTCGCCTGGAATGTCATTTTGATCACTACCCGCACAGTTACCTACAGTAGATAGCAATCAGCAGAGATGACGTGCGAATGCAAGAGCGAGAATGAATGAATGAGACATACTGTATGCAAGCAGTCCCAGAGACAGCTTTACAGTGATGTGGAGTAGAGTAGGGAGCAGTGATTCATTGTGATATTTACTACAGGACTGTTGCCTTTGAGACAGGGACACCCCCAGAGTCTTCACAGTTCCCAATAAGATTAATAACACTAGAATTTACGAGGCCGATCTCTCTCCCCTAGGCAGCCATGCACCAAACCACCGGGAGACAGACAGGACTAGAGCAGTGTTGATTTTGACAGTCATATTTTAATAATCTGAAATGTTTTACTTTTAGTCTAGTTGTGGTCGACTACTGTAAGTATAAGATTTTAGGTGACTAAATTTACAGTTGATTTTGTCGAGAATACGTTTCTAGATCTGCCATTTTCAGCATGCAAAGCAGCATAAAAATGACATTTTAGTCTAGTTTTAGTCACCATAGCTTAGTTTTAGTTTTCGTCAGTGAAAAAAGGTAGTCGAAAAAAATTAGTCAGTTTTAGTCGCCGAAATCAACACGTGTGTGCGTGTGTGACAGTGCGTGTGCATGGGAGGCAGCCAGAGGCGAGCGCCTAGGTGAGAGAACGATACAGCCGGTGTTTCTGTGCTTGTCAATGCCATCTGTGCCTCATTATGTGATACTACAGCTGTGGTTGGAACGTTTCCCTTAACCCATTTTGGACTGACGTTGAAATCTAAAAAAAAAACCTTCAAAATCCTGACAGCTTTAAACCTTATGTTTCTGTATCAGTGGTGCTCAATATTTCATGTCAAGGACCCCAGAATGATATGAAATTGGCCACCGAACATTAAAAATGTTCGCTCTGAAAGAATATATTCAAAGATTTGCGTCACCTTTTCACGATTTTTCTAAAATAGCAGACCTACAAGCTCGTAGTGCGCCACTCGGTGGCGCGCTATGAGCTTGTAGATCTGCTATTTTTCAATAGCTAAATTATAACAATGTTTAAAACACCAAAAGGGGTTCCCGCCTAAAATGGGTTAAGCATGTTCTGTATAGTATGCAACACATAAAACATGACTTCTGCTATGTTTTATGTGCCATTATTGTAAACAGCCTGTGTCATAATTATTGTTAATTATCTGTGTTCAAATTCTTTCCCATCGTCACCTGCGACTGCAGGAAAAACCATTGTTAAGCTAGCTAGGGAATTTAAATTAACATTTCACAGATGCATTTAAAATAGATACCAAATGTGCAGCGGTGGAAAATGTATTGAATTGTTTTACATAAGTAAGTAAAGTGAAAGTCCAGAATTCAAAATGTACTTTATAAAAGTACTGGCATCGAAAAATTACCAAAAATAGAAAGGACTGACTATGCAGAATGTCCCATTTTAAGTTTTGTGATGCATCGCATTAGCATAAAGCATGAAAGTATAAAGCATAAAAATATAATCATGAATAATAAATCATGAATCTCTTCAGTATAAAAGGCTTTTATTTATGATGTGAAACCACTACATCATATTCTCTGTAGCCTGTCCTGCCATGATTTATAAACATAACGATTATTTTCTTCACTATAAAAAATGATTATTTACTTAACATGTGTTAACTACGTGAGACGTGACATCTTGCTAGTCTATGCTGATTCTCTGTAGACCTTCAATCTGATTATAAAGCATACTGTACTATGTCATGTTTTACTGAGGACAATACTAATGTTACAATCCACAGTGAGCAATGTGCTAAAGAAGAGCAGAACAACATTGCTTCCTCATCTTTTGTAGGAAATCTGGTAATTAAAGTTAAACGGTCTCATGTTTGATATTGATCTGAGAGTGAGACTGACTATGTGTCGGCGTTCATCAACTGTCCAGGCATCTGTGGAGCAGCGATAATGTTTTCCACACACACGGTCACGACTTATTTTCGCTCTCGGTCTCACACTCATTATTTTGGCGTTTGAGTAAATACAGTATATCATGTTTGTTTTTCTTGTACATTTCCTAAAACAATCTTTAAAAAGGCATTTTTAAATACTCAACTTTTTTTACAAAACATTTCAAATATTGAAAAGTGAAAAACAAGCACCACGTGTCGCAAAGCGAAATGTCGTTTACCCGTTATTTTCACAATTTTTAAATGGGGATTATGTGATTAATTAAATATACTTTTGTACGTTTGGGGCCTGGGGGGGACCAGACAGTGGCCTTGTGGTTAGAGTGTCCGCCCTGAAACTGGGAGGTCGGGGTTCGATCCCCGGCCGGGTCATGTACCAAAGACTGGAAAAATGGGACAAAATGCCTCCCTGCTTGGCACTCAGCATCAAAGGGTTGGATTGGGGGGGTCAAATCTACTAATCAAATGATTCCCGAGCGCGGCACGGCTGCAGCTCACCGCTCCTTGGCTGCGGCTCACTGCTCCAAGAGATGGGTCAAATGCGGAGAACAAATTTCACTGCGGTAACGTGTGTGACAAAACTGTACGACTTTGACTTTGAGATACTAACATATTTTGTCTTGTGTCTTGAGCCGAAAAGGTTAGGGAAACCCCTGAATTTGAAGTGACGGTGTATTTGAGAAGTTCCACATAGCCGGCTGGCCATCCATCCATCCAGCAACTATCATTGAGTCCCAGATTCAAAGGAACCTTTCACATCCACACCCTTCACGTCCTCCTCCGTGTCCATGGGAGGCGTAAAATCACAGTCACTCGGCTCCAAGATCTTGAGGTTGGCCTGGAGGGCCGTCAGCCTCTGCGCCCGGTCGGCCGAGAGGCCGGTCCGCGTCTTTATGCTGTCCAGGCGGTGCCAGAGGCGTTCGCAGGCCCCCGTCGTCGGCGGGATCTGCAGGATGGCGGAGGCCACGGCGGACAGGGGCTCCGAGGAGCACAGCCCCTTCCACCAGGTGGAGGGCGACACGTGCTGGCAGGAGCTCCATATCCCCGCGCCCTTCCACAGGCCCTGCTTGGCCGAGAACCGGGCGAAACTGGCCAGCACCTTGCCCTCGTCCAGGTTCAGGTGGTGCGACAGGTTGGAGATCACATAGTAGGCGCTGTTGATCTGCTCTCCGGACAGCGTCTGCTGTCCGACGTGCTTTGGGTCGAGCATGTACGCCGCCGCGTGCACGGGCCGCACGCAGAACTCCTGGCACCGGTCCAGGGACGCCATGATGGCCTTCTGTTCGGCGCCGTGGAGCACCGAGCCCGACAGGGACGCTCCGATGTGGTACCTCAGCTGGCTGAACATCTCCACAACGCTGGACAGCACGGCGTCCTCCCGCTTCATGTAGTCGATGTAGTTCCCCACCAGGTACAACAGGTTTCGGCTGCTGCTCACCTGTAAGGAGGGAAAAGTATTCACTTTTTTTTAACTTAAGATTTTCTTGTCTCCTCCGGGCTTCTCATCTTCTCATTCTTTTCCTGAACAAATGATTAAAAATAAATGAAAACGGTAAATGATAAAACATGGCGCCCTCACATATTAGGACAATATCGGTCACCTGAAAAAAGTTTGGGTGTTTTCGATGAATCTAATATGGTTAAAATGGAGTTTGAAGTTACAATGGATTTGTATAGGAATTAGGAAGGGGGCGGGGCAGCTAAAATGAATATCAAATATCTAAATACTGAAAAGAGCAATTAAAAAACTTCAGGTAAGCCTGAGAAGACAATAAAATGACCAAACCTTTTGAAATACTGTTTCACTGTAAATATATGTACTTCCACCTCACCCCTTTCCAAAACGCAGCGTCCTGCAGGGTGGCCCGGACGGACGCCTCGATGTCCAGCGTGGGAGAGACGGCCATCTCTTGGAGCGTGCTCTGGCCCTTGAGGAGACTGTTGAACATGTTGACCACACCCGTCCAGTCAGAGCCACTGTTCATTACCAACGTGGTGCCACTGGCCACTGCGTTGTTGTTGCTCCTCATCTTTGAATCAGAATCAGAGTCATCTCATGTAAGAAAGTGTGTGAAATTAGTTTTGTGCATAGTTAAGAGATCAAGGCATAGGGTCTTTTGTCTTATTTACAATACAAGTAAAGGGGTTTCCCAGATATCTACAAGCTTGTTTCACAAACGGCACAACCGTAGGGTCTATCTTATTTACAGGCTGTACAGCCATAGCCGTAGCCTCGCGTAGCCAGACTTCATCTGCCTTTGCAATGCATATCGGCCCAGGCAGATTAAGTCTGGCCTGTCTCAATGCATATCGCCCCAGGCAGATTAAGTCTGGCCTGTCTCAATGCATATCGCCCCAGGCAGATTAAGTCTGGCCTGTCTCAATGCATATCGCCCCAGGCAGATTAAGTCTGGCCTGTCTCAATGCATATCGCCCCAGGCAGATTAAGTCTGGCCTGTCTCAATGCATATCGCCCCAGGCAGATTAAGTCTGGCCTGTCTCAATGCATATCGCCCCAGGCAGATTAAGTCTGGCCTGTCTCAATGCATATCGCCCCAGGCAGATTAAGTCTGGCCTGTCTCAATGCATATCGCCCCAGGCAGATTAAGTCTGGCCTGTCTCAATTGTGGGAGGACTTCACGGCCGAAATGGTGACAGCCAACCAGATTCGTCTGGAACCAGGCTATAACCAACCAACCAGGGCCCCTTATTCAAATATGGGGCGGGACATTCATTGCGGAAGGAAATCGAACACAGAAAGGGACGAGACTAATATCCACACAGCGATCGCTGCACGAGGCTGGTACAGCCGTACAACCAAGGGTTCTCTTTTCTAAAAGACAAATAAATAAATACATAAACAAACACATGAGTACCTTTGTGGTTTGCCAGTGACTTAAGGTCTCCGCTAGGGTCTTCCTCTCCCTGACGTAGCTCACCACCTGCTCGGCCCTCCTGCAGAGGCCTTTCATGGACGGCTGTGAGACCATCTCCTCGAAGAGGCCTTTCACGCCGGTGGCCGTGCATCCTATAGCCGAGATGTGCGGGAACGCTTCCTCCACTATCGCCCAAGCCGCTTTCATTTCCGGCGCGTCGTCGGTAACTATAGCGAAAACCTTCTGCGGTCCCACTTCGCTGATAATGTCTTTGAGCTCCTTGGCGATTACCGTGCTCGTGTTTGCGTGCTCCTTTATCTGCGTGCATTTGTAAAACAGCGGCAGAGGAGTGGAGACAATGTAATTGATGGTCCCGGTCTCCTGCGCGTGAGACCAGCCGCTGCAAACAATGGAGACACAGTCGGCCTTCCCTATGGTCTCTGTGACCTGGCTTTGTACTCTGTCGAACTCGCAGTCCAGCAGGTGAGAGGACAACGCCTGCTTGGTGGGCGGACAGTACGCCGGGCGAAGAACGCCGAAGAACCGCCTCCAGTAAACGTTGTCCGTGAGACTGAGGGGCGAGGACGTCGCATAGACGGCTCTCGCCAGGCACTCGTCGGCGTACGTCTGGCTGCCCTGGTCCACCGAGTCGATGAGGAACTGGCCCCCGGGGGTCGCCGAGGGCAGGTACGAGGACGAAGGCACGGGGATGGAGGCGGACGAGCTCCGGTCTGAGCCCGGCGACTGCTGCGAGGCGAGGCAGTACTCCTTGCACTTGTCCAGGTGCATCTGCATCTTGGTGGCGTTCTTGGCGTGAGTCTTGAAGCAGTAGTTGCACATGAACGTGTCCCTCCCATCCTTGACAGCCGGGGTGAAATGCTTCCAAACGCCCGAGTGACGCGGCATTGTCCTCTGTGTGAAATTGAAATAATAATGATCCAGAAATTAGTAGAGATACAATTTCAGCTATCAATCTACGAATACTACAAAATCTTTAAAACTACTACAGAGGCTACTACTAAATACATCAATTATTATACATATATTTCTTTACTTGAATTATTTTTGAACGGTTGTTATTGCATCATTTGCAGTGAGACTGAGATTACACAGTCAGATTCTGTGCTACTGACTGTACTGTATTCATTAACATCTGTACACTGCATTGACTGCTGTAGACTTAGATAGCATTTGATACAGACTTATAGCATGTTATGTAGACAGCACTATAATTGCATTGTATATAGTCATAGCACGCCATAGTACATATGTATAGCATAGTAGTATAGATATATAGTTTATATGTATAGTCTCATAATATAGATATTCCACTGTTACTTTCTTAGCTTACGCATGTTTCATGATAAATGCTTTTATGTGAAGTATTCCCATGCTTTTTGTTCTTGCTTAATGTAAGTCGCTCTGGATTAAGAGCGTCTGCTAAATGCCTAAATTGTAAATTATTTAGCCTGTGTAAAGCCCACAAGCAGTGACAACTGTGACATACATATAGCTCTCAAGGGCATTATGAATTGAACATGGTGGACCCTCTTGTAAACAAGTGTAATGCTTTATTGTGTCGTCTACTCACAGTTAACAGTCTTTGTATTGAGTTGTGCTTGAAAAGTACTGTAATTCTGCAAACTGTTAAATAAATATTTCAATCAATCAATCAAAAGGGCTATATGGACCAGAGCTATGACAGACATACAGTACAACTGTGTGAACACACAGGCAATACAATTGAACAGTGGTCTTATAGTACAATAACTGTATTCATTTTAAATCAATGTATCATGTAATAAATATATTATACTTAATTTATTGCACTAAAAGTAAACCTTAACGTGAGTCTGTTTAGCAAATTATAGAAGCTCTACTCTACATTCTGAGCCCCATGCAATAATGCAATGCACTCGTTGACCTACCTATGTTGACAGACACCAACACGATCCCTCCACGACACGTCCACACCGGAATGACAGCTCCCGGTCAAAGACACCAGAATGTTGTTGTGTTGAAACTTGAACTCACTTAGTTTCCTAAAGTTACCATCGCGTTAGGTTAGCTGCCCAAAGCTAACTTGGCTACAAAAAGAATCACGAGCCGATGAAAATGCAAGGAAAAAAACGGCCGTGACGTCACGTCATTCTTATGGACTTCTCTGCACTTCAATACAGATCTTGATAACTTTAGTGATTTCAACTCGGGTGAAAAACGAGCAGTTCTATAATCGTAGAGAACAAAGCTATCATCAGCCTTTTTCACACAACACTTCCTGAAACTAAAATGCATGTTCTTCTGACAAGTACGGTGGCCCCCGTGGGTCAATATCACAGCTCGTAGCGCAATTTCTTCAGCAGGTTCACTGATTTCTCCCCCAGGCTCCGAGTAAAGAAAACAGTGTAGTGGAAAAAAGTACTCACATTCTTTACTTAGGTAAAAGTATCAATACTGCGATATAGAAATAGTATACTCTGTTACAAACAAAAGTATGAAATTCCCAAATGTATTACTTGGGTCAAAGTACAAAAGTATCAGCATAAAAATGTACTTAAAGCACCAAATGCCCAAAATGTCCCTACAAGCTCACAACAACGCATTGTTAGCTTGTAGGTCTGCTTTCACTGCCATGAATGGGTGTAAAAAAAAAGAGACAGACACAGAGAGACAGAGAGAGAGAGAATGGAGAATGATGAAAAGGTCTAGTGTGCATGCATGAACTATATAAATAAAATAAAATATAAAATAAAGTCCCACAAGTCATGTTCATCAATCGCCAAAATAAATACAAATAATCTAAGTTTTACAATAGGATAGCCTATTTTGAATCGGCCGGAGCAAAATTACTAGAGAATGCTTTTCAGCATAGAACTTATAACTCCTGTCTTTGGTTACAAACATTGTAGTCACATATAGCCTACTAGGCTTGGATTCACACCAGGACATTTTGTCCAATTTTTGTTTAACACAGGGCCATATCCTTATTTATTGATAAAGACAACGAGAAAATACTAGTGCAATAGGGGGGACAGTGTGTGTGTATGGGGAGTTGACTCAGAACACGTGAGTTGCTGCTGGCAATGAACTTGACTTTGTTGGTACACAGCCATTCTGTGAACCGTTGGAAGGTCACTCTTTTCCATGTCTGTGTTTTGGTTCCTTATTTGCATCTGGATAAACTCCAGTCAGTGTCTCCTCGGCTGTGTGAATTCTGCCAAACCATCTGCAGCAACAACCATGTTTGGTGGCTGACTCCCCGAGTGTTGGCTATGTTTCATGGTGAACGGCCACTCGCTGTGCCAGTACAGTGTGCAGTGGTACTCTATCTATGTGCTGACTGTGATCAGCGACAGCTGCCATAAGTATAATCCTATAGGGAATAAATTACAGCTGCCCAAATCAGTATGTACCACTTTCATATTACTTGTATCACTCCCTTCCCTTTGCTCATGGCCAATTTAGGTGTATTGTTTTGTCCTCTGAAATAAAGGAAAGAAAATGACAGGACAACTGTATGTCGCCATTATTTTGAGGGATCAAAATTATATGTACGATGGGCATGTAATTGCAGTGTACTAAGTGAGCAATAAGTGGACCCATTGCCGTTGTCCAACAACATAATGTAGGTGGTAAGGAGTAGCTGAGCTCACTTTGGTGTTAATGACTCTTGTAGGTTAGCTGCACCCAATGACAGTGATTATCTTGAGCTTGGGTCATGTTTCTGGACATACCTTATATACGTCTGTCATTAGGGAATTGCCGTGGGCATATCTGGACTTCTTTTATAGTATCCTGGTTGGTGTGTAGCAGCGTGTGCAGCCAAAGCAAACGACCTCTATCTATAATTTTGGGGCAATCCGAGCTGCTAATGTCAGGTTACATTATAGCCTAACGCTCCTTAGGAGGGGAACATTCACTTTGACGTACTGCCTGAGAATAGACAGTCCGAAATGGAGAGAAAAAAATGTGGGGGCTACGGGATTTCACATTGAAAACTTATGGGCCATTTTTTTCCAGTGTTGGACTCAAGTGGTGAAGGCTGAAGGCCAGGCTGGCTTGCGAACACCAGGTTCCAAACCAGATAACTGCGACGAGTCCAGACCACAATGACACAAGCAGAAAGGAAGAAAGATGAGGTCATGGTATGGGAGGGATGCATGGTTGACGTTAGTTAAGTCTTTGGCTTTGGCAGGAGGATCAAGTCTTCTCTGCATGGCCTCATGGGAACTCTCCTAGGAATTTAGACAAAGGTTATATTTCCTGTGTGCTTTAAAAGGAAATTCCAGTGTAGAAGAGGCAAGGACAAATTATGGATGTTAAGGAAAAAAATAAATGCCGTTCTTGTGGTGCGCCAGCAACAGGGTAACACAAGGATAATGTGAGAATTGTCTGCACGTGAGAAATGTATGCAGTTGAGATGCTTTTCTTACTGTGTTATTAGATTCTCCCCCTAGTCTCAGTCCACTTGCTTTCTAATCTTCTTAAAATGTGAAACAGTAGCAGGACGCCACAGTTCCCTCCAAATGCCATTTCATGCTGGCATCCACTTATCTGTCAGTCCTGCAGAACAGCCTTTATTTTGTTGTGCTGTGACACAGTCACCAGTAACTGCAGTTATGGCACACATTCCCCATCTCTCTGTGGGTTGTTGGAAAATTGGGTTCAAAGATTGGAGTTATAATTTATGTTCCGAAAAGTGTTTTAATGTCTTTTCATGTGAAATGTCCATAATAGTACAGAGTGAGCCAGTGAGGAGGATTACTCCCTAAGTGCAAGCTTTTTTGGACTCAGAAATCCCCTAACAATGTAGCACACGTACACCACATACTCTTGGCTGCAAGAAGGCATTAGACAGCTCAATAGAGATTAATTAAATTCTGTGTTGTGTTATTATGCTTACTGTGAAAGGAGGGCCAAAGCAGTTGAACCCATCCCTGTAGTCTGCAGCCCAAAAATGGCAATGACGGGAATCGTGCACTAACACAATAGTTCACCGTTTTAATTTGTCCATTGTCTTCTTTTTATCATGAATTTTATGTATCCATTGGACTTACTGTATTTTTAGATTTTAGATTATTTGACCTGTTCTGCGTTCCTTTCCTCTCTATTCCCATATCTAACACTTCCTGCAATGTTGAGAGCCCACACAAAACATTATTTCACTCCTTTATACCTGTAACTGTGTGATGTGACAATAAACTTGATTTTGATTCTTTCAAGTGAACATTGCGCCCAATTTCCATTTTCAAAGTTGCCCACCGCTGTCCTACTGTGCTTAAAAGAGAACATTGCCAACCTTCAGAAAATCATGCTCGACTCAGCTCGAGGTTGTGGTTGTGTTTCAACAATTATGTCTACAGCATCTATTGATGCAAAGAGCATTTTCATATAAAACACTGGGTCATGAAGAAATGCTTTCAAACAGCGAATCTAAAGCTGCAGCATTAAATACTTGTGTATTTAAGTACAACTGGTAGTGTTGTCAACTGTTTGTATCTTCTGATAATGTTTTGTTCGGGATCAAGAGCTCACTCTGCTCCCATTTCTCTGTGCTTGGCATGCTCACCTCAAATCTTCTGAAATAAAAGACAATATGAAACAGATTCATCAACATACGTTTTATCCAGAACAGCTTGTGTGGTTGTTTTCATTCTTACTCCTGACCTGACCCAAGTTGACATTGCACTTGATATCATACGAGTCCATCTGCAATTTCTATTGGAATGGAGTTATATGAATATAATTGTTTCCAGGCCGAAGGCATGGTGAGATTATGTTTTGCACTCCGTCCGTCCGTCCGTCCGTCCGTTACCACAATTTACCAGCTAATCTCCGGCACCGTTAACCCGGTCGATGCCAAATTTTGCACACACACTCCCTAGATGCCAAAGATGAACCTCTGCCCCAAATTTGCCAGAACGGCCTGTTATAGTGCCACCAGGAGGCCGACTTTTGTAAAACTTTTTTTTTTATATTACTCCTCCATATTTTGTCCAAAAATCCCCCAAATCGTTACACAGTATCTCTATAGTCATGTTCTCAAGACAGATCGGTCCAATATTTCATATTCCATCCTGATTGGCTAACGTTTTGAACAAAAGGACTGACAAATCATGAACACAGCATGCAATTTAGGTGAAATCTCTCACAGACTTTCCTACTAGGCTGAGGAATATATCCCACCTTTTTCACATTGGCCTGTTATAGTGCCACCAACAGGTGGATTTTTGCAAAACACATTTTGGAACAAATGCGCTATAATAATGGCTTATTATAGCGCCACCAGGAGGCCACAACCTGACCTGCCGTGGTGGAGAAATGTGGCCCAAGGGGCACTTTTTCTAGTTTTATATGCAATTGTGCAGGGTATTTTTATTTTTTTAATTTGTTTTTTTTGGGGGGGGGGGGGGGGGCATAATATCTAATATGAATATTTATATATCCAAATCAAGGACATTAAAACAATGATACTGGATATGGATATTATAGCTTTCCACAGAAATACTATAAAATAAATGTTAACTGATTTGATGTCCTCATTTCAATGATAAATATCAGAGACATTAATACTGCAGACATACTCATTTCAGAGCTGTATCCCTGACACATGTTGATTAAATAACGACTATCTTTATCACAGCTCAATTAATATTAATCCAAACATTGTTATCATCAGTCAAAAGAACTGTGCAAAAGAAGGAGTGATGTGTACCGCAATCCTCCTCCTAATAATAACTTGGGATTCTTCTGCATCAATTAAATTCTACCACAAGTACTTGCTGATTGGGATTTATAATTATAAGGTAATCAGGAAATTCAATTTTTATTTAATCTGACACTAATTAAAGTGGATGTTCCTTCCCCCAATGTTGAATAGTAATAGTGCTGTTCTCAATCTTTCTAAACCTCCATCCTTTTCATACCCCTGTGTGCAGTACCTTTACCACCCAGCAGAGGCCACTGTAGCCAAGCGCCTTCCCAAGACCTTTGACATCAGCACAAAACATGTGCTAGAAACACATTTAAATGCAATAAACAAAACAAAACAGACCCTCTAGTCTAGTGTAGTGTTTCTCACTGACAATTTAAAAAGGATATATATATATATTTTAAAGCTCATGCTTCTTCAGGTAGACCTAAACGACCCGTTCCTCGACTGCAGTGGTTCTCAAACGTTTTAATTTCAAGGAGCCCCAAAACTCTCAAAGTTACAGGGGTTCATTTGAGCCTCGATCCTCAAGAAAGCCTGGGGCTGAATTCCTACATTGCAGTACCACTGTAGTCAAAATCTACTGATTTGCCTTGCCCTTGCTTATACACGTGCAGTGCAGTGCACTCTGACAGGGTAGAGCACTCACACTCGTCCATTATTGCTTCAGCACCTTCCAGTGCCAGTTATTGTTCACTGTTTAACAGAAGGCACTGTGTGTGCTTAGACTTACACAATAATAAATACCACCCTGCTGCTCCACTCAAGTTTATAATAACACCAATGCTAGCCTTGTATACTCCCTTCTCAATCTCACTCACTGCTTGTTCAGTCTGTCTCGCACGCGCACGCATACACGCACGCACGCACGCACATCCAGTACTTTACGTTAGGAAGCCTTAAAAAAAACACCTCAATGAGCAAACACAATAAGGACTTTCATGTGCCCATAAACAATGATTCACAAAGGTACAGTAATTCACAATTCAGTTGGCATGCAGACACCAGCCAGAGACGCAAGATAGATGCGTGGAACAGGAGAGGCTTGGGCGATGGCGTGTGCCATATCTCCCCGCTGAACACAGCTAATGTCCCGTAAGAGAGCAGGTGTGTGTGAAGGGAACCGGAGGTTGGAGCAATAGAGAAAAGGATGCGTAAAACTTAATGGAACAGAGAAGGTGGAAAGCAAATCCATCTCCTCTCTTCCTTCCTTTGTTTCCAGGACTTATTTCTTGGGGGATTCTGTGTGAAAATGCCAAGCTGAGACGCCTGACTGCAGTCATGGCTCTGGGCTACGATCAGCCAATAAAACAGCCTTGAATATATCACCAGCATTTGTTTTTTGAAATTATCATTCATCACAAACCTTTTTTTTGATCGTATCCCTAAAAGACATATCCTAACAACCTGCTTATTCACTGAAACAGCCGCATCAATGATTAAAGAGCCGAGGGGGCATCCAGACTTTGTAGATAAACACCAAAAGCTATTGTTTACTCTGAGGGGAGGGGAAGGGGTCGGGTTTTGAAAACCCAAAACATTTGTCTCATCCAGGACTGTAAAAAGAAATGAGCACATTCTATCCAGTCTCTGATGTTTGCAAAAAAACCACTCCCAACCATATTGTCTTTGTTAGTAATACGCTTTAAGCTCTGCTGCATTGTTTGGAACATTGGCCATGCACAGAGCGAAGATTCGTCTTCCGAGTGGGATAAAAGTAAAACAACAATGGAGTTCAAAGGGCCATGGAGCATGGAATGTTCAAAAAGATCACACAGTACTTGCCTTTCCTAATAATCAGATATGTAGATATATAGCCTATACAGCGTTTGGGGGCTGTGGCGCAATCTGACATATACAGTACTTACTGTACAGTAACAACTCAAGGGACAAATGCAGGGCATTTCACGCGTGAAGTTGCTGCCTGAGGAAAATATACAGCTCAAGGGGACACCCTATGCACAGTGCTTTTGTACCCTAAGTGTTCATGCCGTGTCCATACATTATAATGGGGTCTGCTGTTCGGTGCCTATGGGGCATACGGGGTCTTAGTTAACATGTGTACCTATGCATCATTAAACACAGATTCCCTTTGAACGTGCCAGCACGTTTCATCTTCACACACAGTTGCATTAGTGTGAGATCTCAGAATGGCCTGGAAAATATTATGCACGCAGAGGGGAGACCGGGAGCATAACATTAAAGTAAAACAACCATGTCAATGGAAAGAATTAATATTTGTCTCTTTCACGATGTTGCTGAAGAGATATTAGACGTTTAACCACTTAAGCCCAGCCTATATATACTTAATCATGACAAATAGTGAGAATAGCAACCTACACACTCACACACAATGCGTCACACTCTGGCACATTGTAAACTTGAGGATGGGCTCTTTTCACCATTTCCTTCCGCTTTCATTTTCCTTCCACCATTTCATCATTCTTTTATTTAATTTTTTGTGCTTAATGACATAATGACATTCCCCAAATAGGGACGCCAGTTTTAAAGTGGTTAAAACAGCAATCATTCACAGGCAGTCAGTGAAGATAGATTAGTTCCATTGCTAACTTTTCTCAGTCCTTTTTGTAGCGAGGAGTCGCCAACTCACCGCACTGTCCCTGTCCTGAACCATCTTATCTTTCTGAGATGTCCTGACCTGATGTGACTCTCTAAAGTGAAGTGAGGCACGGGACAGGCCATGAGACCAAGCAATTAAGTGTTGCCATAGAAATCCCTTGTGGAACAACATCAATACATCGGTAACTAGTGCAATGGTATGATGCTCAACCCTTCCCAAAAGTCATCCTATTCACTCTACTGCACCCACACATGACTGGCATAAGCAGGCGCCCCCCCCGATTGTCTTACAAGAGGAAAATGGCAAAGTTATGGGAGTAGCAAATGCTGTCGAGTTGAGAGAATAAAGAAAGGAAAACAACTTGTTAAAACCAATGACCTCGTCGGACACAGAACATTCTTAAAGTGTCAGGGGTTAAAAGGCGCCCGTGGGCTCCACTGCACATGTTTCCAATTAGGCCTCAAATAGGCAAGAGGAAACAGTTGATTTAGGAATATTACTGCAGAATGACTTTAATTATCTAGACTAGAGACTAAGGGGCGAAGGAACGCGAGCATCTCTGACAATGCCAAACAGAAGTATACAGAGCCAAACATAAACAATCTGCTTTTAAATAGAAGGCTTGTTTGTGGCCAATCAAAATAAGTAACTAGAATCTTTATTTTGCTTATCAAAGCCTTGCAGATGCGTCATGTCTAATAACAAATACAGAAGAATGACAGAAAACCTTGACAGGGTGAAAAGACTTATAGTACTTTGTTTTTGTCTTTTTTTGCTATAGAAATCACCAACTGGAACAGCTGTTAACCAGCGATAACCTCATTTGAAAGGCAAATAAAGCAGAAATTAATGTCAATATGTCACTCACACATGCACAGCCTCATCTTATTAGAGAAGGCGCTGACTCACTTTCACTGAATACCTCATGAGGCGGTGCTGTTGAGTTGATAGTGCAGGCTAAATTAGGCTCGACTTTTATATTTTGGCTTTTTGGAATCAAACAGTAAGTGGTCCGTTTGAAACGAATCCATTGAGACTCCGAAGCTATACTTCAATTGAAGACTGTAGGCTTTGATATGCAACGATGTGCCACGGCGGAGAAAATGTCAGAGCTCGGGGAGGCGGGAAAACAATATTTTATAGTCTTACAAAGTTCTGCACTTGATCATAAGAATGACTTTGCAACTGATACTGAACAGCAGCCCATGCATTCTTCTCAGGTATAGCAGCCATAGAACAAACTTTCCCTGCATTTGTATTCATGTATTGACATTACCTAGTTGAAGTGCTACCTACGCTGACCCAGAATAATTAGGCAGCAATTACGAAGCCAATTTGGTGCGCCGGTGGAAGAAGTGGTGTGTTAAAACCACAGGGCTCTGACAGCTCCTCTTAATTGATGGATGTTCTGAGAGCGCCTGATGATTACCAGGCTGTTGGTATACATGAATCATCTTCTGGTGGGAAACAAAACTATAATGGATTCAGCCCTTGTGTCAGTCTTTGACAAGCGCCGCGTGGAAATGCAAGATTACAAGACTTCCCCTGATATAATTGAAAATACACGTGGCTAAGAAGAATTCCACAAGGAGCGATTTGATGACTGTTGTGAGTGAAAATTGTGTCTACAGTGGTCAGAAATCTGTGTGTGTGTGTGTGTGTGTGTGTGTGTGTGTGTGTGCGTGCGTGCGCGTGCGTGCGTACAATAATATAATACAATATACTTGTACTGTATGACCGTGTGCGCGCCTGCTCTGTACAGTATATGCGTTCTCACACAGGTGTACGTGAACACAAGTCCCCTGTGCACATACCCTGTCTACACCATCATTATTGCCAATGAGGACATCTGATTTGAACATTCTGTCTTCTCACTTGGCTTCACAAGCTGACGATTCTATAATAACCTGCATTTTCCATAGAATTTATTTTTTAATCATCTTGGCGGAGATTGTCTTAGCAGATTATGTTCTCATAAATCTTAGGACGGAATGAGCAGAGGGAGGATTGTTGAGACTCTCAAAGCATTGTAAAATGATACAGAAGCACCAGGTAATGAGGCAACGCGAGTACAAAACAAATGGATTCTGCTACAATATACTGTAAGACCATGCCTACCAGCCTTGAGCAAGGCACATCGGTTCACAAACCTTTCCGGCAACCGAATAATTACGTAATCTGACGTTTATTATTCATATGAAATTATTGATTGATCCATTGGTTTTATTATTATTGGTTTTATTATTATTATTATTCAAGGTGCAAAAAGTACCCCGGGCCTTAACCCATTCTGACCGGGCACCCATTTTGGTGTTGGCATCATGTTATGCTTTAGCTATTGAAAAATAGCAGATCTACAAGCTCATATCGCGCCACCGAGTGGCGCGATACGAGCTTGTAGGTCTGCTATTTTTTGAAAAATCGAAGAACGACTGACATTTTTAGAATCTGATCTCAGGTCAGAATGGGTTAATCAGACCAGTGTGTGTCCAGTGGAAACCTCGTATGAATCTGATCTCAGGTCAGAATGGGTTAACCGGAAGTTAGCTCACAGATAAGCAATCCAATCGTGGGACGGATTCTGAGATGACGGAGATCTCCAGTCAATGTGTTAACCACTTAGGCCTTATGTACTGTACTACTGTACATGTAGGACAAATAGCGATACGACCTGTTATAAGCCTGGGCACTTTTGACACATTTAGAACATTTTGGAAAGATTTCGCCAACAACATGCCCAAATTAGGGACGCCAGGTTGAAACTGGTTACATCATTGATTTATTCTATGCTTGTACTGTTCTAATTAGCAGCGTATAATTAAAAAGCCATGGTGTTTTCATCGCCTGGCATTGGGTGATCACACCAGCTATGGAAAATGGCCAAGTTTTGCCAACCAACCCCTGCCCTGATTTAGTTACCCGTTGTTGCATGGTCTGTGTCGCTCTCTCTCCGTCTCTCTGCTTGCCTGTCTCTCTCTCGCCATCTCTCTGCCTGCCTGTCTCTGTGGCGATGATGCCTTCCTCGTCCCTGCATGGGGTTAACAACAATTTAATCAGAGAACACCCCAATTTCATTTCCCCATTTCACAACCAACGCATACCATCCCTGAACTCAAGCAGTGTATGTGTGTGTGTGTGTGTGTGTGTGTGTGCACACACGTGTGCATGTGTACGATCTCGAGAAATCATTCAAATCATATTCCAATAGTATATACACGTAACACGCACGCAACCACCAAATGTCTTTCAAATCTTTTGAGTCTTTTAATAAAATTGTACAAAAAGGCTAATCTAAATACATATGCATAATCCATCTCCTAACGTGTAATCCCAGGGTGCCGCGCCACGCACCGAGCACGGCACGCATTCACCAACAATTAAGCCACACAGTGGGTTAGTGCGAGGCAGGCGAGCTGAATCCGTTCAAGTCGCATGCACTTTGTCCTACATATTTGTATATTTCTTAGAAGAAGCCGCTGCTCAGCCCCTCAACTACTTCCAGATGCGGAATGCCGGAGATAATCTGCACTATATGGATCTCAATGGGAAGCACAGGGTGTTTTGCAGAAGCTGAACCACCACATCCAGTTCCAAGATTCTACAGATAATAATAATAATAATAATAGCACACGCATCCATAGTTGGTCATGCAATGCAATGCAATGGTGTCGTCGTGTGCTGAAATGAGCAGATCTAGCTTGTAGATAAACTATATTATCTCTGCGTCGTCGTGCGAGACATTGGTAGAACAAAGTTTATAAATTGCAGGAATTCTCTTCACATACAGTACACATGCTTGTGCATGCAAATGCAAAACACACAAAACCACATAAGTGTATATACATAGAATAAGTATACACTGGAGATAAGACATTCACATTAGTTCATGAAAATATGCACACATACACACACACACACACACACACACACACACATCTGTGGGTTTGCCTGCCACCAATTTCGCTATCCAGCGTCAGCACGATTCTGTTTAGTAGTCAATGTTTCCGCATTTGGAGCTCATTTGTTTCCCCCCTGAGTGGTCCAATATGTTAAAGTAGCCTACAGTAACCCTTGTGACACATACTTAGGCCATCGGCAGGATGGTTGTCTGAGCAATTAGTCCATATAAGGCTGCAGCGCGCCCCAACCGAACAAGGCATTTCTTTGGTGTCTGCTGCAGGTCAATAAGTCAACTAAAATATTATTCATATAGCGTGTTTAACGTGACCAGGTCAACCCAAGTACTGTACAGGTTAGAAGAAGACAAAGGGCAAACAATACATCACATGAGGTCAAAATGACATCACACAAACTTTGGCCGTGCCTTGCCGATGATCAGTTTCTCGCAGCTCCAAGACCTTTTGAACACAACATGGTGTGTGATATTGGTCAGACCCTCAATGTGCTTGTGATTTATATTGTTTTATTTCCACAGTTTGTCAGCAACATACCATGGACAGCTTTGAAGAAAGGGTTGTTTGAGGTGCTGTGTGTGGTGCTCTCTTGAGTGACTACCAACACAACCACCTGGCAATTAATGAATAGAGAGACATAATCACCACACTTTGTCCGCAGGACATTTCAAAACATGTCATAGCAGTCGGAGGTTTATGTAAACAAACACTGAAGATCTGTGGTAAAAAAAAATATATATATATATATCGTTGTTCCAGCATTCTCAAGCGTAGAACCGAACTTTGTTTATGGTTAGACAATTTGACAAACTACTGTCCAGTTTTCCTGTCAGACAAACTCCATACTGTACATGTAACTTTACGGTACATGCTGTGGCAATATCTGGCTGATCTACAGATTAGAATGTACTGTAGCAGTAGTGGAAGTTAACTAAGTAAGTACTGTACATGTACTCAAGAACTGTACTTAAGTACAATTTAGAGGTGTTTGTACTTTACTGGAGTATTTCCAGTTTTCAGTACTTTTACTTCTACTCCACTATACATCTCAGAGGAAAATAAATAATTGTACTTTTTTAATCCACTACAATTATATGAAAACTATGGAGCCCCTGAGTGGTCATGGTGAGACAAATAAATTATCTCGTCCAATCGGGTTAACTCGATTGGATTATTTATTTTTCTTACCATGGACACTCAGGGGCTCAGGAGTATTGTTGTCTGACTATTGGTTGTCTGAGTATTTATTGTCCGAGTATTTGTTGTCTGACTATTACCTTTGGTATTTTAAGTACATTTTTATGCCAATATTTCTGGCTTTTACTTTTACTTGCGAGCACTTTACATTGCAGTATTGATACTTTTACTTAAGTAGAAAATGTGAGTACTTTTTCCACCGCTGGAATGTAGTTAATCTAAGGGGGTTCAGAAAAAGAACATCAACAACAAATACCAGATGAACATCAAGTCACGTTTATACGCCATGTCTCCAGTCCATATTGTAGGCAGGCCCACCTGTTTACACAACAGTACTGCAGAGAGACAAAACAGGAAGAAATACTAAAACCCAATAAAAGAAACCCCATAAAGACAAATGAGCTCATTCCGGTTTGTTAATAATGTTAATCAAGGAAGCAATATCCATCACAGTTTCTACACAAACACAAGCTATATTGCCCCAGTATGAGATCAAGATGAGCAAAAATCAATGCTGCTTTATATGACCACCAAGCTGTGACATATTATCATGCTTTGATTACTGTTTATTTGTGTCCCGTTTATTCCAGAATTTGATTTCAGCTAAATTGCTTTTGAAGTGGTCTTTCACTGAATGGCTAACAGATGCTTAAATAGTGAACAAGCAGCTTTAAAAAAGCCCCCTCTCCAGTTAAAAATGTGAGAACACTGCCTGTTAAATGTAATATAATGCTCAATACATACTATAAATGTGACCGACGGAGTGACGTGATTGTCTTTCATGGTTGCTAATGTAGCAATGTATCAAAGCATAGAGTATGAGGCTGGGGTTTAGGACGTCTAAAAAGTGAAATAAATGCTATTGACTTTGGTTTTGTTTTGACTTTTTGGGTATAACTATTCAGTGTAGCATTGCATTATGGGCTGTCTCCAGGACCTTGGACAGGCTAGGCCTTTCCTCAGCCAACATCAACAACCAATCCCATAAGCCGGGCACCAGGCGTCACAGCAATCTCAAACGTTTCATGGCAACCGCACAAGAAAGAAAGGACACCGAGCACCGCGAGGACCCGCCGTCCAATCGGAGTGGTGAAGTTTTCCAGACTGCATGGAAAAAGATGTCTGCCGCAATTAGCATAGTTTGGAGGAAAAGGGCACCTTAGCCCCTAAACTGAACGAGACTGCAGAAAAAAAGGGAATGAAAGAAAAAGCACACTTCATAAACACTGGGTACAGAATTAAATTCATTACCATTGAGCCATTTTACTGTCTACAAAAACCAAAGATTGGCCTTTTGTCTGAGAGATTACCAGCGTTCAAATTTGGCTGGCATCAGGGCGGTCATTAAAATGTTTGGCAGCTGCTTGCCTTTACGGGTGAACTTTGGGAGTGAGATTCAGATCTAAGAGAGGGGAATACCAGTCATCCACAATGAGAAGGGAGGGAATGGGCCAAAACCAGCCCTTTTAAATTGAACAACAGACTGGAGGGCTGAAAATATGTCTACTGCCTTGACAACCCCTTTGCCTTTTATGTAAGCATGGCTGAGGCCCTGAGATTTATGCCGCTGGAGGTGGGGAATTCTGCCCTGGCATTGTTGGATCTGCTCAAGCAGGTCTTTCTGGTGTGGGATGGGAAACACACCAACAAGACATCAGATCACCGACGCAACGCATAACAAAGATCACATTTCCCAAAACAGTCTGTGCCTCGCTGCTCAAAGGAAAATGGAAGCACCCTTTGAGAGAGAAAAGGAGATGAAAAGGGAGGGAGGTTGAAAAACAAACACCTTGTGAGTCGGATTCCGATCCTCAATGCTCATTGTTGTACATGGAGAAAGCAAAGCAAGATGTGGGGCCTTATAACAGCGTATTTTAGCTTGACAAATGGAGTCCGGTGCCAAGTTCTGGCCTTACACATTATCCAGAACAGTGCTGGTCTAGTGTTAGCCTGACTTACATGACAGGATTATCGTGCTGTAAGAGGCTTCTCAGGTTATAATAATATGCTGTACACTGTATCCATACAGTATACTTGTCTAAGACAGCTCGCAGAGAAATCAGAACGAGAACATCTTTATTTGTATTTATTTTTTGCTTATCCCCCCCCCCTTGATTTTCTCTTTGACCTCTTCCTCTCTCTTCACTTTTTTTTACCCCCACCTCTTTTCCCCCCTCTTTATATCCTTTTTAGGCATTTAGCAGACACACATATCCAATTCCAGAGCAACTTACAAGTACGAGATCGGAATAGCAGAGTCAGCATGAACTCTAGTCATCCTCTCCTCTCGACCACTATGTGATATCTTCTTTTGCTCTTTACTTCCCTATTCATCAATATTCTCATAGCTGTCATCCCTCATCTTTTTACCACCCTCCCTACTCTTCTTGTCGCAACTCTCTTAGCTATGAACTCATCCCCTCCCATGCCCAAGCTCTCCATTCCTCTCGTTATTGCACCCCTCCCCCTTAACCCAACATGTTTTTCATACACTGTACAGTATCTCCTTTGGTCTCATATCGTCTCATACTATCTTTTTTCTCTCTCTCTCCTCCCTCCCTACGTCCCTCCTCTCACAAAGATGTGAGGAGCTCTGCCCTGGGTTCTGGACGTAGAACAAGCGCTCGCCTTGTGAGTCTCTATTTGCTCTCTGAGGTGTTTTCTCACATAGCAGCGTTTCACAGCCTATCCTGGCAGATCACACCTCTGTGTGTGTTTGCGTGTGCATGCGTGTGTGTGTGTAAGAGAGAGCGAGAGAGGGAGTGTTTGTGTTTTTGTGTATTACTCAATATGCACTCACGCCAACCTTGTGAATTGGTTTATGTGGCTTTTGCGTATGCTAAATTGCAAAGGCGTAAGCAAGCACGTGTGCGGGCATGAGCCCCAGTCTGTTTTCGCTACCTGTGTGCGTATTTGTGAGTGTGCGATGTGCGTGTTCAAGGTCTTGTGTATGCGCCCCTTGCCCTGCGGCAGTGTGTGTCTAAAGCCTTGCTCACAGGGCAACTAATGGACCAAGGCATGCACGGCTTTCCTGTTTTCTTCATCAACAAACTTTTACCAAAATCCAACAGGTCGACTGTACGCACAAGACTCCGTTGGAACTATGGAGAGAATGTTTTCTGAAGAAACTCAAAACAAAAAAGAAAAAAAAAGACCACGTAGTTAGAAGCAATCTTTTATCAGAAAATGCTCCCTCCAAAAACATATTGTAGCAGTTCCTGATGGAACCCATAATTCTACTACAATATAATAATAATCAAAGTACGTTTCTAAAAAATATATTTTTTTTATCCCACGATTTTGTAACCCATTTTTCACCCCTGTGTCAATCATCTAATGTGATCCTGGGCTCTACACACCCTCCACCAACCTAGTCCCCAAAGTACGTTTCTGATGGAATGAGTGAGTACTGTACATGGCTTGTGAGTGCAAATAGAGACGGCAGCATCTCTCCACACTCATTTGATCATTCCAAGACTACTTTTGAGCCGTGCCTTTTATATTCGCCAACGTGAATGATTTCACCCGTCTGCAGTTCACAAGGACGGATATATTTCAAAGCGGTTCGGGAAGTCGGTCATGCGGAGATACATTACGACGTGCAATATTGATGACGAAATGACCATTCATAATGTCGAGTATAGCGAAAACACAAGGCATCTGGCATTAAAACCACATCTGAGTAATGTTAGCATGTGGCGTTCAGAAGCGAATTATTATACCTCTTTAAGCACTGATATATTGCTCTTTCCACAGGGTCGAATCACAGATCACCCCCCCCCCCCCCCAGCAGCAGATGGCTGCCAGAAATGTTGCATACCTACTCTATACTCCTGGGTGCACGTAGTCATACAGTGTTCCATGTCACATATTTTTCCATTACATCACCTCCCATACATTGCCTACATATACATACTGTATGTGCATGGGCACTAGCTGTGTCCTCAGGTGTCATTCACTACGTTAATACACAACGTGGTCTATATATCCCATCATTTGAAACAGAGAGAATCCACCCATGTCAATTTACAATTACAATTTTACAATTTAGGCATTTAGCAGACGCTCTTAATCCAGAGCGACTTACATTTAAGCAAGAACAAAAGCATGGGAATACATCACATAAAAGCATTTATCATGAAACATGCGTAAGCTAAGAAAGTAACAGTGGAATATCTATATAATGAAACTATACATACACTATACATATAAACTATACATATTTACTACTATGCTATACATATGTACTATGGCGTGCTATGACTATATACAATACAATTATAGTGCTGTCTACATAACATGCTATGAGTCTGTGTCAAATGCTATCTAAGCCAACAGAAATGCTATCTAAGGGGTTAGGGTAAGTGCTATGGGCCATGATGGAGTCTGAAAAGGTGGGTTTTCAGGCTACGGCGGACAGGACATATTGTTGGATTCAAAGGGTACAAATGGATATAGCAAAAAGAAGGGAAAAGAATCTACTGAATAATGGATGTGCTGCAGAGTGTAAGGTGTGAAACTTTTTTTTTTTTTAAAGAAAAGAAAAAAAGATCTCATTGTACAGTGCATGGGAATGTTGACAGGTTGACCTTTCAATTCATGGCCCGGTTTTGACCAACATCATTTTAGCCCGTAGCCCCACTATGTTACAGCCAGAGTGTGCAATTAGTCAACCTTCATCCACACTGAAAGCTATGTAACCAGGTGGAGGCTTCACCCGCCAACATTAAATGTCGAACACCGCGTTCATTAAAAGAGCAGCAATAGCATGGACCTTTCGTCTCTTCATGAAATGTATCGCAATAGGCGATGGTGTCAGTTGGGAGCACATGCCCCATCCATTTATGCAAAACCTGTACCTGTCTGTGTATACTATGAGGAAATATTGATTACATCAGGGGGATTTGCAGATTCATCATCTATATTCTTTCGGACAACCACTGATCTAATATTCCATCAATGGTAAACATATCACTGGTAGAGATTACCAGTGGTGTAAAGTAACTACGGTAAGTATAAGCTACATTTAGTCAAGTACTTACGCATGAACTTTGTACAATTTTGAGGTATTTGTACTTTACTAGAGTATTTCCAATTTCCATTACATTTACTTCTACATCTCAGGCAAATATTGTACTTTTACTACACTACATTTATTTGAAAACTTTAGTTTTCAAATCCACGTTAGTTACTTTGTGGATTTGAAAAATAAATAAAAATGTATGTCATGAAACCATTAATGGCAAGTATTTCCTACAGCTTTAAGTCCAAAAATCGGAACTAACCCTTTAAGTTCTAATTGGACTGTAACCGTGGCGAGCGTTGGTTTCAGACAACCAGTCAATCCTTACTTTAGTATTTTTTCAGTCTATAGCCTGATTATATACTCTGCTGTGCACTGAAATGAGCTGATATACAAGGTCACAAGTTACAACGCACTGCATCTTGACGGAGTATATCATAAAAAATATGAGATGCGTTTACGATGTGATTTTCACGGTTTATCCCCCTGTTTTTATGCGCACATCTCACCGAGAACACATCTCAATATACTCCTGTCCCATTTTGGCAGGAAATATTATGCCCCATCTCCAATCTCTTATCTATCTATCTACTGTAAGACCTAATAATGGTTTAATCTCCATCTGTATTACCCCTCATGCAGCAACAGTCTTGCTACATTTCGTGTCTCTCTCTCTCTCCACCTCCCCAAGACCCAGCAGCACGGTCCAGCTGGAGTTGTTCAGCATGTCGACCCGCGACCAGGAGAAGACTCCTCCCCTAGCTGTTACATCAGGACGACAGGAGCTTTCATGACCTACGGTTCCCGCTGCTTTTACCAACTCATTATGCTCATTTTTCCTTCACAGTAACAGTAAGAACAGAAGTGAATTTGTGGGAATAATGAAATTGTGTGTGTGTGTGTGTGTGTGTGTATGTACGTGTTTGTAAAATGCCTTCATAAGGGGCAGTCAAGGCCTCTGGGCTCCAACACGGCAAAGATGGAGATGGCAGTCGGCAGTAATCTTATCTTTTATCAGCATGTGCTGAACACACACCAGAGATTGAACTCTCTCTCTCTCTCTCTCTCTCTCTCTCTCCAGCTCTCAGGGCTGAGAAGGAATCTGTGATAACAAAAAAGAAAAGAATCTCAACGAGGGTCACATAGGGGAAAATAAATAACACATCGCGTGGATCCAAAAGTGTGATACGCAGCGTGCGAGGCTCCATCTGACAGAATAACATTCCTCCTATATTGTCTTGTGTTCCTCGTTTATCATGTCAGGGGCCCCCATCAGTCTGAGAAAGGGTTCAGTAGGGGCCACCGGGGGGCCATCGCTACTCCTGAAACACGTCTACTGATGTCTGCCGCCGAGAGAGGTGATGCGTCTCCGAGGCGTTAACGTTGGTGCTCGCTAAGGTGATCACGAGTATAAGAACACTAACAGTTATTTTCTTTTCTGATTTCAATCTGTGAACCGTCTCCCAGATGTCACATTCCTACTGTACATGTAATAACCCTCAAGGCCCATCTGCTTCACACATCAGCGTTTTGCTATTATAATAATAGCAAAACGTGTGAAGCAGAGATTATATATTTTCAGATGAAATCACAAATTCTTGTATTCTCATTGTCACTCAGTGTCAGTGATATAATTTAGCTTCCTTGCAGCAGTGCACTGGCCAATCACAGCGCGTTCTTACTCAAACGCGAAGGCGATTCAGCACTCGCGTCTGTGAACAGCTATAATATCGTATTTTTGTATACCTTTGGATCCGGGGGAGAAACCAAATGTATCATTCGGGGTCTTGAGCTGAAAAGGTCGGCCCTACAGTAGATATATGAAGCATTTAATAACATTCTCCTGATCTTAATCTCACATGGGTTTCACTTTCAACATCATATTATCTGTATCCAGGGTTAGGCACTGCAGAGCTCTGTCAAAATATGTTGCCGTCTTCTCATTTCATCTCATTTCCCCATTTTCCATACACATACACATACGTTATCACCAGCCCATCTTATCATCAACGGACATCATATTGAATGGAAGGAACGTGCCACACATGTGCACATAGACACACATACTGATCACCACTGAGTCAAAACATTTTCATTTCAGTTTGAAGCAGTAGGCCACGGAGCCCCATTTGATATGATGTTTAACTCTGGGATCCCAAACTAAACTACACTGTCAAACCTCAGTGTTTATATAAAGAACCAATTGATATTGATCCACAAATTTACAATTTACAATTTTGTAATACTCAAGAGTTACAGAACTGTCTGTAAGGGTCCATTTTGTTCCTAACTATCAATCATCTAGCTGGGATTCCATTAAAACCACTCAAGGACCGTTGGGGTCCCTGGACCACGCGTAGAGAAGCAGTGCAGTATTACTGTAACTCAACTCTCTCTCTCTGGAACCAGGCAAGCTGGGATTTCACAATTGCAGCAACATGCACGCATGCACGCACGCACACAAACACACGCACACACACAGAGATCCGATTGCGTGTAGATAAATGAACATTTGTAGAATTTGGTGGAACTCGTCCCACAGAGAGGTTCCTAGATTTCCACAGATTTCCACAGATTTCAGGCCAACTCATGAGTGCATAGTTACACAACCTGGAGCACAAAGGGCACAGACGGACCGCATTCACTCAAACTTGTCATCTCGCTTCCAAAGGGGGGAGAAACCAAATGGTGTGAACCATTATGTTAGGTTCCCCTGTGTTGTTTCTTTGGGTTTTGTGTTCACAATCATCTGTATACAGCTACCAATAATCACCCCCATCAACATGTGTTCGACTCCATCAGTTCATGCTCTCTGTCACCCACACCAGTTTGTGTTTAAAGCCAGAGACCCAGAAGAAACATTGCTGTATTGTTGTTCTCATATAGTGTATAGGATGGATCCATCCACCACCCTCCCTCCCTCCCTTCCTCCCTCCCACCCACCCACCCTTCCTCCCACCCACCGACCCACCCATCCTAGCACACCCCTTGTGGCTCCTGTAGCATTATAAAAAAATCGATGAAAATTTGTATTGTTCATTTATGGTTTCTGTAGGAGGCCAAATGTGACAAACCTTAAGTTTTCCAATTTTGTAAAAATGTGTAGAATAAATAAGTCTCAACACATATGTCAACTAGAATTTGCTTCATAGCATGCGACACACTCTGTGCCGTTCCAGCCAATTGTCTATTATAAACAAACCGGTGGGTGTGTGAGGCTGCTGCCAGCTACGCTACTACAGCTTCTACAGGGAAAAAAGAAAGATAGCCGACGAAAACACAGGATTTAACAGTTCGTGGACAGAGGCTTTTGCCTTCACAGCCAATGCAGATGTACTGCCTGTATGTTTAATCTGCAGTGAGAAGCTATCAAACAACAAGAAAAGTAATGTTGAAACTTGAAAGACATTTCCAGGGAAAGCATGCTAAATTTGCAGCTGACCACCCAGCTGGGAATGAGAGAGTGCTGTTGCAGAACTGAACTGAAGAAAGTAGAAGAGAGCAAACAATCTTTTAAAAAGTGGATCGCATCTTCAAACTTCACCACTGCTGCTAGTTTCGTTGCAACCCGGGAGATAATAAAGCTTGGCAAGTCCCAAGGCAGAGCATATATGCTCTGCCTTGGGACAGGTAGGACAGGGGCCCCTATATATATATATATAGACACGTACAGTAGGTAGAATCTATGGTACCACAGGTAAGGGATGGTTGCCTTTGTACTTATCCACACTGGACAGAGTAGCTAATTTATAGGCAACATCTGCGTCCTCTGGCAGTGGCTTATTTGTGTTTTGAACCTCTGTGAGTAATTTGTAAATATCTACGATACGATTCGATACGATACAACTTTATTGTCAGCTTGCACTGAAATGTGTCATATCGTATCTATACTTAAAGCAAGAGCACCTTTTTTCACTCTAAAACTGTGTTGACTCTGATTATTTGCACCCCTCTAAATGCTTGGTACCCCACTTCTTGAATTCATGGTGCAAACTGTAGCCTCCATCTATAGACCTTAGGGGTTTTCGTAACACATTATCACACGGGACACACATTTTGTCCTCCCCACCCCGGGATGAAGAGGCCACGGGACACACATTTTGTCCTCCCCGCCCCGGGATGAAGAGGCCACGGCGTGCTCGTGACTCACGGTAGCCAGTAACTGAAGTGGAATGGCACCATGGAGACTTCCCCTGACGCCTTGATTGAGCCACCTGCGACTGCCATCTGTGCTGAGTCAGCCTCCGCAAGCTGCACCATCACACTAATGTGACAGCCCACAGGTATAGCCTATACCTACAACACTAACGTCTCCAATCTGCAAGCACTCAGCCAGCCATTCTCCTGTTCTCTCCCGCACATTCTGTACCTTTATTTATCTCCGTCCATATTTTTCCACACGCCATACCCCTATTTCTCAAATTCTCCATCTATACGCGCAGGCCATTTGCTGAAAGAAGAAGAAGTGGGGGGAAAAAACAGAGTGCACTCTCTCCCATTTCCAGCAGAGTGATGCAGGCTTTTGCTTTTATGAGATACCAGAGTGGGCCTTGTGGCAGGAAAGGCTGACCGACTTGCAGAGGACAGAGGAGCCATTTTGTGTGTCCTCCCTCCTCCTCCCCCCCCCCCCCCCCCCCCGCCTCACCGAGTCCCTTTAAAATATTCATTCATAAACTTCTGGAGCCTTTTGCTTCACAAACATCAAACACTGGGCCCATAGGAAAAGCACTGAGCTGATGATGCATCTCGAAAGGAAAACAAAAATACCCGGCGCACAAGACCGCGGGCGCAGACAGAAATTAGTCTAAATATTTATGGGCTAAATATATTCCCGAAACGCTGTGTTCTTGTGCAACAAGTGTGTCAGAAAAGGTGATTTAGATGCAAAGTGCTCAAAGGTTTTAAGTTACACAGGCTTTTCAAAGGTATTTGGCCCACGTTGTGCGGTATAGACACTGCGCTCTTTATCGAATGAGTCTGCACGGAGGAAATTACGATGAAATTAATGTCAATGTTTCATTGAAGTCTGACGTCAATATCGCTAGAGGGCGCTAAGTCCACGGGTTTGTGTACTTTATTTGCATTATAATCCCCATAGGGGGATTTTAGATTGCCTCATGTAAAAACTGTGTTTGAAAAATAAACAAATCATCCCGGGCCGTTTCACTTATGAAGAATCAACTGACTGAGAGAAAATGCGAATGTTACTGCTGCCAAATTAGTATTAACCCATTCTGACCGGGCACCCATTTTGGTGTCAGCATCATGTTATGCTTTATGATGCCGACACCAAAATGGGTGCCCGTTCAGAATGGGTTAAGATGACTCCATGTTATTCTCCATAGAGGAAAAACGTCCGCGAAACCCCTTGGAACCAGGGGATGAGCGAGTGACGTCAGAACTTCAGGTGCTCTATAAAAAAAGGAGAAATAATGATCAGCCTATGCTGTGAATAACATGTTGAGTAGAAAAACATAGGCATTTTCTCCACCTGGTGGCTGACTTCAGTGGTCAGGGGACACATGACACTGTGCAAATACCCTCTCATGCATTGAACTGATGTGTACAAGGTCCGTTTTAAAAAGACTCAATGAGTTGGACCGGCTGAACTAGAAGGTGAACCCGCTAACAGCCTCAACACAAACAACCCCCCCCCCCCCCCCCCCCCCCTACACACACACACACACACACACACACCCCCACACCCCACACCCCACACCCCACACACACACACACACACACACACACACACACACACACACACACACACACACACACACACACACACACACACACACACACACACACACACACACACACACACACACACATCCTTTTATTAGTGGTGGAAAGTAACTAAGTACGTTAACAATTTTGAGGTGTTTGTACTTTACTTCATGAGTTATTCCAATTTCCTATACTTTTACTTCTACTCCACTACATTGCAGAGACAAATATTGTACTTTTACTTCTAACTACATTAATTTGAAAACTTTTTCAATTCAGAAATAAACGGTCACGGAAAAAGTACTACATGTTTTACTTAAGTAAAAGTCAATCAATACTGCAATATGGAACTATACTCTGTTACAAGTAAAATTCCAGAATTCAAAATTAAAAGTACTAAAAGTACTAAAGTATTGGTATCAAAATGAATTAAAGTACACAAATAGAAAGTACTGTAAATGTTTAAATATATATAAAAGATCTTTTGAAAATAGCAACTACACAAGCTTGTAGACCAGATATTTTCAAATGGACGAAATGTATACGGCTGAAGTGGTTAATGTATGTTTAGTAATAATAACCAAGTAAGTAGTAAAATTTCAATATTTGGATCCGAGATGTATAGTGATGTAGAAGTATTGGAAATTGGAAATACTCAAGTAAAGTACAATTACCTCAAAATTGTACTTAAGTTCTTGAATACATGTCATGCACTTACTTTCCAGCTCTGCATGCATGCGGTGCAATGTGAGCATGTAGAAGTAGCTATTCTCATATGATGAAGTATAAAACAAGGGCTTACAAGTAGTTAATCAGAGGAATGCTAGACTAGCGGAGCAAGGCCCTGCTGCACCCAGACAGCAGAAGAGGACATGCAGGGTGAATGGACTTAAAGTGAGGCCTGAGTGGACAATGTCCACTCAGGCCTCCACTGTCCAGGCCTCCACTGGACATACATGAAAGGAGGAGACATGGTGTGAAAGTGCTGATGTGTGTAAAGAACTATACTAGTGTCCGGTATGTTTCACTGAAGCTAATTGGACAGCATGCACGCGCACGCACGCACACGGCACACACATGCACACACACACACACACACACACACACACACACACGATAATTAATTGATTTTGGATCATGTGATGAAACCATTTGGCTAAACTGGAAATAACGACTCAAAGGTTCTCAAAGTGGGGTCCTGGGGCCCCCAGGGGCCCTGGAAGGGCTTCCAAATGGACCCTTACATGTCTGTAACTCTCAGAGCAAAGATTGATATTAAAAGGTTTCACAAAAATGCAGTATGCCGTAATCCTGGTCTCTAATATACTGCCTCAACCCTTGTCAGCCTGATGGAGGGGAAAGGAACTGGTTGGGTATAAAGCGTTACTTCCACACCCTACGTACGTCCTAACGGGGAAACTCCCCCCCTGAACTCCGTTTCGGGGCTTTCCCCAGGTTGGCAGAGGGAGAGTATAGCGCCCAGGATTATACAGCTTGGCACTGGATGAAAACATGCATGGACATATAAAAAATGAAAAATAAAAACCCTGACTGATCAGGTGATGCTTGGTTTTGCATGGGGGTTATCAGAGGGGGACTGGGGGCATGGTGGAGCTATAGGGGGAGGAGGTTTGAATTCCAGATTCTTCAAAGCACCTTGCCCCCTTATTTTACCACACAGCTTTTCAACATGGCTCGTCACGGCATGGCCGCCGAACATGCAGGCTGACAAAATATCCGCCTCTGGAGTCGGGGTACGGCATGTCCTCCACCCCCTTCGCCTCCTGTCCCCCTCTGCGACCCCCTGCCGGGCTTCACCCCAACAAGCCCCTCTCTCTCTGCGCATCTCATAAATCACCCAGTGGCTCTTCAGGCTTGACCTGCTGATGAACCGGCGCTTAGGGAAACCTGGAGCGAACCGGCGCTTAGGGAAACCTGGAGCGTCCCTCACGGAGAGACCCGTAAGGTTATCTTTTGCTCGTTGAGAGATAGTTATTTTTGTGGCTTTTGAGAAGGGATTTGAATAAGTGAAAGCGACGGCTAAAAACACACACACACACACACACACACACACACACACACACACACACACACACACACACACACACACACACGCACACACACACACACACACACACACAATGCTTAATGCTGCCAAGAGAAGCAAAGCAAAAGATAAAAGTTGCCAACTGCAAATGAAGCCACTTTAATGAACACAGGCTGAGCAAGTCATCCGCACTGCGCATGATGTCGGCCCGGCTTCTCATTCAACTCAATGGGCAATTAATTATACAGTAGCGTAAAATGGGCATGTGATTTGAGTTTCAGCTGAACAAAAAGTCATCTGTTCAGGTAGTTATAGAGAACCGTATCTAATCGGTGGGTTTCCAAATATTCAGGCTAGATTTTTGTTGATACGATTCCCCTGATTTATGTCTCATTCTGTTGATATTTCTGCTCTGATTTGGGTGGGTCATGTCGGGTCATTCTCAGGCCACGGTGACTCAATGAGACACACAGAGAGACAGAGTGACGGAAGACATGCCCAGTGTTGTAAAGTAACTAAGTAGATTTACTTAAGTGCTGTATACTTAATTTCTATGTTGAGGTATTTTTTTTAACTTTACTTGAGTAATTCCAATTTCCAATACTTTTACTTCTACTCCACTATACGTCTCAGAGGCAAATATTGTACTTTTAAACCACTACAATTATTTGAAAAGTTTGCATATCGGCCATAGCTTGTAGATCGGATATTTTTAAAAGATAATTATACATTTGAGACATTATGCATTTTGGTACTTTAAGTACATTTGAGAGCCAAAATCTTTGTACTTTTACGCAAGTGAATGTAGTACATGTAGAATGTATGTAGAATGTACTTTTAGTCATAACAGTGTTTCTACACCTCATGTATTGATGCTTTTACTTAAGTACAGTACAAACAATTGATTACATTTTTCCACCACTGCTCCAGACAAACAGAAGGACTGGAGAAGGAATAGAAAACCAGATGAGCAAAAAAAAGCGTTTTGGGGGCGCGGCCGACAGGAAATGAAGTCAACAGTCTCTGAGAAAGCGAGAATGGGAGAAGCAGCTGTAGGAGACGAGGGACCTGATCTTCGTTCTGCTTGTCCTCTGAGGACAGACACTGCTGCTCAGTGGTGGAAAAAGTACCACAACCACCACACTGGTCACCCCGCTGCGTGTTAACCCATTCTGAGTCTGACCTGAGATCAGATTCATACGAGGTTTTCCACTGGACACACACTGGTCTGATGAACCCATTCTGACCCGAGATCAGATTTAAAAAATGTCAGTCGTTCTTCGATTTTTCAAAAATGGCAGACCTACAAGCTCGTATCGCGCCACTCGGTGGCGCGATATGAGCTTGTAGATCTGCTATTTTTCAATAGATAAAGCATAACATGATGCTAACACCAAAATGGGTGCCCGGTCAGAATGGGTTAATTATATCCATAGTCCATATGGTTATGTCTGCATCATATAGCGAGCATATATTGTACTACTGGTAAGTGCCATTTGAACTAGTGATGCACCGAATATTCGGCCGCAGAAAATATTCGGCAGAAAATGGCTAAAAATGCATTTTCGGCCTATTCGGTTTCGGCCCGAATAGGCGGAAAATATATCACCGAATAGTGTATGTATGCAATTAATGCATACATGGTAGCTTTAAGGTATGGCCATGACAGCAATGGTAGGAAAAAAGATATATAATATTAATCATATTCGGATATTCGGTATTCGGCCAACTGTTTCCTATATTCGGTATTCGGTTTCGGCCAAGAATGTCCCTTTCGGTGCATCCCTAATTTGAACGGTATCGTATCATTTTCCACTCCCCGTCAGAATTTCACTACCCATGGCCACGCGTGTCCCCGCGGCTACAAAGCACTCCACTCCACTTGATTATGTGTTTGAACTTATTTGTGGGCCTAAAATTGATGAGGGGAAGGGGATAATGTAACCAAGCCTGTAATCATACATACTGGAATTCCATAATACCGTGGTCAGATCCTGCTAAAATTCACTTTTTTTTTTCTCATGCCAAGGTTTCTTTGGGCAACATCAACCTTGTGGAACAGTGTGGCTCTGACATGAAGGTCCTATAAAACCATGGAATACTAAACACCACCAGCAGTCACTTCGACAGACAATAACTGTGGCTTTATGAGGAGGAGTCCTAATAAATGTTTAATTGTTCCACCTAGAGTGTAGTAATTAGGTCCTAAAGGGATTGTGCAGTGAATTGTGGAAGGATCTGACCAAGACTGCATGGCGTTATGGAATACATTTTATCTTTGGAACAACCAAATATCTTCCAGTGCTTTTCTTTTAAAACTTTGATCTCTGCATACCAAAAAGCTCTGTGAAACAGACAGACAATCAAAAGAAAGGAAGTTTAAAACTGGCAGCACACATTGTTACGTAAGTGTTAGAGACAGCCAAGATGTTTTTAAGCAGAAGATGAGCCCGCACAGATGGTCTGGTAGAGAGGGAGGCCTAATTAATGATTCATCTACCTTGGCCACAACAGAAAAGGCAGAAACATATCCCAAGAGGAGTGCCACTTCAGACTTCAGCAGAGAAAGTAGAAAAACAGGCAAAAATACCATCATTCAGCCTGCTCACTGGACCCCATACACATCGTATCCTTAAGTGATGGACCAGAGAGAGAGAGAGAGAGAGAGAAATAGCTATTTAGACCTAAGTTTGATTCTACATAATGCCTTCTAAATCCTGACAAAGTCATGTTTTCTGAAAAAGTCATGTCAGTCAGTTCTCAAACATTTTCATGTCAAGGACCCCAAAAATTATATGTAATTGGCCGCCGACCCCCATCTGAAAATATGTTGTTCCAGGGAGTCCAGGGACCCCCCAGAAGCAAAGATTTGAGTTAAAATGTGTGTGTGTGTGTGTGTGTGTGTGTGTGTGTGTGTGTGTGTGTGTGTGTGTGTGTGTGTGTGTGTGTGTGTGTGTGTGTGTGTGTGTGTGTGTGTGTGTGTGTGTGTGTGTGTGTGTGTGTGTGTGTGTGTGTGTGTGTGTGTGTGCCGTACAGTGTATTGAACCACCATCAATAAAAAGGCTACACCATTATCAAATCGTTACTATGACTATTTTGAATCTTCTTATTGGCATTTGTCCACACTATTCAGGTTAGAAGTACAAGAATGTCACTGCCTGCAATGTTAGACCAGCTGTATTGTAAGTGCAAGCACACTGTTATTGACTTTGCACTTTGCATTTTTTTAAATGGCAAAATAGATAATCATCCATGTTATATGACAACGGGCTCCATTTTCGTCACCGCTAAACCCCTTATCCCTAAACTTCTTTGCCTTTTTTTTACTATTTTGAAAAACATTTTTGATTAGTTCAACTAGCCAATCTACATTGACACGTTGTGAGCTTGTAGACTGGCCATTTTAACTACCGGTATTCAAAAATGTTTAGCAAAATAGTAAAACAAAGGCAAAGAAGTTTAGGGATAAGGGGTTTAGCGGTGACGAAAATGGAGCCCAACATGTCCAAGCCACAAACCAGCAGGGGATAATAGACATCAAAAGTCAGATGAACCATACCAATGTTATGAAACCAATGTGGATTACTCTTGAAATTGCTTCCATTAAAAAATACAATTTATCGTAGTTTTTGTTCACTTCACTTGACAGTGGCTCAGGAAAGGAATTAAGGTTCCCGGTTCGAGCCCCCGGTTTGAGGCCCTATACAGTAGCTGGCTCCATGTCAAAGTGTCCTTGAGCAAAATATTCAACCCCTAACTGCTCCCAAGTCCCAACCAGAATGTTGGTGCTTTGCAAGGTTGCCTCTGCCGTCGGTGTGTGTGTGTGAAGGCTGAATGCTAATGCACATTGTAAAGCACTTTGGATAAAGCTTTGGATATACCGTAACATTACAGCACCAATAACTTTGTCTGTAAATGTACACTGTTCTCTATGTGCATACAGGGCATATTTCACAAACATTTGGGCCTATGAAGAAAGACCATTCAAAAGTCACTGCAAAGGCCCAGTCGGTGGCGTAACCGTCTGGGCACCCGACTGGTAATCCAGTCGCAGTGTGCCTTTACTGCATGTCTTCCCCCATCTCTCTCCCGTTTCCTGTCAGCCTACTGTCTGTCCCTTCAAAAAACCAATAAAAGGCGTAAGCCGCAAAAAAAAATCTTAAAAAAAAAAAAAAAAAAAAATATCACTGCAAAAAAAGTGCAGTCAAAGGGGAAAATAAGCATGTTTTTCTTTTTTCCATTACTTTATTTAAAAAAAAGAAGCTTTCATCCACTGGCTGAGTTGAATAAGAGGCAGTATGTATTTGTGGACTGGTATGTATTTTGCGCATGGAAGCATTGAGGCAACTAACTCGGTCAAAATAACCGGACAAACGCTTGTCAGTCAGGCGAGGTGGCCAAATAACTCCCCAAGACAAAAGAAGGGTAGGAGGAAGAAGAAGAAGACAGTGACAGGGAGTCACATTCATATAACAGATTGGCATCAAAACGGAGTGACATTCAAAATGAGGCCGAAAAGATTAGACCACCGCAGCCGCCATTTGCAGCTTTGATGGACTGTCAAAGCACCCTTCTTCCAGAGATTACCCACCTGTCACTGGAAGGCTGTCTGGGATGTTATACAAAACCCCATAACATAATTGCATTCCTTATGAGACTTATAGCGACAGCAAAAACACCCTATGACATTCTTTAGCTCCCTGAGTTGCCTTCAGAGCATTTACCAAATCCGCCTGTGTGATCTGTATGCTGCTCCACAGTCAGGACAGTCAATGATCATAATAATAATGAAATTACACTTGTGTGAAATGAGGGGCGCTCGTATCATCATACATCATCTCATACCGGCCAATCACAATTACTGTAATTTGCGTCCTCACTTTTGTCCCTCCAAAAACTAAAACTAAAAAAAACTAAACTAAAACTAGGCTTTTCACAGAATATAAACTAAAATAAACTAGCAAACCCACTTTAGAAACTAATTGTCCGAGACTTGGCCTATGTTTTGCACTCCGTCTTCCTATACCGATTTTGTCCAAACATCCACGCGAATTGGGATGTAGTATCTCTAGTCATTAAATTGGACTACGTTGCCACCCTATTAACATTTCAGCCTATTATAGCCAGGTGGCATTTTTTTGCAAACCATTAGTTTTTATAATAGCCTACTCCAACTCCCACTCCTCCAAACATCACGCAAATCGGTACACTATAGCCAAGTGATCAAATTTTTCATATTCCATCCTGATTGGCGAAGTCTGAACATTGCTGGTCCACAATAACCTATACCTGGCCTCTGCTCCGAAAGAGCACATTTTCTAGTTTGAAACACTGTGAAAACTAAATAAAAAATCAGAACTAACTAATTCAAAATTCTATTGCACCTTATCTGAGCGAGTCAAATAAAAGACCATTATGCTGACTTATAAAAACCTTCTTCACCACTTAGCTGACAAAGAGGAAGAACTTTCTGAACTGTATGACCTATATTTGCACACGGATGCCCTCGGAAGGGTTCACCATTTTTGCCTTTTATTGTATTTCTCTGTCTGTCCCTTTCTTTAATCATCTCCCTCTCTCTGTTTCTTTTTATTATTTATCACACAGTCCCACCTCCTTTCTCTTCTCTATCCACTAACGGTTAGTGACTAACCCTCCATGTATAGTAAAGTCTCGGTGTTATGTTGTTATGTGCTATACGTTGTTCTGTGTTTTGCTGTTGTTCTGTGTTTTCCCTAAATAATAAAGACAATTATTATTATGCTTTTGCAGAATTCACTCGCTAGCATAGCATCTAAAACACATACAACGGACAATTGAAGTTGACACAGTTAATGCTATACATCAACAGTATCCAGAAAAAGAAAGGAACAAAAGAAAGAAATAAACAGCTATGTAAAACACACATGTGACAGTTCAGTGTGTATCCAATTTCCATGTTTAACTGAACCAGAGCTATGTACAGTAACTGTACCGCATACATCTCACAATCTTATATGGCCACTGGACAAATCGCCGTCTCTCTATATAATCTCTTTTCCAGTCATCTCACAAATACTGCTTAAGAAAGCATAAATGAATCCAAAAAGTGCAAATATGCATCAAAGCTGAAATTCGGAGGCACACTTTGCTGCGTTCATGCTGGCAGCTACAAAAGATATAAATCTACAAAGCGGCGCAATG